>NC_066370.1:9416842-9724473 GCF_013377495.2 Cygnus atratus
TTCCCTTCCCCTTCACGTCCTAATATTCTGTATCAAAAAGTCCCAGCTGGGGATCCCTTCTGCCCTCCCGCTGACTCAGTCCTGCAGGCATTGGTGGCCTGCCTTCCCATTTCTGATCTCTTGCCAGATCCTCTGGGTTTCCATCTTCTTCCTGTCTGTCAGTCCTACCCACTACAGGTCTCCATGGGGAACAAATAAATCCTAGACTGACTGAAAACAAACCGTGCATTCGGATCCCTTCACACTGACTGCCCCATTCCCACATTGTCCGGTCCTCACATCTAGGTAGGTGTCAGGAGGGGACTTGAAATAACCACTATATATATATATATATATTTTTTTTTTTTAAATAATTATCCCTGTATGTTTCCATGCACAGAAGCAGGCTTAAAGGCTGATTTGTTCTGGGAATTAGTGACCAAAGCTCCCTGTCAGCTACTGTGAGATGGATTCAAAGGTCTTTCCTACTCTTAAATCCCCAAAGATGGGATGGAGCAAAGTAATTTTTGGCAACCCGCGTCAGACAGGGGGAACTGGGGCTTTCACTTCCCTTTTCTTTGGCTGTACATCTGCCCCTTGTCTGGGCTCTGTGTGGCATGCTCAGCACTGCATCTCCAAGGCAGAGCAACGAGGGCACACTTGCAGCAAGTACGGACATTGCCACAGGAGCAGTGCTTGCACAGCAACTTTGGTTGCCTCTCCTGTACCTCCAGCTACTCTGCCTTTGAAGTCAGTGCTTCTGCACATTCACATCTGAGCTGTAATCAGAAGCAGCAGCCAAGCTGGGACTCTGCTGGAACTCCGCGTGGAGAGGGAGTCCCCAGGCAAGGCACAGGCACTGCTAACCCTATGCGACCCTCGACTCCTAGAGCCAGGAGTGCTGTGGCTATGGATCACGCAGGACATACTGGAGTGCTGTTCCCTTCCACAGCATGGACGGCAAGGCAGGAGACAGCAGCCTAGACCAAACTGGGAGAGACCAGAACTGGTGGGTATGGGAAGGGAGACTGAGCCAGTACAGGCCAGCATCCACCCCTATCTGCCTTCCTGGCGCTGTCAGCTATTCACACATTTACTCCACAGTGTCCAGCTTAATCTCAGCTGTTGGGATTAAACTGTGGGCAACAGCAATTCAGAACTGTGCAACCCTGCTAAATGGGCAGAACTGCAATGTGCAGGGCTTCCTGTCCACGCTGAGCAAGCACTGTCTACAGACCAAAATTAGCTTAGCTGGATCTGCCCTTCATCTTCACCCAGACCCAGCTGGAGCTTTAGGAGCCTGTCTACCATGGATTCAGGTACGTAAACAGAGTCAGATGCTGAATAGCATGAAGTGGCTCTGCATGGACAATAGCTGTGGGCTCCTGTAAGCTACAGAGTGGCTGCAAACCCTGTTCTCCCTACTGAGAATAGTGTCTGCATATTGCAAGGGGACTATGCACCTCCTTTGACAGTCCTGCCTGGCCACTAGTGTGCTGCTTGCCTCACCCATACCAGCTCTTTGGGATGTCTGAGACAGCAGCTTCTCTGGAGCATGGCTGCAGCAGGAAGTGGAACGGCTCTGAATGTCAAACCACTGCTTGACCTCACCGTGCTCTCCATGCAATGGACCTGTATGATGACACATAGTGGACAGAGGTGCTGCACTGGATGAGTATTCCTGGAATGAAACTGCATTTGCAGAGGTTCTGATCTACTGCAAGTTAACAAAAAAGTACAAGCCCTGGTCAGACAGCTGAAAGACTGATTAGCTGGACAGTTGACACCTCATTTCTATCCATCCTTCCACTGACTTCAGCTGTTAGGGAGCTGCTGCTGCTTCCTTCAAATGTGTGCACTCCTGTCCAGCCACACACAACTTCTCAATTTGTAGACGTGAATAAGGGGATGGGATCCAAATGCATGCGATGACTGTGGCCATAAAAAGTGCAGGTTGGTTTCTGCATGTATTTCTTGGTCCTAAAGAAAAGCACAGTACAGCTCCAGCTGCTCAAAAGGTGAATCCTAAACCCCTAGCATAAGCCTCTCTATGTTCCCTAAAGGCTCATCCGCAGCACTGCCTGAAGAGGAAATGGCATCTGACGTACTTCTCACGGCACTTACATCTGATCTCTGCAGTGCTGGAGAAAGACTGATCCTTGTGCAGTCAGTGCATGTGTGTGCATATTCTGAGCTACCTGCAGCCTGACTCCCAAAGGACAGTGGTAACTTCTTGTCCCCCCCAGAGTCAAAAGGCTGTTCTGCAGCAGATACTTATACCATTCGTTTTCTTTCCATGCATACCTGTGTTGGAGAAGGCTTGTGAGCAGATCTGAGAAGGAAGAGATTAGAGAAGAGGAGAGGAGCTAAAGCGTTTGCCAGAGAGAGGGACTGCTGGGATCAGACTGCATGGAGATACAGGGCACATAGTGATACTACAGGGGTAGCCAGCACAGCACTAGGTTTCCACAAGAAATAGGATGTGCTTCAGATAGTCTATACTGTCATCCCAAATTGGGACAAAGTATCATGGAAGATCTCCCCTTGTAAAACAAAAGAATAATGGGTATCAGTCAGACAAATGCAACCCAGACCCAATAGTAGCTATTAGATAACCACAGCAGCAGCATCTCACTTAAACTTACTTGAGAGAGTGAGGCCACAGACAAAGAACTTGGACACATTTTGATGTTGGATAATCAGAAATTATAGTCTACAGACAAAGCAAACATTATTTTTCCCATGTTAGGGTGTTATTCCAAGCTCTGTCTCTCAGACAGTGCAATAAGTGCTTTACCTAAACTGAGTTTGCTACTGATGTCCAGTTAGTATTGGATCAGCTGGCTGCAAACTCACCAGCCTGTCCACAGCCAGTGGGTAAATACTGCTCGTAGCATCATTCAAGTTGCATGGTTAGCACCCAAAACAAGCTATTTGGCCACAGAAGTACATTTAGACTCTGGCCTACATCTAAAGGCCACATGAGCAATACCCACAAAGTACTGGTTTGCTTGGCCGCTGTGTCCTTTGAGGCTGTGACCCAGCACATTACTGACCTGCTGCTTGAGGAAGGCTCAGCAAATTACAGGTGTATTTGTGAAGGCCATGAGATCTCTTCGCTCCCTTGGAGCTTGCAGCCTCCAGGTACCCTGAAACAAACCTAGATGAATGAGAAAAATCAGGAGCCCTTCTTGCACTTTCCCTAAAAGCTATAAGCAATAAAAAGCAAGGGTGTGTGTAGGGGGTAGGGAGGAGAACACTGAGCAAGCAGAGACTCAAAGACCTGAGCAGTGACAGTGCAAAGGATCCTACATGACGTTCTAGAGCTCCCCAAAGGGGGTGCATGCTGAGAACACTCTGAAAAGCAGGTATTTTTCTTCAACAATAGAGCAAACAAACATATTTTCCTTGGAGCCGTTCCACATGTGCACACACAGAGAATACAGCATGCAGAAAACAAGCACAGACTCATTTGTAAAGAATTTTTCCAGAGGCACGAGTAAAGCTTTTCTGACTCCTTGTGCCCTTATGTGTTGTCCTTGGTGCCTGCTCATTCCTAGTCACTCCTCTTGTCTACTCACAGTATAAACTTCACACGATAGCCTCAGAAGAGCCCATCTCTCACCAAAACTGGAGGCTGTTTCTTTCCAAAACCTGCTGAAAAATGTTTACTCTGAAAAGATTTCCAGCTTGAGCACTCTCATGCTGCTCTGGGCTTGGTCAGGTCCTTCTCCTCCAGCATTTATGCCTTTGCAATTTTCTGGAAGTGAGGCAATGTTATTTGTTTGACACACTGCCCCATATGCCAGTAATACTCTGTAATAATAACAGCCATGCTTCCAAGGCATTGGGCTGTCAGAGATAAGAGCAGTTGGATCAGAGCTAAGCACACGTGGTAGACAGACCAGCAACTATTTCCCCACCTGACTATAAATTGGAGCTCCCTCTGCAGACATGTCCTGATCCTGCAGTTGTAGTACAGGCAAAATGCAATTTCTGCCACTTGCCCTGTCCCCAAAGATGGGGCTGGGGGGTCCTGCAGGGGTCCCACTCTCCCTGCCCATGGAAAAGGAACAGCTGGAGCACACGAGGCTATGGTTTTCTTACACGTGAGAAACTGCAGCTACTTAGTGCAGTATCAGCAAAAGGGCAAATAAAGCAAGAACATGGGAAGTAAGGAGAAGGTGAACTTAGACAGAAGTCTCTGAGTAGCCTGGGAACTCAACACAGCAACCCCAAATCCAGAACAGAAGTGGGCTGGGAATATTTCAAGATGATAGCATCTCATGGCCTCTCTGAAATCCTAAGACAGCTAGCCCTGAAAGGTAGAGTTGCTAGCAAGTACTACGCTGACTACAAGAAGTACACCTAACCTAATCAGGGCCAAAACAGCTTTCTGAAAATAACAGCGGATACAGGCAGTAAGGCAGTGTCCTTTCCAGTACTTCCCCCACAATTTACTAAATACAGCTCAGCATAACACTGCTGCCCTCTAATCTCAGACAGTCCCTGAGCCATCAGCATGCACATCCCTAGGCAAGACTGTTGGAGGCCTTAAGGTGAGAGACCCCATGCGAAAGTCATACTTGCTTTGAGCATGTGATGATTAAGGTAGCAGCCAAAGGGAAAGGTGAGGCAGGAGAACAGACAAGAGAAAACAAAACCAAAATACGTTTAGTTTTAGTATGTTTAATAGATTTCGTAATCTACAGATGGTAAAAGCCAATGGCAAACTGATGGTGCACAAAGAATACAAAAACCCTTTTGCTGAAAGATGAGAAGTGACAGTGAAAAGAAGCACCAGCAAAGGTGGTTTTCAGATGAATCCCGATGAAAAGGCTCAAGACTCAGCACTCAGATGGGAAGGCTTGCTTCAAAGTGAACATTACAAATATTATCTCTTCACATTGTTGATGGGTCCCATATTCAAAAAGGCAGGAGAACAAGGGTGAGCCATCCGGCCCAACGCCCATGTACTGCAGATCTGAATAAGCACACAAGCCCTTGAAGAGGATGCTTGGCTTTGTCCAGTGTGCTGGGTTTAAAGGGCTTTTGTTGAGGTAAATTCCTAAATCTCTTCGACCCTTTGGGTCTGTAGGATGAGCATAGAGCAACCAACTATCTTGGCACCTGGCATCAGGGGGAGGTGGGAAGGCAGTAACACTTCCATGACATCCAGAGGGAGGCTCTACAAGCATTTCAACCCGTTGGCCTCCCTCAAAGTCCACCCCGTGGTTGTAGCTGACTGCCTGGATTCTTGCTCCCCTGCTGCTCCTTGCGTTGCAGTAGAGCACCCTCCTGCCACAGGTGTGTACCTCGGCTACCTGGCACTCCACCGCGCTCTCCTTCCCCACAAAGTTCCCCATCTCCCATGTCATCCCATGGTCAGAGCTGATGAAGCAGAAGGCATGAGGGGTGGGGTGTTGCTTAGGGTCGAGGATACGATAGGCATAGGCAGGAATCACAAGGCTCCGGGCCTCATTGAGCAGCTGTAATCCATGGCCTGGCCCCACTGCAAAAGTGGCCCAGTTCTTGTACTCGGAGCTAATGGTACCCTCGGTGATATCCTGGACAGCGCTCCAGGTGCGTCCTTGGTCCATGCTAGTGATGTAGCAGAGACGCACCAGGTTGATCTTTGTCCTGAGCTGGTGCTGCTCAGAGATCTTTCCTGGGACGGCTATGAAGAACAGGATCAGTTTCCCTGAGACCTCATCATAAACAGGACAGGGATTCATAGATCGGTGATCTTTCAGCTGCGCACTGACAATGGTCTCCATGCTATTCCACTGCCAGGGCCGTGTGAAGGGAGACAAGAATGAAACACACTGTTACAAGTAAATCCAGGTTGCAGTGCAAGGATGCCCAGATAAAAGTTACAGAAGAGTTTGAGAACACCACAGGAGAAGCAAGTCTGCAGATAGAGCAAGAAACAGGCAGACAACATACCAGCACCATCAAATGTAAATTAAAATAAATTAAGTTTATTTGGACAATGCAGTGCTCATGTGCTTCATTGAACAGGTGGGTTATGTCCTGTTTAAATTACAGCTCACCGAGGAGCTGATAACTCCGCATCTCCGTGCAGCTGGTGTCTGACTACGCTGTTAAAAAAACTACAGTAACTGAATTTTAAGGAATTCTCACAAACATTTATATATACATATGACACAGACATATAAAATGTGGTTAAAATGTGCTTGTAGACCCTACGCTCTGTCAGTGCTTCTTAGGAAGTGAGGTAGATAACTGAACCCTTTTGAAGTATACTGGATGCTGACAAATCCGTTTGCATTAGGACTTCTGCTCCTCCATTTTGATCCATGTCAGCCTGCAGTGAGACACCTTGCTGGAGCTGATCACGTGGCATTACACACCCTGGTGCGGAAATTTGGACCAAGTTGTCCAACATCACACAGAAAATAGGTTGCAGAACAAGCATGCCAACCATCCAAGCCCCGCCTTTCTTTACATGAATAGCATATAATACAGCCACATTTCAAACACCAACATTGCAGTTAGAAAATTATTCCTACATAGAGTTATTGGTTTGGTAGAAGAAGCAGTGTTTTCCAGTAAGATTATACTAGTTAGCTTTTCTACCCTGACTTGCTGATTACCCTTTTTGGGTATGTCTTATCTTTGTCTATTCAACCTGTATTAACGTTTTTTGGGAATATTTAATATTTCAATTTTAAGAAACCCTAGCATGTGAACACAAATTACTGAGCTTATGACCAACTGAGCCCTACCTAACTGAATTACAGGGGTTACACAAGGTGTTACCTGAATGGTACGACACTGCAGGTGCACTCAGAGGCTGCTTCTGCTAGGCAGACTCCAGCTCTTAAGAGTCTATAATCTAAGACAACCAGTCACCAGTGAAGGATTGGAATAGAAAAATGACTTCTTTTTCCCCCCAAAAAAAAGACATTAATGCATTTGCAAATGCAAGAAATGATTATAAATAGAGTATCCACCACCCCCAGCCACCCAGCAAGATAACTGTTAATAATAACTGGTAGATTAATAAGGTAGCCAATTCACTGGCACAGACAAACCAGACGACACTCTTTTGCGTGGGGAGACTAGCTGTTCTCAATTGTTTTTTAAACCAGGAATTAGTTCTAAAAAGATGAATTAAAGAAATAGTCACTGATTGCTAATTCACTCCTCCCCATCCCTGTGATACTGCTCATTTCTGCCACTTTTCCACATCTTTACTATTGCAACAGGACTTTTGCCCACGCCCCTCTCTCTGCTTCTGCAGAGATGGGTCAGAGCCATCCCCAGAAAATGTACTGTACCTGCTCCACTTTAGTCCCTCAACAACTGCCCAGTCATGGGGTTGAATCCCAGCAGTTATAAAGACACGTGCATTACTGAAAGGTGGGCTTGTCTCCTACAGCTGGGAGAAGTAAGAGCGGTTTAGCTACAGTGGAGAAGGCAGACCCATTCAACTCATTTGGGACAGGGTAGCAGTATGGCTGGGCAGTCTCCCCATTTCCTCCCCACTCTGGTACCTGAACATGGTACGTGGTTGGGTCATACATGCCTCTGCGCATCGCTATCAGCTTGGCATGTTCGTCCACCACATCCTCTCGTTCCTCAGCAAATGCCAGGATGATGCTGAAACGCGGCAGGTAGAGCAGGGCTGGAATTCGGTAGCTCCACGTACCATTCCGGAACAACGTCTCTTGCTTCAGGACAGGAAACGAAGCCATCATGCTAAGGAAAGAAGACAAAATACACTGCATTTTAACCCACGCTTAGCCCAACAAAGCTTGACAGGGGCAGATTCCACTGCTTTCTGCCCTCCCTGCTCAGTGGGACCTGACCTGCACTGAAATGCAATTTCTGCTGCTTTCACTTTCGTCTTTTTCCTCGTGCTCTTCTAAAGAGAATCCACATGTTGCATAGCAGCTGGCCACACAGACCAGACCTACCCCAGAAACAGCCTGGTTAACTTCCTGGAGTTAAATACACTAAATATAGTTAATTAAAAAGCTGTCTGTAGTTTGTTTTTTCTTCTTAATGAAATTCAGAAGCTGGGATTTTTTGGGGGTTGCTTTGTAATTCAGAAGACTGTTGATAATCAAACATTTCAGTATTTTGCCTCAGAAGAGCATTACTATCTTTGTTGATGGTGTTTCCAAAACCCAACACAAAACTTCTGCTTTGCCAAATATAAACTTTGAACCCCATAATGACAACACAGTGAGGCAATCCTTGGCCACAGCCATGCCCCTATTTGAGGATGGTAAGCACTGAGCATGAAGAAAAGAAAAAGAGAATATCCTCCCTCATAAGATGAAAGAACAGTCCGAAAGGTGTCTAAATGGTGAAACTAGAAGGTGTCAACCAACTGGATGTAAGACATCTGAGTGTGCCAGGAGAGGCCCAAGGCAGGAGAATTAGACTTACATACTGGGTCCTGCAGGTTTCTCATTGGAAGGGGAAAGGCCACTGCTTGCCTGAAGCAGACATGAGGTCTTACTGGGTCATCAACACGTTCCTAAGGGCCTCACAGAACTTGAAAATAAAGTAATCAGCAATGTGGAGCTGGTAACACATCAGGTAGGACACTTGTCATCTGTACAGTGACTTAAAAACAACATCAGGGAAGAAGGCAATCATGAGGGGATACTAGGGAAGCTGCCTCTATGGACCTGGTCTGTGCTATGTCTGCATATTGTCTTTCTTCCTCCCCTTGGATCCACTCATCTGTCTGTCCTGTTGCACCAAGCCTCTCCTGATAACTGATTTACCCTGGCAAAAACCCACTGGCTCAGAGGAATTACATCTGAGCAGAGTGGGGGGGGGGGGGGGGGGGGGGGGGGGGGGGGGGGGGGAAAGGACCTCTGACACGATGCACCAGAAACTGAAGGCCTGAATATCCTCAGCTCAGCAGAGATGTTGGGGGGATGGGGAATAAAATAAAAACAAAATTCAAAAAAAAAAAATCAGGCCTTAGATCTCTGACGCATTGAGTGGGTAGAATGGCAAGGATAAGATGACAATACACTATGAGTAAGAAATTCAAATGCCTCCTACCTCAGCTGAGGCAAGACTTGCAATGCTGTCTTAAGAGTTGAGGATTCTCCACGATTTAGATAAATAGGAAAGTGCTATAGTGGCTATTGGCTGTGTATCAGATCCTCATGTTTTGAAGGCTGTCTTGATAATTCAGGACCAGATGGAGACAAACTGAAGGTTACTTATGATGCTGCAGAAAGCACATATCTACCTGGAGATCAATTTTCACTCTTCCATCTTAGAAGAAAAAAGAATTAGCCAGCCTAACATAGACTTGATTAACAAATTTCTTTTACAGTGCTGATTACTGAGTTAGGACAATGCAGATAAGCAGTTTGTCCTCCTCGGACAGGACCATCACATTATGCTCTATCCAGATCCACAGCTAGGCAGCAAGCATTCAAGTATCCCTTGCTTTCACCTTCCAGATGCTATGAATACCCACGAAATTTTTAAACTCACAGCACTGATCAAAGGGTCCTAACTGCACCATTTTAGCTAAAGCCAGCTGTACAGACCCTAGCCAGCCCCAGCACCGTTGCTGCTCAAATGCAAAGCCACAGGGGAGAGAAGTCCATCTCCAAAGGGTAGCTGCTCCCTCCTCACTGCCACTTCCAGTTCAGCAGCCTATGAAAAGCCAGCAGCACAGCTACTGTACAGAAATGTCACCACAGATTTGATCTCAGCTCTCCATGCAACGCCACGAAGAAAATAGGAAGACTGTCCTAGAACAAATAACTGTGTTGCTCACTACAGAGCAGCATGGATCTGGCTATTTATACAGACTGTAGCCGTGGCTGTTCTCATGGTTCCTGAAACAGAAGCTCACCAGAGTACTTCCAGACTATTTAAAGGGAGATTATTTAAAGGGATATTAGTCAGCCTGTCTAGTGCAGCACAGGTTCCCTAAGATTCCTGCTCATGGTGCCATCCTGATACTGAAATCCTTCTTGAGGGCAGGGCAAGGGGGGGTGGGGGAGGGGAAAAAAAAGAAAAAAAGAGAGATCTGGTCCACCCCCATGAACCCCTGATGTAGAGCTGAAAGACCAATGCCACAGAGGCTGTGCTGCAGCATGGGAGTGGGAGCAGAACAGCCCACTGCAGCCTAGTCCCTCCTGTATGATCCTGTTCTCTGCAGGCATCTCTCCCCATGCTCTTGGCCCCTCTGCGAGATGCTCAGCGTGCGCGTCGCAATGCTCTTCTGTTCCTCTTAGTGCTAAATGGGGAGTGAGGGAAGGTGGGATGTTCGAGGGCTGGGAACAGCTGCTGTTGGACACAGCACCCACAACTACAGCCGAGGAAAACTCTGGGACCAAGTGGCATCTGTTCAGAGACAAGACAGGGACGTGTGTGTGTATACACACATAGACACACACTTGTGTGTATACTCCCCACACACAGTGTGCATATTATGCCTGCATGCATATACACCATGTATCCACCTGCAGAGAAACTTTTCCATCCTTTTTCAAACACTTAAAAGTCAGTATTCAGCTTCTTCTATCGTCTTCTGTGGTGGATCCTCAAGCAGCGACTGACTCACAGCAGCTTGAGTTTCACACAAAATAAAAAATGCAGAATCTTTGAATAGCTTAAAGCTCTTAATATTTATTAAAAAAAAAAAGTGCTGCTTTAGATACTCTCCAGCCAGTTGAAAAGAACTAATTTTTCTCTTGACCTCTACCCATTTTCAAAGGTAAAAACACTGGCTACATTATCCTAAATAAGAGAGAAGTAAAATTAGCAAATCATCAACAGAACAGCAAATCATCAACAGAACAGCCACGCGAGGGGTGTTCAAAAGCTCACACTCCAGCACTGCAAGAATTCAAATCTGACACGCCAGCCTCTCCAGGATTAGATTGTCAAGGGATGCATGTGTCCATAATGCTACTCTATTCCTGCTGAAATAACACTGGCTGGCCTGCAAGGAAGAAGAAGGTGGTAGCGTTGCAGCCAGCATTGATCTAAGGACACTGTCAAGACAAAGTTTGTAGGCCACAGCAGTGTCTTTTGACAGACCAAGAGCTATATCTGGGGGGGGGGGGGGGGGGGGGGGGGGGAACCACCAATCTTCTAGGAACACAGAGGCCTGAAACACAAGCAGGAGATTGGAGAGCTGTACACAATTTGCAAGTAATTGCTCAGACTTGTATCAATTTGATTACCTTGGGGAGAAAAGTTAGCTGTACTTCTGTGAGGTAAATGGGCATGGAAGGAGAAGTGGAGTTGACACAGTAATTTATTTCCTAAGAGGTCGCTGATAACCTTTTTGCAGATGACAGAGAAACTAATGGGGAGAAGGCAAATTTATCATGCAGCCATTAAACCAGTATTGCCTCCTGGTTTTTGCTATCTACTGGAGTTCTGAATTTACTTCCCAGGCTTACCCTTGAGAAGTGTGCTGTTCAGGGATTATTGACATTTACTTGCAATTCCTCTCCAATGCACCAGGGAAGTTGCTGCCCTGAGATCCAGTACCCCACTTCCAAGCAGAACTGGGCAGACAGGGAGAAAGAAAAGCATGGTGGAATTACATAAGAAGAGTCATGAGTTAAATTGGAGGAAACTGTTGCTCAGAGTTTGCAAGTTCTACAGCTGAAACGATTTCCAAAGCAGAGACCGTTTACAGCACATCAGAAGAGTCAAAAGAAATAACAGCTGACAACAAAATTAATCTATGATGAATCTGAGACCTGGAGGAAGGAGCCCAAGCTGCAGTAAGGGATAGGTTCTGGCAGCCACCAAGATCAGGCATTTGTTCCTTCCACTTCTCTCCTTCAAGGCAGCTTACATGGTTTGTTGTTTCGTTTGTTTGTTTCAGTTGGTCATTTTTTTTTTTTTTTTTAAATACAGAAGAGGATAATTCCTTCCATGCTTATTTGTTTTAACCCTCTCCAAGAAGGGTGACTAAAAAGGATAACATTTCCACTGACCTCAGCTACTACAGAAAAACTGTCTTAACAAGTCCAGATCCAAGATGAAAAGGCAGTATGTCTTTAAAAACAAAGCAGCAGAAATAAGGTAATAAACTGAACTCTATCTCCTGATCCCCATCAGGGTGCCCTGCTGATCTGTGCAGGAGCCAGTTTGCTCTTGGAGGAATCTAGATAGATCGCAACCAACCAACCAAACCTCGTCAGGGAGGTTCGGGGAAGAGGGGCAAGGAACACAAACAAAAGAACCTGAGAAAGCCAAGTTCAAAAGCCAACTAAAATTCTGCTTTTCAATACAAGCACAAGAATCTGTCCTTCGCTTAACATCAGACCTGGACTTACAGCGTGTTCCAAGCTTATAGAAGTCAGCTGAGCACTATCCTGAAATATATATCTATACTGTTTCATTTAAAGAAATGATGACACTTCCATTAGAATACTGCATAGAAAGGGGCCAGGAGAAGCCATGTTCCAGTTGTATAGGGCTAAGAAATAGGAGACCGAGTTTGCTTCTAAAATGCTTGCTACACAGTGTATTTCTATGTGCAAGCCATTCCTCCTAGCTAAACGGAGTAACTGTACCTATTTCCGCTGAAAGCCAGCACCAGAGAGCTATTCCAGCCTTCTCAATCCCCTAGAGCACATCCTACACTAAATCTAGATCATGGGATTTCTTAGCAAGCCAGGCAGCACCAATAAATAAATCAGCCTCAGTGCAAGGTCAGAAAGTAGAGCTATCAGTGACACCTGTCAAGCAATAAACTTTAAACACATGACTGTTTAAAACATTCAAAATTCAAAACTGAAAAGGCACAAAGCTGGAATTATTTTAATCCAGCTGCCGGCTGGATTAAACTTTTTAACTGCACTAGAAGCAAAGTTTTTCTTGCGGTAAAGACTTCATACCGCACTTACAAGGGGATTTTCAGCCTCCTCAGTCATTGCTTTTCTAAACAATCGGTCCAGTTCTGCTTTCAAAATGTTGTGGTTCAGCCTGGCAGAAGCTCCTGTGCTGTAAAACACAGGTTTTCTGAGCAGTACAGAGGAATTGCATGAAACAGCATTATTTCTTCATAGCATATCATTGGTGGAGGACTACACAGACTGTACTCCAATCTGAACCTAAAAAACATTGTATTTAGCTTTTTAGCTCCCAGCAATACCCACTGATATGGAGAGGGGAAAAAAAAAGAAATACCTCTTTTACTCTGTGCCTCCTGGAAGTCACGTCAAAAGTAAAGAAAAAAAAGCACTCTTATTGGATACGATAAAAAGAAGGTTCACCACACTCCTACCAACTAGTCTCCAACCTGCAAAATTATTTATATTGGCAGCGATGTCAGCTGTCTCAGATCCCCCAGGAAGAGCTAGCAGCTGGCATGTATACACAAGCCGATATTTAAATGGCAAACCTGTTTTGCATATAAGGGGAGGTTCCATCTGAGCTGGACAAATACAAGGGAAAGATTTTGAAATGACTGTAG
Source organism: Cygnus atratus (assembly GCF_013377495.2). Lineage (NCBI taxonomy): Eukaryota > Metazoa > Chordata > Aves > Anseriformes > Anatidae > Cygnus > Cygnus atratus. Next base: position 9,430,275 of record NC_066370.1, read on the forward strand.
TAATTAAATGACATATTTCTGTCTGCATGGGTTGACAGGACTACAGAATAGCTGTTGTTGGTAATGGTTATGCAGTTCACTCCTGCCTGTCCTTTCCTGCTCTTCTTGTCCCCTTATGCTGAGGAAGGGAAAGTTCCTCCAGTCCCAGCACGCTGACTCCCAGCACTTCCTCTCAGAGTGCTCCGGAGCTCTATGAAAGTTTGCCACAAGACCTCAGAAAATGGTTATAACCAGTGAGCGAGGGTGCTGTGACAAGCTGACATATTCCTCTGCTGGCACTACCCACCTGGCATCCATCAGTGTGCTGTTTCTGGATGAAGACATGGGCTAACTCAGGCAGCGGTACAGGAACATGCTGCTGCATACAGATGCAGCTCCCAGCAGCCAAACTTCATACCAGCAGCTGCAGTCAATGAATCAATAGGCACAGTCAAGCAGAAGAAAGGAGGGGAGAGTATGAGTGTAGGGTCCCAGCAGGTGGTGGGAGGCTGAGGGAGAAGAGAACAGCACCATCCCTTCTCCCAGGCGTGGCCTGCCGAGCTTAGGAGCAGCACCTGCAGCTGCTGCTGCTGGGAGCAGCCAAGCAAATTGACTTCGTGACTACCTTGTGCTACTGATGTAATGTAGTGCTGCTGCTGTCAGAGACAGCCTTGCCTCACCTTTCCCATTCCTGGCTGTTTCTCTTCCTTTATGTTTTCTCTACTGTGTTTCCATTGCTGCCATTAACACTTCTTGGCTCTGAGATTATTGGGAAAATAATAATAATAATCCTGCAAATAGATCTTACTAGTAAAGAAAAAGGAGGAAGCAAAGTCTACCCACTTGACAGCAGTTGTGGTTTTGATCTGTGCAAGCCAAATAGAGAGTTGCTAAGGTGTTGATTTACAACCAAGCAATTTAATTAAATGCTTCTGTATTACCATCTTCCCTCTCTCTTTAGCAACCCTGCATCCCTTCTTGTGCCAGCACTGATGCTCATCTTACCTTGGCAAGCCATCAGAGGATGACAGTCTGACAGAAAACTAATCCAGAGAAAAAAAAAAAAGAAAAAAAAAAGAAGTGAACAGCTTTCTGCTGGGTCACTGTCCTGGACTACGTCAGCAGGAGTCAGACAAGCAGCAGGATCTACAGCAGGGGAGGGAGGAGGAGTACGAAGCTGTTGACAGGAGGCATAGATTCACCTCTCTGGCAGCTAGCCATTAGATCAAATTAGCTGTATTGTAAAACCACACCCCATGTTTATGAACCTTGCCTTAACTGGGCAAGTGAAGTATTGCCTTAACAGAGACACACAAAAGAAGCCTGAGGGCATTTGTATCTTGCTGTTATATCTGGAATCACACAATAGTCAATGTGAGGAAAAAACCCTCCAGACAATGGCATTGATATCCACGAGATATTAACTTCTAACCGTGAGTCCTGGAGAAAATAGAGTCAAGCTAAGCAGAAACAATTAAGAAAGGAAGAAAGACACCAAAGAGGCTGCTAAGACACTGCCTGCCAGAGTGAGACATGAATGATTGCTTTGTGGATTTCTTCACCTTTTCTCTGCTTCCTCGCTAACAGCCGTGTTGCTCAGGTGGTGTTCTGAGTCACGCACAGCTTCTGCAGCCATCCAGACCATGAATGCTTGTTTGTTTAACAGAACTCACTTTGCCTGGCTGCAGCTTAAAACTGGCTGTCCATCTCTCCTCAGGGTGGCAACTCCTGAGCGTGGCTCATAGTGCATACTGTGGTACCAGTGGTTCCCTGCTCTACACTGGCAGCACGTGCATGGCAGGGTGGCTGTGCCCTTGCCACCTCCTGTCACCCAGCTCCCTGTCCCCACATGTCCTTACCCTCCCTCCCAAAGCAAGAGCCCCACCTCCCCCGGCAGCCACAGCCAGCCGGAGTGCCCTCTCCCCAGGGCAGGTAGCAGACGTGGCTGTTCAGAGGGTAACAGCTTGGAAAGGCTAAAAACCACTCCCCGGACTAAAAATTCAAGCTTAGTCCTGTTGTGAGGTGAACCCCAGTGCCTGAGCAGGGCAACCACGCAGCCACAGGTGGGCACTCTACGGTGCTTCCCTGGCACAGCCATCGCCGAGTGCTCACAGACAGCATCCAGGCCTCCAGCGCTGCTCTCAGACACCAGCCCACACTGCAGTCCTCTGCAAAAAGGCCACCTTCCTTCCTGATAGCAGTGCTCTTACCAAACAGCATGTTGTGTGCTGTAACTATTTTATAAAACCATTCCTTGTTGACTACAAAAAATGGATTTCTCCGTGCAGATGTGCTGGGTTTGATCCCCCTACTTCCTGCTGGGGAAAATCAAAACCAGTGGCACAATGAAGTTTAAAATGAGTATAGGTCTAGGGAGAATCAAACTCGTCACTTCTATTATTCCCCACTTACTTCATTGCCATTACATCTGATTGTTGTAATGAAAATGTTTTAAAAAAGGTTAAAAAATGCAAATGGGGTGTGTGGGTGCATTAATAAGAGGATATAAAAATAATGCAGAAGATAATGTAATGAGAGAATACTGAACAATGGAGCATTTGCATTTGGACGACCAAGCTCAATTTCAGGTGCCACTTCGCAGGAAAGATATAGCAATAGCTGCAAATGAAGGCTAAGACAGCTAGTACTGCTGAGCGTATGTGAAAACAAATAAGTAAGAAAACAAGAGATGCTACATTTAATGAGAGTGACATCTAGTCCATCAAAAACTATCAGTGTGTATTTCCCTTGCAAAATATTTAAACCTGAATCTGTTGGTTTGTTAAACTACTAGAAAAGCAAACCTGGCACAGGTAACTCAGTATTTATGGCTAAGCTACAGAGTGTAGCAGCTGTCATCAGTCAGCTAAAGTTAAAATCAAGATGTCTTATATGGAGTTAGGCCATATGAGAGAGCAATTACACAGCTTTGCAAATTTTTAGTTAAAATCCTATGGGCTGCCCTCCGGACATTAGGGAATATGGTATCATTTGATCATTTGTGCAGAATGTAAGTCCTATGGACCTGGGGGCTGACTGAAAGTCTGGAAACAAGGAAAAACAAATCAAAATAAAACAAGAAAGGACAAATTAATAATAATGAATGTAACTCACACAAGTGCTAATAGCAGAGATCTTTGGAAAAGAGGATTCTTTGGACAAGGGAACATCTGCCTGTTTTGTTCTGTGCTTTTTTTTAATTCCACCTCATTACAGAAATGAGCCGTTGCGCACATTCGAAGCCACCACCTCGCTATCCTTATCAGTTGTGAGAGAAACAGGAATGAGGAGCGGGTACTCTTGGGTTTGTATCATTTTACTCTCCAGCGACTCCTGTTATGTTAGCTTTGATTTCTGTCAAGAGTAAGCAAATGATTGTGCTCTCAGTGTTTACTTTCCCAGTAAATAATAGCCTAGCTCTTAAAAATGATTTCCGCTCCTCATGGAGAGACTTGGGTGAAAAAAAAATCTACTCCCTCTACCCAAAGGGCAACACCATCACTCTAAAATGGGCCTGTATGCCTTCTGGCACTCCACGGTGAGTTCTGCATTTGTCACAGGGCAGCCTCTGTCCCCTGTGGAAGACACTGCCCCATGAACAGCCTACCTGTGATACACATTATACCATTTTTTCACCCCACCCATTCTATTTGGAATGGAAAAAATAAATGCATTATTTTTGTAATAAAATGGATGACGATCCATGAAAAGCAAAAAGAGAGGTGCTAAGATTCACATATCGAAAGGAGGCTGTAGAAACATGATTTATTTAGTCCTCAAAATAGCAAAGTTGATAAGGAGTTGCTCCAGGAGAACTGGAGCAATTTAATGATTGAAAAATGCAATAAAACTGGAATCCCTTGCCTCATGTACCCTGCCAGCTCTGGGGACACTCAGATAAACAAGTCTGAAGCACAAGGCTAGCAAGTTTCACCCTGAAGCGACTCTTGTGATAGGAGAACCCAAATTCCAGTACATCCCTCATGCCCATGGCCCACTAGCTCACAGAGCAGGACTGCACAGGTCTGACAGTGACCTTGATTAATCATTACAGGATTAACTGCTGACAGCTCTCTATGCCCAGGTCAGGCCCTCAGCTGGTATAAAGGGATAGTGACACTGGTGACCATGAAGCTATGATGACCGACCGCAGATGGACCAGAGCTTTACTGAATACACATTTGGATTTCTACAGAGTAGATTGGGCGTGGGAAAAATACAACCAATTTTAAAAGGAACAGGGTAATTCTATGACCAATTAAAACATTTGGAGATGAGGCAGTTGGCAAGTTCAGTGAACTTCAAAAAGAAAAAAAATCACGGGAAAGACTAGCATCAACTTCAGCAGGCACTACGGTGCTTTGTGTCAGTCATTCAATCTGCAGGCTTAGAAATACCAGGTGAGATGTCCAAGGATGAAGGAAAATGTTTTACCCAAGTATAGCACTGCATAGGTGTCTGCAGGTTTATTTGTCTTCCTTTGAAGCATCGGGCCCTAAGCTGTTTGCAGAAGGACATTCAGACAGCAGAAAGCAAGCCCACCTGAAAGAGCAGCGAATGGAAGCACAACCTGAATACAAAATCAAAGTATTTCATGGGAGAAAACTATAACACTTTTGGATGAACAGATACAAAAAGCCTTAAAATGAAACCAGGCTGGCTCTGCTATATCCATCCCAATGCCCAGGTATGTGAACATCCATGAAAATAAAAAATGGCAACCTAAAAATAGTCATAAACATTGAGGTCTTTTCATCTCATATGCCCGTAAATAATGTAAAGCAAGAGCAGTAGCTCAGCCAGTGGGCCTGAAAAGTGTAAGCAAATACCATTTACCGTTTCCACTTATTTGAGTTTGCAGATTTGGACCAAAGTTTCACCCAGCTGTTAAAGATTTATATGGGAGGTTTAACAAAGCCCTGTCATTAAACCTTTGGCACAAGCGGTGCAAAGGACATTCAGAGCGTGTTTGTACTAACTTACCTAGATAAAGGGAAAGCTGTTCCTTTAAATTGTGTTTGCTGTGACTCTGGAAACTAAGCAAACAAAGTCTGAGGGAAACTTTACTTTCAAGCAGAACTGACAGAAGGTACAAGGACTGAAGGACAGAGATCTTCAGTAGGACACACCTGATCAGGATTCAGAACTGAATTGCAAATTTCTAACAATTTGTGGGAGTTTAGTCCAGATTTGTTGGACGGACCTAATCCTGATGGCAAATGAGACACCGGTTCAGCCCCAGACAGTCAGGTGAGTAAAATCCTATTCTGGGGGGATGCTGGAAGAGGAACAGTCTGAGGAAGAAACCTCAGACCACAAACAAAGGCACGAATCCAGTGCCTGAGAAAGAACCAGCTTTGCTCCACCAGCAACGTCACCCTGAAGGGGTCCTGTGCAACCCAGACAGGGCACAGCCAGGACACTGTTGAAAGACTGGCTGGTGGAAGGGAGAGACACCACTGGCACAGCTTGACAGGCATAAAAACCACCACAGGGAGGAAGCCTAGTCAGAGAGGAGACTGAGGCTGCACAAAACAGGCATTAATGTGACAAACTAAGCAGCAAACACCCCCCAAACCAATCAACCAAACTGTGTGTCTTTTTCCAGGGGCAGGACAAGTTGTGATTTTTCCTGGCAAATCTTTATGTGTGATCTTGCTTAAAAAAATAAATAAAATTAAGACAGGAAATATGAAAAACAGCCTGTTTTCCTCCTAATGTCAGGCTGATCTTTTCCCTTAGCTGATCTTTCCTTTCACTCTCAGGAGACCAATTACTGTGTATCCACTAGAGCTGTGAACTCTATGCCAGCATTTAGGTGTATTTTTAAATGCACAAAGTAAACAAGGACTCAAATCTCATAAGAACAAGCTAGCTCTTGAGATATTAACCTATTGACGGATTCAACCGTTACAGTAGGTCTGCCAGTTCCAGACTTAGCTGAAAGTAGGAAATTGCACTAAAACAAATGAAAAAAAAAATCTTGAAAGGTTTCACTGAACTTGCAAAAAGGACTAATTGGCTGACATTCACTTTATGAGATGGACAGAACTTTTATTCAGGTCTGACTGTACCCAAACTCCAACATGGACTGATAAATCCAATCCACTTTAAGACCAACTGTAAATATAAGAGTATGCATGAAACAACATGGTAATTGACAGAAAAGAAGAGCCTAGAGACAAAGAACACATTGTCCCACCCTGCTGTAATTTGGAGAGGATATTTGCAAGACAATGTAAAATGCTTTAACTATATAATTACCATTATCTGTGGCCAATGCCTGGGGTTTTTACTAAAACTCTACTTTTGGAAGTAGCTTGTCCTATGATTTCTATAGGCAATTATATCACCATCTTTACCACAATAGTGCCTGGAGGCAACATTTTTTGTTTCCAAGCAGCACCCCATGGAAGCACCCCCATTAGATCTAAAATAAGAAAAATGGACTAGATTCAGTGAAACCTAAAACAATCTAGAAACCTTGGCACCTCTCTGCCTTCCCTTTCACAGCCAAAATTGTCTTTGAAACAGATGTCTATGAAAAAACAGGTCTAGCTTAATCTGCAAAAATTGGACCGCTATTCCAGAAGAGGGCAATTCCTGAAACAATGACAACTTCTTAGAATAAACTGCAGCCAGCACAACTAAAATTTAGGGAGAATCACAGTAACACTGAGGAAGTAGGAATCTAGACAAAATGTCTGCTTTTCACTTGGGGTTAAAAATATAGGAAATAGCAAATTAATAAAACAAAACAAAACAAACAAAAAAGAGCAAATACCCAAACAGGTCATACCTTTATTATTATTATTATTATTATTATTATTATTATTATTATTTTAATTATAGTATTGTCCAGAGCTCTTTTGAACTCATAAGGCTCTCTTTATTTCATTCTCTTGTACTAAATTCCTGCTCTAGTAGCTCCCAAGAAAAAAGATCATGGGAAAAATATAGGAGTACTTATATACTATCGAATACCACTCCTAGTCTAGAGAAGGGGAACTAAGACAAAGGAAAATCCCTGACTTGTTCAAGATTGCTCAGGGAACTGCAGCAGAGCTGAGAAATGAAGTCTGCTCTCACAGGAGGCAATGGTCATGAGACTTCCTATCCTCATCCCAGCCTTGCTCTTTCTGTGCTTAAAAATTGGGGAGAAAGAGGAAGGAAACAACTGATGTTAGTGGGAAAGGTCTGAAAGGAAAAGCTTTGTGGATCTTTTACAGCACTTCCACTAACTAAATTGAACTACATAATCATGGTTGAAGAGACTTGTTTGACAAAAAATGAAGAGTTACTGCAGCCAAGCAGCACTGCATGGGTGCCTGTTTTTCTAGAGTGCAATACTGTCTAGTGCTGTAGCAGGCAAAATGGAGGCAAGCATGGGGGTTTCTGGATGTGACTGCCAAAGCCCCAGACTGGTACCCCAGTCCTGGAACAGAAGAGACTGCTCTGCAGTGGGAGCTGCAGTCCTACAAACCTCCTTTCCTGCCCGAGTCTATACTTTGAGGCTAAAAAGAACAATTCTGGAGGAGAAGTTTGCATTACTGATACTGTTTGCTGCACAATTTCCAGAGTTGCCTATCAAATATTTTTCCTGAGTGCTAAAAATTTGTAGAATCAGTGTAGCAGGCTGTAAGAATAGTATCAGTTTACATCAGGTTTGAATTTAGCTTGATGCAGTTGACAAGGATAGCCTAGGAGAGCAGCACTCCAAACTTGCCTGGCATTTCAAACCAGTAGAAACCAGGCTAACAAGATTCTGATGTCTTTACTGACTTCTGGCTTCCCTGCAGCTACGAATTTGCAAGCAGACTCACCAAACAGGCACTCCTTGGGCCCTCCACCCAATAACCACTGGGGGAGGAAAAACTGAGAGCTCTACTGTTCCTTGATGAACAAAATCAGCCCTTTTTTTTCCTTGCTCTGTGGATGTTTTTGTATAAAAACTCCTTTGAGTTCTGACCCCTGTAGTTCAAATAACCACCCATGCTCATTTCTTCCTTAACAAGTGTCTCATACACAACCAGCAAATCTAGAAATAGAAGTGGATGTCACTATTTTTTTCCCCAAGAGCAGCACAGGTGTTCTCCGCCCCAGGGACACTGAGCTTGTCTGCTTACTAACCAGTCTGTCTTGAAAAACTTCAACCAAGACATCTGCTAACCTCTCTTCGTGTATCCCGGTATTACTAAACCCCTCTGCTTTCAGCAAGGCATTATGTCCAAGACATTATTTCCCATACCACATACTTGACTAAACCATTTCATCATAGACTAAACTTCCTAAACCCGTCTTAATTTTTAGAGGCTGTGACATTTCTGGACAAAGTTTAAGCTTTATGTTTTATATTCTTTCCATGACTAGAAGGTTTCACATGGTCCAAACAGAAGAGAACAAACAAAAGAAACACAGACCCACAATTCCCATGTGCAACTCTGTAAAACAGGAAAGAGCACTGTTCAGGCTGCTGAGGGTCTTCTCATGTACTTACACAGTACACTGCTATCTTGTGTTTTGCGACTGCGTCCTGTGATTTGCACCTAGTCCTGTGTGGGTAGTCATATACTTCCCCTCTCGTAGGAAAAGCAGTGTTTTGGTTTTAATTATTCACCTACCTTCCAAGGATAAACCTGGAAAACCACGGCTACTTAGTGACAATTTCACTTATATCTTCTAAGCAGAAATAGGGAATGGCATGGCTTCAGAGGCAACAAAGGCAGGATTATTATTACAATCAGCAGGAAATAGGAAAGGGGGCTTCCCTTAGAGACAGGAGTTCTTGTTAGTATATAGAAATATGTCAATGACGTCAGAAGAGCAAAATGAGTTTTATACCTGTTACTTCTCAAGATGTTCTCAAAATCTTCAAGCAGGGATGTACTTTCGCCATTGCATGTGCACTAATTTAAGGAAAAGAATAAAATAAGGTCAGCTTTTGGTTTAATTAGTTTTAAGCGCTTATAATGAAAACCAAAAGGGCTTGTAGATTTCCACTTCTGTATGCTCTAAAAATTAGGTTAAGTCTCCCTATACAGATGAGAGTGTTTGTATGTGTTTATAGATGTATATGTATATATGTATGTACATATACATATATGTAGAATAGCTTCAGACAAGGAACAGTTTAACATCTTAACATCTTACAGCTCATAGCTATATCTACTACATGAGACCTAGGGGCTGAAGCATGGAATGGAATGGGATAGGGCTGGACTACTCTGAGATACATGGACCAAACAAATATATCCATGAGCAGAGACGGAGTTATTAATGACATACAAGAAAGCACATTATTTTAATAATTATTTTTGACTCATAAGGAATCAGTAAACAGCAGAAAAGATAAATCATGCTGGCAGCAGAAAAATATGTAGCTATTTAGTGTTACTCATTAAGTGTATATTGATATATACCAGTTAATTAAGACAGAGTAGCTGCTATAAACACTCAATTTTTCATGCAGAGGGAATTGTGTGAAGACATATCTGTTTCTGTCATATGTAAGTAGCCATTTATAGGATACACTCATTTTGTATCTATGTTTACACACCTATACTTACTTCTACCCATAGAAGGTCCCACAATGCCAGACTTAATTCTGGAAACATTTTTATATCTAGCAAGGCCATTTGAGTCATTTTTAGCTGTTTTAAATATACTGGTTTCTCTCTCCAAGCCCCGTTTGGTTGGTCTTATGGTGTCTAGTGCACATGACTCTGGAAGCTATATTAAACAAATCCAATGTATTTATTTTTAGCCTCTGAAGTGTTTCTAAAACAGGTTCTCTGTAACATATGTGCAAGACATAAAGGTTTTATTGTCACAAGTGTGTAATGAACTGCATAATTCTCTCTTGGTTTGCTTGCTATAAATAAGGTACCATCACTAAATCATGGCAACAAAACCATTCTGTTACACTTTTGACATGAAAGACTACCTCAAAATCTGGGTAGTTGTAGTTTGATTCTGTTAGGACTGGTGGTAGAATTCAATCTTATTTACAAAGTAACTATTTGTTTTCTGGAAACATATAGGGTCAAATAATTCAATATTCCTTCAGCTAACATTCCCAAACTTATTGTCTACTTTTCTCTGGCTTCTGCTATCCTCTTTGGTCTGTCTCTCACTTTCTGGTCAGTCTGTTCCTGCGCTCCTCCTGGTTTCTCCACCCCCACGCTTTAATCAAATAATACTTTGGCCTTGCACCTAAATAGTTCAAATTCTTTTGTGAAATGTCATGTACCTTTGCTTTGGACAGGGACATGTGCTTAACTATCTCTGGCAGCCATCTGAAAGAAAGAGTTGGGATTGTTAACAGTTCCAAGGAGGGTTATCCCAACCAGTAACTATGAAAACATAAATATATGCATAGCCATGCAGCTCAGGGCCCTGACGGCTTTACCTGTGGCTGGTTAGGGTTTTACCATGCCCAGCTACCTATGCGTCCTTCTGCTGGAAGTTAGTTCCCTTGGAGCAGGGGTGGCTCAACAGGCCACGTGAGAGTGCCTCACTCGCACCAGTTTAAAGTCTGTGCATTAGCTTCAACCACTGATGAGGCTAAATGAATTCATAGCTACATCTGCTGAGAGCTAAATCTGCCAGAGCCTAGGGCTGAGTCTGTGGGTGTTACTATTCTCCTGACTCAGACAGAAATATCTCCCAATGCAAATGCAGGCCTGAGCCTGTGTGGAGCCCCAGTGCCTTCGGTGGGGCCCACCCGCATGTGGCACTCCTTAAGGGATCGGCACCCACGTGAGCGAGAACGGCAGCGGATGAGTAAGGCCTGCTGCTGGATTTTGGACTGTGCCCCATCCCCGTTTTAGCCTCATTATGATGCACAGCGAAACAGTCTAGAGATGACATTCCACTCCTCTTAAAACAGAGGAAAAGAGGAAAAAAATCAATGTCTAATACAAGAGCAAGGATTTAATGGGGGACTGATGGCAGTGGTAGGCAGAGGGTTGTTTTCAGTTTGCAGAAGTCTTTCAAAATAATTAAAACATTTCAGAAAGACACCAATATGATGTAGCAAAATAAGCATCTGCATGTATACTCAGACTGCATTTAAAGAACAAATATTAAGGAAGCAATGTTCACTCTGAGGAGTGGAAGACTGTCCTAAAAGAGCTCCGTCTGGTTCATCAAATGGACATGAAAGCTGCATCTGTACATTCAATGTGCAAAACCTTCCAGATGAGGTCATTAATAGGGCTTTACATGTGAACATGTAAAAAAGAAGAAAAGATGATATGGCCTTCTGATCTTCTACAGCATAAAAACCCTACACCCAAGACGATAAATTCTGCATTGAGGCCAAAACTTTTCATTGAGCTATACGTAATTTAAAAGGGCATCCAGTCTTCATGTCAAGATTTAAGGTCATGGCAAAACTAACACACCACTAGGTAATTCATTGTAGGGGTTCATTGCCCTCTGGGTTAAAAGCACCTGCCTGCCTTCTGGTCTGACACAATCCTGGCGTATTTTGTGTGGTCACTCAGACACATGAATACTCTTATCTTGTATTCCTGCGCTGGCGGTAGGAATACGTTAAACAATCAGATAAAGGCAATTCATCCTCTGTGACTGTACGTCCCTATATATATAACCATACAGTCAAGTTGTACTCATACTTGCTAGTTCCTGTTTCAAAACATGCCTGCATTGCGTAGCTGGAGACTTCAGTCTCTAGTACTAATGAAGCAATCTTCATTACCTTTCCAGACTAGGCAGCAGCATTGTAGAGCACTGGCAAATGAAGCATTTTTCATTTCAAAATCATTAGACATAAACTAAGCATATACTACACACAGTACTTACAGCTTTCCAGTCAGACAACAGACTTCACCTTATTTTTAAAACAGATGATTACCCAGGGCGGTAAATTACCAGGGGCAGCAAAAGGGCTGTGATCCAGCTGCTGTGCTGATCAGAAAACCGCTGCTGAAGAGGGTTCGGGTTGCATGGAGTAGGTGGCTCCGCTCAGCAGCAGGGACACCGCTGGCTGCCCTCCTGTTTCAGCGGCAGCCCAGGCAGCCAGCCTGGCTTTGCGGGGCTGCCAGCCCCAGCAGCTCCCCTGCTGCCAGTGGCACCCCAGCTGGCGCCAGCATCCAGCCACACGGCCTGCCTCTGCCGCGGCTCGTGCGGCTGTGCCCGCCTGGCACGTTGCGGGCTGAGCAAACAGGGAGAGGCGATCAGCCACCGCTCTCGCTCTGGGCACACTCGGACCAAATCTCTGGGCCCAGACTAAACCCGTTCAAAATACATGCAGGCCTCCAGAGCCGCAATCTCAGCTTCCAGGGTGCAGCTCCTGCTAGTAAAAACATTGTTATCATTCATGAGGTATAAGTGATTAAAAGGAGTTGCCCTTTCAACACACCCAATACCCTTTGAATTCCTGTCAGCCCATTCTCTTTGTACAGCCTGGACCAGCAGCCACTGGCTGGCATCCCCAGCCAGACCATGGCTTGAAGTAGATTCGGTCGCACCCTCTCAGGAGCAGCAGTGGGTCCCTGTTTCCCCCACACACCCATGTGTCCAGGCCCACATTAACATCCCCAAGTTCTCGTACAACAACAATTTTTTGTTATTTACTGGTAAATTACTTTTTTTTTAAAAAAAAAAAAACACATTGGCAAATAACATTTCTGTACAGTCAAATTCCTGGAGGCTGAGTTATGTGTGAGTCAAAATGCATCTCTCTAATGTTGCTACATGTGCATTAGTTGCTGCTTTTTTACTGTTGTCATCTGTCTTTGCTCTGCATCCTTTTTCTCTACAGACTGCTACTTTGGTCTTCTTGAACTATGGGCAGAAAGTTTGCTTGCAAAGAAAAGCCAGGTAGGTGGTGACACTGCAGATAGACGTGCTCGCACGAGAGCATGTAACCAGGATGGGTTATTCCTGTTGCAAGACCTGACACTCAGCTACCTGTGACTATCAGAGGCAAATACCTTCTTCAAAAATTAACTACAAGCATTCAGACAGGGATGGTTGTAGTCCACACCTGCTTGAATCATTCATTCTCTGCCACTGAATAGCTTGACAGATACCAGAATAATATAATACTACATTTGATTATATCCTTGAAACTCATGCCTCACTCCTAAAGCAATTGCAAGCCAGGACTTTTTGATTGACATATCAGTAAATGGCTTCTAAATAATTTCTTAGAGTATCAATTTTGTAATTGGAAGGACTGCCTTCATAAATACATTCTCTTCTTGAATTCTTCATTAAAGAAAGTAAAAATATACACATTCTGTACAGCCATGGCAATAAACAAATCTCCCCTCACCTCTGCCCCTCCTAGAAATCAAGGAAATCTTTCCCTCCTCCACTGCTGCGTTCACTTCTGGCCAAACATCTTGTTCGTGAGGGACTGTTTGGAAGCCTGACAGTAAGCCAGCTGTTCAGGACAGGCCCTCTTCATTCCTCTGATAGCCAAAAAAAAAAAGTATTTTGACAGAGAGAACTATGCTGGTTTGACAGTGCTACTAATGTCTTTGGGCAGCCCAGCTGAGGGAGTTTCATTTAGTCCCACAGAAAGGTCCTTTTCTGGCAGAAGCGCTCTCTCCATGCCCTTTGGAGAGAGCTTTGGGGTTCCTTACAGGAACTTTGATATAGAGGAGGTTATTACAGATCCATGTCCTTGGGCAGGTGATGGAAGAAAAGTGAATGAAAAATAAGTGGTTGTTACCATTTAGGGTTAGGAGAGATTCCATGTGCAGTATTAGTTGTGGTCCAGTTAACTGAAATGTTTCCATTACAGTTGCAAGGATCAGGCCTTTGAGGCGTCAGTTTTGGGACAGGAAGAAGCACAGTCAGAAGGGCAAGGGAAAAGAAATAGCCTCTTCTTTGTTTTCAAGCTGTTCCCAACAGCAGCTGTTTTTATTTCGCTGTTCTACTGAGCCACAGCAACAGAAACAGACTTAGTGAATCTCTGTACCTCAGAGTAATTTACAAACCAAACTTAACACCACAACCAACAAACGGGCCCTTCATACACTTCCAGTAACACTGGAAACAGTCCCAGAGCAACCACCAGCTCCAAACCGTTCCAAAGTCTTTGAAACTGGGGCTTTGAATTGAAATTATGATCCAAATTTAGCAGCTAAGAGGTGCATGCTGTGGTTCAGGTTGTGAAAGGAAAAAGCAGACTTCCTCATCTGTGGAGCCAGGAAACAGAACAACTCAGGCCCAGTGCATGAGTTCAGATTGTGGCCTGTTCTTTGTAAGGATAAAACATGGGGCCCTCCATAATTATGGAAAGCAGGGGATTTGCAGATTATATCCCAATTTACCACTTGGAGTGGTCCTGGGGGCAAGAAAGAAAAAAGTGTGTGACATACATGGGTTCACGGAGATTGCAGAAGAGCCAAAACAGAAGCTGAGATGGTATACAAAATATATTCTGGAGTACCTTTTATGTTGGATATTTTGTAATGTTATAAACCTGTGATATATAGAACTTATCAAAACAAAAATTGCTAATCTATAGCACAAGTTTATGCCCTTCTCTCAGTGAACTGTAAATCCTATATTCACATTTCCTATACAGCATCTCTTTCTACTATTTATGTTAGCCCCAGCAGTCACAAAATTGTGTATGTACTTATTAAGGCTTCAGTAGCTGTAAGAAGTCAACAAGACGCAGCCAGCAACGAATGCTTAATTAATCAGTTCATATTTTACCCACTCTTGGAAAGGTCCACCTGCAGTTTTGCTGCTGTAGAGGTCTGTCTCCTAGAAATGCCTGGGAGTGCTGGCAGAGGCCATGCACCGACGCAGTGCGCAGCAGGACCCCTGCGCGGGCGTCCGCGTGTCACTGAGGGGGAATGCTGGCATATGAGGGCAGCTTTGGGAAATAAAGTCAAGCCTGCATGCTCTCCGTTGCTGCCTTATCTTTTCTCTTCTGCCTTCACGGTGGTTAAGGATGTTTCTTTACTTAACCGTACTGCAGGAGTGAGTATTAATAAGTGTTAGGAAGCCACCTAGCCTTGTAAAAGGCATTCCTGCTTCTGTTACAGTGAAGTGGTACACAGAAAGCACACAGCTTAACAGAGCTATCTCTTCAGGTTTTACTTTATATTCCAAAACATTTTCACCCTCAAAACCAAGAACATGGCCATTACCGGAAGCCGCTCTAAACTGAGTAGTGATCTGCTGCTCCCAAGAGGTCAAAGGGTGTGGTCATCAATGGAACAAATACAGTCATTTTTCCACTGACTTCTGAAGTGCCATGATGTGTCATGACAGGATGAACATGTAAAAGCAAAGTTCAGGACATCAGAATAAGGCTTGTAAGGTGTGGGATAGTCTCCTTCCTCACAATGATCTCAGAAAAAAATCCTGAAAAGTCCCCATTACCCTAAATAGATGCAGCACTGCAACCTCTGGCCTAACTAGAACTTTTTCCTCTCTTTTCCTGATGTGTTCTGTTTGTAGGTCTCCAGCTCTAACTGAGGTAAAGCTGATGGAGCTGTGGACGTTACCTGTCTTTGGCTGCTCTGCTGCTGATCCATCCTCTCGGTTGCTATAGAGACAAGCTCTGGAAGCCATGGATAGTCTCGGGGGAGAAGCCTCCAGCAGGCTTTCTGCCCACCAGCAGGCTGCTTCCCAGCAGGTGCTGACAGAGCTGGGATCAGTCTCTGACGGTGAGGAAGAGTCGGAAGGTGCTAACCCGGCCACCCAAGAGGGGAACTCGCACACACGTTACATTGCCATTCAAAGAAATTCCAGGTACTATCGGTCCATGAGGCTGCCGAGCAGATCGAAGAGAAAGACTACGAGAGAGGCAATGCATGGGGGGCATGCTGCAGGTGAGTACCACCCCAAACAACATCACGCTTCCTTCTGCAGTGAGATCAGAGCCGTAGGAGCCAGGGAGGTTAGAAAAGGGACAGGGAAAATAGAGAGTGGACTCAGTGGTCAGCACACTACAGAACACCCCTGGCTGGCAGGTTGGCATCCCTCTGTGCCAACCTGCTTTGCTCAGCCTGGAAATGCAAAATGGTTGGGTGGTTTAACAAGCTTCATGGTGGAGAATCTAAACAAATCTGCGACTCTGCTCTGCAGTCCCCCTGCTCTCTCAGGGAGCAATAACTCAAACAGGGAAAGAAGCTGTCAAAAGAGTAGGAACTTCTTCAGAATACAGAAAGGATATATTCAAAAAGTGGGATCTGTGCAAGTAATTGTATGGCAAGCTGAGCGGCATATGGGGGAAATAGCCAGCAAAGGCAAAGCAGTACACGTAGGGGCCAAGCCTGCAGAAATTGCGAAGAGGGGAGCAAGACTTCGGTGAAAACTGATGCCACCACGCATTGAAGACAGCTCTAAGCAACACTTGAGCTCCCTTTGAGCCAGGAGGCTGAAATAACAGAAATACT
Source organism: Cygnus atratus (assembly GCF_013377495.2). Classification (NCBI taxonomy): domain Eukaryota; kingdom Metazoa; phylum Chordata; class Aves; order Anseriformes; family Anatidae; genus Cygnus; species Cygnus atratus. The sequence continues at coordinate 9,446,648 of NC_066370.1, forward strand.
ACCCAGAACATGCATGCACTGAGGCATGGCTTGAGTATAAGTTGAAGAAGTTGGCTAAAAGGCTTTCTCTGAGTATGAAGAGTACAGAGCATGACTGCAAGGCTAGACTTTCACTGAGCTGGCACACTGTCTGAGCAGCTGTCTGTGAAAGAAACAAGAGAAAGACAGGAGAAGCTTCAGAGAGAGCCAGGAAAGGAGCTATCTCAACATGCTCAGAAGCGCTGGAAACCAGGCTGCAAGAAAAAACTTAGCGTGGTTTTAATTCAAATGTTAGATGAGCAAGACCTGGAACTGTGAACACAGAAAATGCACTCTGCTTGATCTCTTAGGTATTCAGAGAAACTGAATTTTATAACAGTCCTTGTAAATAAAAGGGGGTGCAGTGAAGATACCTATTCTATCTTCAGATTATAATCTAACAAACAACCCACTGGACTCTGAACTTTGGCTAGCTGCATGAGTCAAAACGACCTAACAATATTCCTGACGTTTGAGTGCTATGCAAGCCACCAAAGGCTATTACTTCGTTATGCAGTAGTAATAAAGCACACCACGTCAGCTCCTGAAAGCAAACCCAGTTCTCTAAGAAAACAAAGAACAGACATCCTCCACCCCAAAATAAAAAAGGCCTGGGAAATGTCCCCAAGAAAATAGGTGTCTCCTGCCTGCCTCGCCAAGGGAGCCATGCTATTTCAGCAGTATAAAGGCTCATTCAGCCTTGTGGCATGGACAGAAGGAAAGTTCCCTCCCTTCTCCAAGTTTCCAAGCAGACAGCAGCAGAGCAAAGAGCTCCTGTTTAATATTCTGTTACTGTTGTCAATGAGGTTTGTGGATAAACGGAGCGTTGCTGATGCCAGAGCAGACCTGCCCTCCGCCCTGCCAGTGCAGCAGCAGGACCAGAGCAGAGCCGTCCTCTCCCTGCTTTCCCAGAGCCCTGCTGCAAGGGGAGCAGAGAGGAGACCTGCCCTTCCTCCTGATTGCCGAGCATCATGACATCCAGCGGCTGCTGAGGAGGCCCTCTTCCCTCCTAGCAGCAGGTGCCACTGCAGCAGGATCAGCACAGGATGCAGCTTCTTCGTGCATCTGCAGCATCGCAGCATTGGGACAACAGCCAGGAGGACATCCCTTCTGTCTAGCCAGTGTCATTGAGGAAGGACAAGCTAGAAGAAAGGCTTCTCTCTTAGCAGCTCACTAGAGCAGCCACAGCAGCGGACCTGCGCTTCTCTCCCGCACGCTCCCTCTCGGTGTTACCACTGCTGAAAACGGATCTGTTCCAAACAGGGCTTTTTCTTCCGTATCTGCAGCTGTTCAGCAGGACACACTGGGAACGTTTCTTTTCTCCAGTCCACACAACAGGACCTGGGCTCTGAGCAATAGCTCTTTCTCCACTATGACTGTAGCAAGTCCAGCTTTTAAATTCAGCTAGTATTGTGTAAGCAGCCTTCACCCTCTGCTCCACTGACTCCATCCCCTCTCCCAGAAACTGGACAGCGGGGGCTTTTACACCAGCCTCATTTGTAGCAGGAACTTCTTCTGACAGCATTTGCTGACGTGCATGGAAACAAGGGATGGGTGAGCTCTTTTATCTTGACTTCAAACCCATTTGAACAGCAACTATCCAAGAGTTTGACTCAATCTCAAATGTTAACCTGCTCTCTTTTTGCCTAGGAATTGAGTGGAGGGGAGGAGAGGGGAAGGAAAGAAGAAAAAAAGAGAGGGAAAGGTACAGGGGAAAATACAGGGTGGGATACCACAGGAGAGAAATAAAGACTCAAGAAATGAGAACACAAAAAATATTTTAAAAGCATATAAATCCAGCAGAGAGAAAGGCTTTTATAAAGGCTCCCTTTGCACCAGCCTAGCTTTGGCTTATAGCCTAGGAGTTGTGAAGTATAATAGATGCTTTCCTTTAATTGGAAAAAGAGTCTGCATTTTTTTTAAGCAATCTCTTCTGACAGGAGTCTCAAATGCTTAAACTATTCAAAAGGCAAAGAGAATAACTCAAGCTAGCATTTCGTAAGCCCTTGGCACTTTTTTAGGAAGTTTAAAAGGTCTGGATTTCATCCCTTCAATCTGAAAATCCATAGCACTGATTCAAAGGGTGTGTCAGAAACCAGCTTCATTTAGTGTTGACCTGCCTGTGCCGTCACCAGTTTGAAATGCAAACAGAATTATGACTTAGACCAAAATATTTCTATTAAAAACCAACAAGGCCATTTATCAGCAGGCCTCAAACAACAGGAGGTTTCATTTGAAAAGTGAGATGCATCCCCTCCTGCCAAGTACTGCAGTAGTAAGCCATGGACTTAACATGGCTCCCTGTGAAAGGACTGGAGGTTCATCTGAGGGAAAGTGGAGAAGCAATTAAAAGTAAAGCTCCTGTCCCACCCAAATCTAGCCTTGATTTATCCAGTAAACTGAACTTCTACTGTGTGCCTGAAAGCAGAGCAGTAATGAAGCCCTGACTCGGGAAACAAATATTAGCATGTACTGGCACACACAGCTAAACCTTTCCTCCTTAAATTGCACCGAAAATCACTGCTGTGGGGGCCCGAGTTAGAGAGCCACTTGCAAACAGGAGAACATCTACCTTCCCCTCTTCTTGCTTGTGTTTGCAGCTGTGGCAAGGCTGTGCAATCACGCAGTATGCAAGCTAATGATATTTAAATCTTGCTTGAAAATCCAAACTAAAATGTAGCTTTGTGTCTGTGGTCTTCCCGTTGCCTTTGGTGTAACCAAACCTCCACCAACACTACCAGTGAAGATGGCCCTTAGGAACGCAATGATTTTAACATCCTCTTGGCTTTCTCTCATGTCACAGGGTCACTCAGAAACAATGAGCCAGTCAAAGAGCCCCTGAATATGGATGTTTTGTCTCACAAGGGATCTCCATCTCCAGTAGACTCTGATAAGACATCTTTAGAAGAACTGTTGATCCAAAGGTAAGGAGTACACACGTAGGGTATTCACTGTGCTTCTGCAGAACACAGAGTGGTGTAAGAGCAAAAGTGCTTGGTTTTGAAGAACAGCTGGACTAAGCTGTAGCTACTAATCCATGCCTTCTCACCCTGACTTGTAGCGCAGTTTTCAGTCTTGGTGATCTATATCATATAGTACTGGGTTTGTGGTAAAAAGGATCTTAGCAGCACGCACTTGGAGAAAAAAGTGAAGGAGAAGAGAGGGATAACAAGTTGACAGCGGGGAAGGTTGCAAAAAGGGGAATGTGATGTAGGATAACCCAGAGCAAAGAGGGCAGGCTACCTTAAGAAGCTTGTTGAGAAAATAACAAGAGCCTGCAAGCATTTCCTTCCGGAACAGCCCAATGTAAGGATGACCCCATTTGTAGCATTCCCAGAGGGCTCTCCTGAAGCTTGTTATACAACCCCATGCAGAAAACAGGTTTTTGTATCTGCAGAAGTAGCTACAAAGATGTTTTCTAAAGCATTTTGATACTGTGGTTGCTGTTTACTTTCAAGAAGTGGTGGCCAAAGGAGGTCTTCAGTGAGGCCTAAACCCCTCGGTGACTGAGGTTCAGCGAAAGGCCCCGATCCCATAACCAACATAGTGCAGGGCCAGGGGAGCCTGATGGACTCCACGCCGAAAGCAAATAGCAGGCAGGTCCAAACACGACCGACAAATAGGTGCAGGATTTGCATACAGAGTGAAAATCTCATCTGCCCTGTCTTAGAGGTGCTATGTCTCGCGGTGCTATGGCTGCTCTGTACACAGACAAGAAGTTTACCCACACTCCTGCTCTCTTGCCCACTGCAGCCAGGCAGAAAGATAAGCAGCTACCTAGCCTTACATTTTGTAATACCTCAGTCATGTATTCTCCCCAAATCCCTCTCCAGCTCATTATCACTTGTGTGTATAACTGTGAGGTGGTCCCTACCTGTACAACAGAAAACCAAGCCGAAAGCACTGAACACTTGCCCTCTAAGGGTGTGGGCATTATACTGCACCGTGTGGTTCTAGTGGCTGAACCCAGCTATGTTGGTATAACGCACAAAGAGGACTCCAGTGAAAAAATTAGCCAAACTGACAAGTTGGATTTAAATAAATTAATTGCCCTGGCTGAAATTGATTGCCCTTTGGCATTAAACTGAGCATATGAAACTAGACAGTTACAGTCTGCTGAGATGTCATAGCCATCTGTCTTCCTCTCCTTGCGGCATAATCATCGCTGTCAGTCTCTGACATCCTGACACTGCGACTTAGGCAGCTCTGAAACACGCATTCTGGTTCCCCCTGGAGCTGGAAACAATGAGCCTGCGCTGGGAGTCAGTCTTTATCAAAGAGGCTGCTGTGCGCAGAGCTTGACAGGTCAGTACAAGTTCTAAGTCATGTGTCTGCTAAAAGCACTGCTGAGTGGCATCGCCTCGTGCAGCTGAGCAGAGAAATTTGACAGAGAATGAAACCAGAGTTCCAGCTCAAACTGAGCCCATGTCTTCCTTCTCCTTTCTCTGAAAGATCAGCTGTAATTTTTAAGAGAGCCACTAGAAATTTGCATTGTGAAAAGCCTGCAGGATCCTAAGGATATTGCCATTATTTGCAATAACTGCTGTCCTCCCCCTTCTACAGGGGAAATCAGTCCATTGTGCAGGTAAGACGTCCAAAATATTATCACTGATCTCAAGAAATGCATTTAATCTCTCCCAGAACAACAACAACAACAACAAAAAAGTACCTCTCAGCAGAGAGTTCTTCTGAAAGCAGAAGAGAGTTCTGCAGAAAGGAGAGTATGGGCACCTCTGAGCAGAACCTGGGATTCTCAGCAGCGAACCACTGCAGGGATGAGGGCAGGTGGGGCATCGCTGCCGCATCTCTTCACATTCAGCAGCGTCTCTACAGCAACTGGATAAATGCGAGGGCTGGGCAGGCACAATCCCTTCTCCTAGCGTGAAGGCAGCCAGCAGGTCTGGCACAAATGTGTTCACAGACAGGGACGTCACTTCACATGCGCCCTTGCTACATAATTTAGGACAGGAAGTGAACACAACTGGGGAACATAGTAAATGGCACAGGAAAAGGAGTATTTTTGGAATTGAACTCAGATGGGATATGGACTTTAACACTCTGAATAAGGAGGAGCACTACAGACTCCTTCAAACCCACCAGTGACTTAAGTCTAGGTGTCATTCCAAGCTGTGAGAATAGCAGAACAGTTCGTTGATCTCAGACACTGAAAACCAAGGCCTGCAGTTTTTCAAGCTGGCCTCAAACATTGCTGGTGCTCCAAAATCTGCCATGCACCCTCCTCAAAACACTTATTAAAAGCACTTTTATGCCTACCTGTTCTCAAATGACTTTTTTCCCATGACCTTTCTCCTGTGCGACCCCCAGCCCCCCCTAAGCTCTCTAGAGTTCTCCACAAGATCCTGTGGCTCCCTCCCAGTCTTCCACATAGCACAAACACCCAAACCTCGAGTGCGATGAGCCACTTCCAGCTACTCGGCTAACTTGCTCTGCACACTTCAGTGCTGAGCTTCTAGCACAACTTCCGTTCTTCAGCATAACCAAAGCCAAAGGCCTGGAGGGAACTAAATTCAACAAAAGCTGCTCCTTCCCACTGTGATCAGTCCTTCCAGCTTTGTAGCAGCAACAATTGTGCAGATTGAGATCACAGAAAAACATCCACCCACGGTGTCCATCCACAACTGTCAGCCTCAGCTGAAAGCAGCTCCCACAGAGAGCAGCCAATCATTCATTTCAAACCCAAGAAAGGAGATCCGCCAATCGCTATCTGCCCTATATTATCAGCCAACAGAATGCTGACTTCGCTTTATTTCTAATACAACACAGACATTTTAGCAACAGGATTATATTATTTACCTACCATTTCCCACTGTCAGATGGAGAGTCAGATGCTAGAAATGATACATATTCATTATGGGCCAGTAGATACACTAGAGAAGAAACTCAATGTGAAATTTTATGTTGCAAAGCTCACTGCAAGGTCACTGATTTAACAGTGCAGAGCAATCTGCTTCTTTAGGCTGGTTATGAAACCTCCAATGCAGAGAAATAAGGATCATCTAAAATCAGTGGATTATGTTTGATCTGAGCTAATAGAATAGAAGCGCTTCGACGGTGAATACAAGCAGTCACCTTCAGCAGAGAGAGGGAGTCTATCGTGATTGAATTCATGCAAACACATATATCAGAAAGAAACACCGTCTATGTAAAATAGAGTAGCACTGAAAGATGTTTGTGCAAATTTGGGTTAGCTTCCCACAGCACAGCACTATTTGTCCTGGGCAGCAGAGGGCACTGCTTATATAGCCTGATTTAACCAGAAAGCCTCTAGAGAGGCTGAGACCTGAGGTCTTACACCATACTCGAGGAGTTATCTTCTGCTTATGAAATAAATTTCTGATGGTCACCTCGTCCCTATGCTGCCAATGGGGCTCCAGCTTGCAAGTGGTGAAGTCAGGAATAGCTGGGGCAAATGTGTGTTGCCCAAACCATTATATATTTTGTCACCCCACAACATTTTTTTCTCTCTTAGGTAGATAAATAATTCTTTTCATGCCCCTCTTTCTGCACAACCTAAATCTTAAAAAGCCTAAGAACAACAGTATTGGGGGGCGGGGAGGGAATTTTAAAAACTAAACAGTCTTCTGTGAAAAACAGTCCCTGTAGATATTAAAACATTAGTGTCAAAATCTCAGGTTTCACAGAACCATACAGAACAGCAAGCAGCAACGTATACAATTCTACTGAAGCATCCTTCCAGCCTGCAGCCAGTGGCGAGCCTCATCTCAGCCTGCCCACCTATCCCACCCAGTCTCTGCTCCTCAGGTGTTTCAGCCCAGTCACGGTCTCATTGTGCAGCAACGTCAAGGCTCTGCCCTCCAGCTCTCCCAGTCTGATCCACTTCATCTGGGCATACCCTGGCCCTCTGGTCCTTAACCAGTCTCATTGCTTCCCTCCTTTTCTATCAACTTCAACTCGTAATTCTCCACCCGATTTCCTCAGTCTACTGTTTCCCCGATGCGTTATTCCCCTCTCCTCCCTCCTGCATCTCATATCTCAGTGTCCTGCTGTTCCCCAGGCTCTTCAACCTTTGGCTCCTCACACAACCTTAGTCTCTCATCCCTCCTCCTTGTTTCGGTGCTGCATTTTACAGCCCTCTCCAATTCACCATTTCCTGAAGCACCCAGCTGTGGGCAGTTCCTCTCTTCATAGCACTCTCCTGGTCCAGAAGTAGACTCTTCTCCCTACATGCTTGGGTCCTCCTCCCTCTGCTTTTCCGTCAACTAGTTTCCTCGTCGTGCTGCCTGGACCCAGTGTGAGGATCACTGAGGATACAGCAGAAATGGCCTTTATTCACAGTGCCTAGCACTGTACCAGGCCATTTCTACAGCTGCAGTATCAGAAATGCATTTCTCAGCCCTGGACTGGGCATGTGTTTTCTCCATGGGCAGCAGCTCAAGGGATTTTAGATGCTAAAATCTAAGTCTCCAGTTTGTGTGTATTGCACAGAGCGCAAAATGGCCTACAATTTCCGTGGATTTTCACAGGTCAGGCAAAGATGAAGCCCTGGCAAACCCCAAATTTCAACCTATATTTCAAAGCTTCTCCAAGGATAAAACAACAGGTTTCCGGTTTTCTTTTAATAGACATCCAACAATAGTTTCCTAAGCCTAAGAAATTGCTGAGCCTTTTTTAAAATAAAATATAAGCAGTCTATGACAGACAGTCAACAAGTAAGTAGTCCTAACGATAATGAGCATCAAAACGTTAGAAGCACCTAAATGTAAAGATCCTGTAATAGGAATTTCTGAACATTTTTAGTTATCAGTAAGACTGCCAGCCCCAATAGATTTAATTAAGGTATTTTGGTGAAAACTTAAAGGAGGTTCAGGAGAAGAGATGTGCCTTTGGCCTTTACAATCTAAAAATATTAGGGATTAGGAATTCCACTTATCTCCCAATAAAACGTCAAAAAAGGGGAAATAAAATTGCATTGAGACACCCGTTGTCAAAAACACTACTAAAAAAACACACGTGAGCAGAAAGAACCTGAATGAACCTGAAGTATGAAAATATACATGACTAGGTATAACATTATTCAAATGTATTACTAACTTCACACTTCCCTGCAAATTTGGTTAGCTCAGATTAAAACAGGGCTTCTTACCTCATCTCGTGGCCTTTCTTGGTGTGAAACTCCCACTGACTAGAAGGGTTTGGGGAATTTTTCATGAATAAGATCTGCTGGCCTGCATCTTCTCTTTTTAGTTTCTGAAAGAGGAGGTCTAATTTCTGAAAACAGCATGAAGAGAACATTAAAAATATGCATTTCAACATAGTTTGAAAACAAGCTCTTTGCATACCTATATCCTAAGAATTGCTTTTGAATTTAGATACACATAAGAAAATTCAATTGAAATGGTTAATCATTTTTCAAAATAACTGGAACATGAACGTACAGGCCAAGATTGGAAATTCATCCCCCAAGCATAACTTAAGTGAGGTAATTATATAAATAAACTAATTATAAACTCATACCAATTTTCACATTTTTAATGCAGCCATGGACGAGGTCAGCCAATATTTAAAATCTTTTCCAGCAGCACTACAGCAAAGCTGGAAACAGTCTGCAACCCCACAATCCCCCCTCTTCCCTTCCAGAGTATATGCAAGCTCAAATCCACTCTCCTTCACCCACTGGGAACTGAACTGTGGCCATGCTCCACGTCACCAGAGCATGACCGTTGTTAAGAGGCCATGAGGATAGTTCCCAGTGCCTGCATGTTTTGAGAACTTAAGAATTCCTGAGAGAAAACTGGGCTGTAGTTTGTCATGGTTTTGCAATACTTCTGTCACCAACAAGAGCACAGCACATGCAGGACCACTCATGTGGTGCTGGGGTAGGATTTTTAGCTATTTGCTTTAATGTATGTTGTTCAAACAGTCAGATTCTTTCTCTCCCCCTACAACTATCCAGGGAATTTTAGTATGAAATACAAGGATTTTGGTCAGAAAGCCAAAATCATCATGAGATTTTACTGATTTTGATGATACGGGGGAAAGCTTTTTAGGTTACAGAACAAATTCATTGTTGATACAGTGCGAAAGACAAGAAAACCTCCTCCTATCTCCTACCTGGATGGTTAAGATCTGGTGGAGAGGGGACTTCTGCCTAAGCCAGCAGTTTCACAAGCAGCTTAAGATGATCCAAGGTGGCACAGCCACTGTCCTGACGTGCATCTGCACATCTGCCACCTCCACTGTGTTGGCACTTGCATTGAGCTGACCCTGTAGTGAGACAATTCAGTGGTCACACACACACACAAAGCTAGTTCTAAGAAAAAAAAAAATCTTCCACCGGTTTAGGTGACCAAACCAGCTCACCAAGAATGAGATGAGCATGTGCTCTGGCATAAAAGTGAAGGCAGAAATCTGCCTCAGAGAGTCAAGTGAAGAGTGGAATTGAGCAGGTAGATCAGCCTAAATTGCACTGGCAATTGTGGAAGAAGAGAGGGAAATAGTCCATTATTAACTGACTTAAAGTGGTATCTGACGACCAGGGGGTTCCCCTGGAAGGGATGGTCAGGTTCAAGTACCTGTCCCAGGGACCAGAGAGAGCAGAGCAGCTCCAGGAGCAGAGACAGATCCGCCCTGGACAGGCAGTAGCAAGTGGCATGTGAAGGAGTGACACAGCAGTGACTCTGACTTGGATCTCCCACACCCAGGATGAACATACCAGCCTCCAGACCTCTGTGAGGGAATCACTTGTTTCCTTTCCTTCATTTTTCATGACAAATTTGGAAAGCTTGCTGTTTTGTCCCCAAACAGAAAAGCAAGCTTTAGAAAATCTCAGCAATGTTTGCAGGACAAAAATATCTCTTTCTCGCTAAGTATCTTTTTTTTTTTCACTCCAGTCCCAGAGCGCTGGGAGCACTCTATCACCTCACTTGGGAGAAAAAGTATTTTTCAGGCACTTGTTCACTTTATGGATGGTCTCTGTACATCAGCATGAAGTATGAGGCTGTGCTATGAGCCTGGAGAGAAAGAAATAGCAAGATTTTTGAAAGACCACATTACAATTAAGAAAGAAAAGTTCTAAAGGAAGGAAAAGTAGTCTATTAGTCATTGCTACACAGCGGAACAGATTTCTGAGATACAAAAATACAAGTTGTGTCTTCCCATGGCCACAGGGGGCGTTTCACTCTCAGCTGGTATTCTCACCTCCCCATAGCTTCCAACATTTTTATTATCATTAATACTTTTAGCGACATTTTCCAGGTTTTCATCTAGACCAAAGGTGAAATTGTTTTGGAAAATCTGAAGAAAAAAGAAAGACAGACAGGATCAAGTTACTTAACAGTTATGGGATCCTGAGAAGATGCTTTCTATTTCTGAATGTTTTTCATACCGTGACCCAGATGCTTTTTCTAAAAAGAAATTCCAATTTGTAATAGACTTAACTGTTGAGAGTGAAGCTGTGTGAGGGGTTAGAAGTTGTTAGCCTCTTAATGCATATTTCTGAAACTTTTTTTTTTAGTAGATACAGCTTAAAGTTATATTTAGATATGTATTCATTCTAGCAGTGTCAGTAAGAGCTTATGCACTGAATTCTCTCTGCATACTTGGGAGAACTCACCGCTCTTGGTCCTTCTCTTTAGCAAACAGCATCTCTACATTTCCAACATTCAAAATAACAAAGGTGCTCAGTACCACTAATGTCCTTCCTCCCCTCTTCGAAGAAAGAAGCTTTTCAGCATCCCACCCACTTACTAAAACCCCTGACAACATTCCCTGTCAGCAAGCCACCAAAACGTCAATCATTTTCCAGAGTTTCAGATAGTCTCTGCTCACTTACCCCTTTGACAAGGTTTTGGCTGCCTCCTCAGTCATCTGCCTCTCCATACCACCCAGCCCTGGTGTTTACTGGCTGATAACCCACTTTCATACCATACTGACCCAATCGCCACACACCTCCCCCTGTCTGTCACCCTGTCCTCCTCCTCTGTAAGTGGCAAAGCAGGCTCCTGCGCCCACCTTCACGCTGACAAGACCCCACATTTCCCCATCAGTGGTCTGGTCTTTCTGACCTCCCAGTCCAGGGCTGGACTGAAAGTCTAATCTGAACCCTCAGTTCCCTCACAGACATTTCCAGCTGTTTTTCTCTCCCGTTCTGCCTCTAAACAACTTAGGGACTGAGCTCTTCTAGTGTGCTAGGTCGAGATCTAGTTCATGTAAGCCGAGGGAGTTTTTCTGAATGTATAGTCATGTGCTGGCTAGAAGCTATCCTGATATATTGTTTGGCAAATGCAATATAAAAACGATAAAAGCAAAACCATTTTACATATACAGACTGACGCAGGGATTTTATGTTGTTGCATAAATTACATTAGTACGTACAGAATAGAGCATGTTTATTTATGCAACGGGGAGAAAGTGAATGTGAGGAATAGCCGAGCATTTTCTGACTGTTAACTCCTCAATCGCAGTGTGGTGCAGATGACGTTTTTTGCTGGGGGTTACTAACGCGCAGGGAAGAGCTGCACCCAACATGTCCATGAGCACACAAACCGATCCGCGGGTGTAACCGCACTGTGGAGCTCAAGAGGATTTATCCCTGAGGCAGAAAAACAATTACCTGAACGAAGACAGAGACAGATCATTGAGTACTGAGATACTTACTGCCTAAACGAGAAAATATATCCTCATGGAAGTAGCGACGCTAAGGAAAAGGAGACGGGGGAAATGACCGAGCGGGTGCAAAACCCTGCGGGAAGACACGAGGAGGATAATGGTCAATCCTGGGGGGTTAACCAGGGGTGCAGCTCCGGCAGGAGGGATTAGGCTGAGTTTCTGAGTTACATTCCTTCCTCCATCTCGGGGTTTCATTCCCGGAGAAGAAATGCACCATATGCACCAGCTCTGGAAGCAGTTCAGGAAAGCCCCCCTCGCCCACCCCCTCATTTCCCTCGAAGCCGCCGCCAGGCGCACATAGGCGGAGAGGCGCAGGGGCTTGGGGGAGAGAGAGGTCAGTGCCAGGCAGGGCCCCCTCGGGTGCGGGGTGGTCGCGCTTGGAGGAGAGGGGCTGGGGCAGGGGGTCTGAGGGGTCTGTGGGGTGTGTGGGGTGTGTGGGGTCTGTGGGGTGTGGGGGTGCCTGCCGGGGAGGGAGGGAGGGATGGAGAAGGGGCTTCCCTGCTTCTGAGGAAGGAGCCTCTCTGCAGGAGAGCGGGGGGGGGATGGAGGTAGGGGTGCCTGCGAAGGTGGGGGGTCCCCGGGGCAGGGACTGTTGCCTTTTGGGGGGGCCCTCGGGGAGGAGGCAGTCAGCCTCCCGGCGGAGGAGGGACCTGCGCGGGAGCAGAGCTGGGGGCCGGGGCCGGGGAGGTCTCTGCGGGCAGGGGGCCGGGCGCCTCGGGGCGGCTGGGCACGGGGGGCTGCGGGCGGCTCTGAGGGGCAGTGCGCGGGGGGGGGGCAGCGCGGGGGCTCTGGGGGCGGCTTCGAAAGCGTTTTGGAGGCTCCGGGAGGGTCCGCAGGGGGTGCGCTGAGGTACGCGGGGGGCTGCGGGGATCGGGCGGTATCTCTGAGGGGCTCCGGAGGGGCCGCAGGGGGCTCTGAGGGAGCCGGGTGTGGGGAACCCGACGGGCTCCGCAGGGGCGAGGGGAGCCCTGAGGGGTCTCGGCAGGGACCCGGGGAATGCTGAGGGGGCTCTGCGAGGCTTTGGCGGGGCTCGGGAGGGATTTGGGAACGCGGAGAGCGGCCGCGAGAGGCTGGGGGGGCTCTGGAGGGGCTTGGGGAAGCCCGACGGGGGGCTCCGAGGGGAGGCTGGGGGGAGAACGGGGCGGGGGGCCTGAGGGGATTTTGGAGAGGGAGCCTCTGGGGACGCCCGGGGGTAGGCTCTAAGGGGGTCTGAAGGGATGGGGGGCAGGCTCCGAGGGGATTTCGGGGGGCTCCGAGGGGATTTGGGGGAAGAGCCCCGGGGAACGCTTGGGGGGGGGCTCTGAGGAGAGGCTCCGAGGGCTCTCCGCGGGGGCAGCTGAGGGGGTCAGAGGAGAGGCTGCGCGGGGGCTCGGGCGCTGAGAGGCCGCCGGGGGGCTGCGGGGGCGCCCCGGGGGCGGCCGCAGCTCCCCTCTCCGTGCCGCGCAGGCTGCTGCCTTCCTACCCCCGTTACCGTGGCAACCGCCCGGGCTCCCCCAGCCCCGCGCCGCCGCCGCCGGAGCCGCTCGGCAGCCGCCTGCCGCCGTCGGCCATGGAGCTGCTGGCCGCGGCGCTCAGCGCCGCCTGCGCCCTCGACCAGGACGACTCCGGCAGGTGAGCGAGGGGAGGGAGGCGGGGAGAGAGGGCACGGCGGGGGGCGCGGAGGGGCCGCCCCCCCCCTCCAGCCGCCCCGCCTGAGGCTGCCCCGCGTCCCACAGGGAGCCCCCCGCGGCCGCTGAGGAGAGCCCCGCCGCCGCCGCCCAGGTGCCGCCGCCCGCCCACCCCATGACGGCCGACTCGTGGAGGAACCTGATCGAGCACATCGGTAAGGAGCCGTCGAGTGGCCGGGCCGCCCGCCCCCCAAAAAAACCCAACCCCCGCGGCTGCCGCCGGGCCCGAACCCCAGCGAGGAGCAGAGCGGCCCGTGAGGGCGAGGCGGGTCCCGGGCTGGCCGCAGCCGTGCCATGTTGTGTAGCTTTCGGTCCGCTCCTCAGCGAGGATGGCTTTCTGTCATTATGAAGCGCTCAGTCATCGAGGCTACGGCCGACCTGCTGCTAAAAACTGGTTTTGAGTGCCTGAAAAGGTGTAAAAGGCAGTCACTGGGTTTTGGCACCCCTGCAGTGGCTACGCTGAGGGACCCGGACTGCCCGCGCTGCGTTCAGCGCCTGCTCGCCATGGTCACACACTGGCAGCCGAGTGCATTATTTTTCCAAGCTGAGTTTCTTGTGGTCTCTTTGCAAAGGCAGAGTTGAGGTTATCTGGGCAGGCTGTGGAGGAAAGGATTGCCGTGCTTTCTCTTTTGTGGTATTTTTGTTGTGTGCAACCAGAATCCTTTTTATGGTATGCGGAGAGGACCTTCGCTGCTTGTTTCTTGGTTTCCCACATTGGAGTTGTGATATTGCCCAGAGAGATTTGGGCAACTGCAAAATTAGCCCCATCCCGAAGCAGTTTTTGTGTTGGGAACGTAGAAGCTTCCTTTTTAAACAGTTCAGTTTAATTTCTGGAAATGATAGCGCAAGATCCTTGAATGTAGCGAGCAGGGACGTAGCGCTTCGCATGGCAAAATCTGATAGATATTCTCATGAGCAGCAATTCTCATCTCCCCGGTGGGAGAGAGGAGGCTTCTTGCGCTGTCACTGGGAGAGGAAAGCGGCTGCAGTTTGCTGTCAGCTTGTGGTGGCAAGGCTGATTCTTGGAGCACCGCTGGGACAGGGACAGGGCCCTGCAGGAGGCTGCTGTTAGAGAGACCCGCAGCAGCCTGCCAGGGGCTGTCAGGCAAGGCAGATGAGTGCTGGACTTTGTGGAAGAGAGCGGTGACCAATCTGGCTGTATGTTGCCAGACGTGTTACTTACTTTTGGCTGCATAGGTACTAATCTCCTAAGGCAAATGTGCCAGTATGTCCTCATTTTACTGAGACTGTGCTGCCAAGAGGCATGATAAAATACTAAAGCCAGCAGGACTTCAAAGCAACCTGGTTGCGATATTCTTATATATTTTTGTGCTGTATATCAGAGGGATGCTATGTGATAGCACTACACGCATCTGTTCAATTGCAAATAGGTCTTTTGTGCCTTGATGGAAGGAGACAGGGTTTTGACAGCCAGAGATGTTACCCTAATCTTCAGGAAAGAGGTCATTTTAAGTGGCTGGAGTACACTCGCTCCCTTTCTTTCCTCCTGCCTTCGAGGCACTAATGGACTTTTTGCCTGAAACTGGAGCAGAGAATTTCAGAAAAAATGTCTCTGGACCTCCTGAGATTTTACATATCTTTAAATGTAATAGCGTTTACTTTAAGATCACTCTCTAAGGCGAGCATTTTCCCCAATTAGTAACGAGTTTTGCAATTCCCCTCCCAGTTTGCAAGGGATCCAGGAAGGGAGACTGACAGCAAATGAAATAGAATAAACATGAAGGGAAAAGTCTAATATAATACTTAGAAACTATGTAAACATCCCTTACGAAGAACAGTTTCATAAGCTTAAGCACTTAAAGTCAACAGGCAGCACCAAACCCATGCTCTGAGCACATGGCTAGCCTTTAACCAAGTGACAGTAGTGATGGCTGGGACGTTAAGCAACAGACAGAGCTCTTACAGGTCTCTGACATTCTATACTTGCTCACTTACTAAACATAGGCATTTACTAAATTATCATATGTTCAGTGTTGTGTTCAACTACTGTTCTCAGCTTCTTTCTGCATACTCAGTCCGTTGGTTCCCAAATTTATCGCTCTCCTTTCAACATGTCAAGATCCCGTTCCCTCACCTTGTGTCTGTTATACTGCCTGTCCTGTGCCGTAACCACCTCCTGCTCCACTGAGAGCAGGCTTTTGCTTGGTTTCTCCAGGTCTCTCTGAAAATGTTGCAGGTAAAATCCGCTAAGCCTTTTCTTTCCCAGTCATAACCTCCTTGCCAACATATAGATAGATGTACCTTTCACACCAAGACTGCAAGGAAATCTTACGTCCTTGCTAGCGCAACCCTCTCTGTTTCCTCCTACCCTTATTCTACCTAAACCTGTCTTTTGTCTTTCTGCTGATATCACCTTTCTGTTTCTTCCTAATAGTGCTGTCTGTGGAAGACCTTCAGCCAGTCTCTCCTCAGCTCCCTCCTTAAAATGTGTTACCTTGGTGGCATTTCCAAACGAGTTCTGGCGGGCAGATGCCTTTAGTCAGTCAAGTCTCCCCGTGTCTGTACTCGCATCGCCTGCAGCTGAAGGCTCTGTAGGTCTCTCTGTTTGATGGGTCAGACGGGGAACCTGGAAACAAAATCAAGTTTCATTGTCTGGACATTATTTCTTTAAAAGCAAGGGAAGAAAATGTCTCAAGGATCTTTTGTAAAGGGCTGCTCTCCGGATCTGCACAAGGGAGACTAAATCACCCTCACACAAATACAAAATGTCCTTAATTGCCTCTGACTTGCAGGACAGACCCACAAGCGCAACGATCAGATACTGCAAATGTAATTATCTCCGGTATGAGTAAAATAGATAGATCGTGCTCCAGTTTCTCAGCACATTTTCCCTTGAGCCACGCACTGGCCATACTGCTTCAGGGTGTTGTTTCCCAGCCTGGCCTACTCTGGTGTGCAGGTCGGTAGGGCAGCAGGTACCCAGTGCCCTACTGCACCAGAGCCTTTGAGCACTGGCTGAACTTACAGAGCAGCGCTTCTGAAAGCTGCTCTGATTCAGCAGGCTCTCCGCTCTATTCCTCAAGGAGCCTTTCCAGCCTGCCACATGCTCAGCACCCTCACTGGTGCTGATTAACAGACAGAAATGCTTAGGAAAGCCATATAAGCCTAGTTGACGCAGAGAGAAATTATATAAGTAGCAGCAGGATGCAAAACTTCAGGGGAAGTCTCCTCTCTTCAGTTATCATGTAGGAAGCTAGCAGAAGACTGTACGGTTTCCTAGGCACAGCTACCCTTACTGCTATTTTAATCCAGCGTTGAGCGTCTTCCCAGGGAGAACAGATAACAGGATATACTCACAGACTGCAGTTCTGCTGTCCTCGTGCCTGCACTTTTCCCCCAGCATATTTCTAGAAGAGTTTTAGCAGTGACTGGTACAGAGCCTCGTGAAAACTGGTCCAGAGATTTATTAGGCAGTGACAGCTACAGTTCTGCCCTCCCTAGACAAACTCCTGACCCAGTTGTCTCTCACCTTATTACACGTGGAATCTGCTTTGAGATCCAGTATCATGACTACATGTGACCAGATGGATTTTAATCCCTAATGATTCAGACAAAATAAATTACATTTTTTGTATTATTATTATTTTTAATATCAAGGACTTTTATCTTTATTCATTTTACATTTCTGAGATTCAGATATAAACCAAGGGAGATGATCCAAAATGTATTTCATCAACTTCGGTAAGTGAGAAGATTGACTCAGACTAGGCTCTTGCTCTCCTGTCTTCTCATATCTTCTAAATAACATTTTATATTCGAACAATTAACATTCTGGGCCCTACAGATGGCTTAGAAAGAGATATGGAACAAGTGCCTCCTGCACTTATCTCCTGCCTTAGGAGAGAGGCAGGACCTTCTATAGATGGCCAAGGAACTTCAGGATTCCTACCTGTTTGGTGCTGTCAGTTGAAATCAGGAATTGGGGCAAATTCTGTGCAATTTCACCTGCTGCTGAAGTTAGTAACTGAAATGCGGAAGACACCTCGTGTGATCGATGTGCAGCAAGATGGTGCGAAGTCATAGCCTTTTCTGTGGTGCTGTGGCATTCAGGCAACTTTGAAGCATTAAATTAATATCTTCAATCGTCATAGA
The DNA here is from genome assembly GCF_013377495.2 of Cygnus atratus. NCBI lineage: Eukaryota > Metazoa > Chordata > Aves > Anseriformes > Anatidae > Cygnus > Cygnus atratus. The sequence continues at coordinate 9,464,095 of NC_066370.1, forward strand.
AACTGAGAATTAAAAGAGAAAGAAATTTAGCAACATGTCCAATGCTAACCACAAAGTCAATACCAAAACAAACAAGTAACAGTCCCCATGATTCCCTTGTGTAATGCCTTCACTACATGCAGCAGCCCAGCATTTCCTCCTTAAGGATTTTCACAGCCATCAAATTGATCCTTTAAAGTAGTTTCAGTGCATGCAGCGTTACTTTTCAACACAACACACCTTTCAATTTATACAGCTTGTATCATAATATTACAGAGAATATCAAGGTCTTAAAGAAACATTTAAAAGCCTGGCAAGTAACCAGATGGATTCATACGACTTACTACATGTTTTGTGATAGCAGATAATCGTTAGCAACACTGTAGATGTAGAAATGGCCTTCCATTTAGGGTTGCCAGTCCTGTTTGAAATAGAAACGCCATACATGGCTTTTCTGAGGTGAACTAATGCCAAACAAATACCCGTTCCCACCATACGCTGCTACTCTTTTGTTCACTGTAACCTCTTGAGACTTGTTACATTGCCTCCTAGGGCTCCTGTATCAAGAATATCGAGATAAATCTACACGCCAGGAGATCGAAACCAGACGACTGCAGGATTCACAGACAGACCCTGAGGAGAGTTCACCCGGTGAGGAAACCCCGTCTGAAACAGAACCTACAAGTACGACCGAGAGCAAAGCTGCACCACAAATCAATTTGCTGAGGAACTCCAACTCCAGGTTCAACTTATGGCAGGATCTTCCGGAGATCCGGAGCAGCGGGGTCCTTAGCATCCTCCAGCCAGATGAGATCAAGCTGCAGGAGGTAAAATGGGGGAAGGTGGAATGTTTCTTAACTGGGTTGCTGCTTAAAAGAGTGAGAGTCAGGTTGTCAAGATTTAAAAACAGCTTCATAGCAGTCACAGATGAGCCTTGTTTTGCTAAATACTTTTCCATGTCACACTGGTCAGCACCACTCACTTTTTTGAAGCTACAGGGTGTTGTCCTATATGCTGTTGCTGCTGGATATTTATTTAGCAAAAGAGAAATTCTTTTCCCTTTTCTGCATCAGTGCTAGGAGCCATTTACAAAGGAAGGGAGAGATAACGAAGGGGTTCTTGCAGTAAAGCTTTTGGTCCCTAATGCACATTAATCCACCAAAAATCTTAGAAGAGTTCAAAAGTTACCTGTAATCTGTTTTAAATATGATGGCATTAAAGGAAAGGGAAGTGATGGAGATTGATAAGCTTCCTGATTTTTAAATGCCGTTACTTGGAGTCCTGTGCAAAACAGTCAAAAATATTGACAGACGATTTTGCATTTCAGCCATGCAGCACAGTAGCATCTCTGTCTGAGAGTCGTACACCGTTAATGTACAGGGCTGCATTGACCAGGAGCAGAGTAGGTGGGGGTAGCTGCCGCAGTTAATGAAAACATCAGTCACACAACAGTTTACAACTGGTTGCTATTTCAGATAGCGTGGGGAGCATGAGTGCTCTTTGGCAGTGCATAGCACCGGATCCGTAGCCTGCAGTGGAGATGAACAAACCTTGTTTAGGGTGGTGTGTGTTGTGATGTGAGCGAGGGACCTTCACAGGCTTGGCCCCGTGAATCCGTCTGTGCCAGGACGGCTCGTGGTGAGGACGCCCTACCTTTGTATCCCTTCTGTCCTGGCACGTGAAGTGATTTTGAACTCAAAATGCTGAAGAACATCTCAGGGTGTGAGGAGTTCTCCCTGAGCTTACTTGTGTTTGCCTAGTCAAGATTTATGAATTGCTTGTGTGTACAAGTCCCACCCTGGTCCTGGCCAAGGCTGTAGCTTCGCTGTTTCCCTGGAAGGGCTGGTCTCTCACATCTCAGGGGCACGAGGGGCACGGCTTCAGCTACACCCTCGGTGGGAGAGACCTGTATTTGTACAGGGTAGCTTAGGCTGACAGCACAGACTGCTAGTGTGTCAGGGTTACAGCTGAAGGTGACTGAAATGATTTGTTGCTTTTCCATGTTCTTCTGCATTGGTTATTTCCATATCAGATTTGTTCTGTTTACCTGGAAAAACACAGTACTTCTGACTGCCAGCATTACAAACACAATCTGGCATCTGAAAAACTACAAGCTCTTCTTTTTCTGCTTCAAAATGAGGAGTCACTTACAGAGAAACATCAGCATAGAAGTTTGCATCATAGATTTCAAAAGCTGCCATTTCTCTGGAGTTATGTTCATTACCTGTAGGTGTTCTACAGAAAAATATCTGCTAGACCCCAGCATTACGGGTGCTGAATTTTCGTCTTTCGGCTTAAATAACAACAGAAATAAAGCAGATGGAGGCGGGACAGCGCTGCCTTAAAGAAGTGCTGCGCTCTCCCTTCTTGTTACTTTATCGGAGCTAAAATTTCCTTCCTGTTTGTTCTGGATTAGTACAGTGAGAGATTATAAAACTGCCGAAAGCCAGGAAGCTGTGAAATTGGCTGAACATCGAACAGATAGAGTGGAGAATTTGCTTTGTGAGGAGAGTCAAGCACAGGAAACGAGGAGTGCTGGAGAAATCACTGAGGCGATTAGAGAGATGATGTTGAATTCAGCAAGTAGTGGTTGCCGCTGCAGAGCTGAATTTGAGAGAACTGTTCTCACACGTGAATTGGGAACGGCAGCTGTATAGGAGGGCTTCAGTGAATGGGAAGTGTTCAGCTTCCTGAAGGAGTATTGGAAGAATCTACCTGAAGCAGAGGACAGCAGAAAATCTGGAGTAAATGTCTTAAGTGCAAAATTGTACCTTTCTGACCTGTTTTATTTTCAAAGCTGTGTTAAACACAGTGACTAGAAGTGCTTGCAGCTCTTCAGCCGGGAAAAGTTAGAACAAGAGTATTAGTCAGACCGCAGGGAGGAACATGAGTACACGAATGGAAAGGAAGTCAAAGCCAAAACCCGTGTTTACAGCTGAGGAAGGGAACACCACCACAGCTGGGATGGTGCAGGGCTTAAGCAGTCAGAGATAAAGTTGTTCACCTGCAGCAATCTGCAAAATGAAAGAGGCAACAGTGAGAAAGGTGACACCTGCCAAGAGGAGGAATCTGGTCTTCAGTATTGGTGATGGTGGAAAATAACCAAGCAGGTCATCAACACGAGATAAAAACCAAGACATTTGTTTTTCAAGCATCAAAACAAGAAACTTGACTGGAAGAGCAATGGATGTTTAAAAAGTCTCCTGAAAGGCAATTTGTTATAGTCCCCACTGGAATGAGTGACCCAGAAAATGAAGTTTCAGGGAGGAAAAAAAAAAAAACAAACCACCCACCTCCTCTCAGCAATTTCAGAAAAAAAAATTGCAGCATGGGCCATTAGCCCTGGGAACTCAAACAGAATTCAGACAGCAATGGCTTCAGCCACATCAGCTTTTTTAATTTAAAGCTAATGTCAGAGTAACAAAATATAAAACAACAACTGGAACTGTCACGAAAATGTAGGCAAAAATGTAGAAAAAGGAAGAACAAAAGAAAAAACAAAGAACATGTTACAGACTGCAGGGGTCAGGGAAATACACAAATTATGTGCTACTAGAATAATTATCAGACTAAATCATTCATAGGGTAGCTTAATTATCCAGACATCTGTTGAGCATCAAACACAGCAAAACATGAATCATCAAGGACTTTCTTATAAGTACGTAGAAAATTTAGTGATGAAAAAAGCAGACCAAGCCAAAAGAAGTGCTGACATGGAGTCAGTGCGAAGGAAGTGACAGGCAACACGTATGTAACAGGAGGAACAAGTGACTGGAGAGAAAACACCCTGTGTATTATGTGTCATGTAGGCTAAAACAAATTATGTCGCAGAGGTACTAGGCTTTGAAAAGGTAGCGATCCGGAGGTAAGAAGGAACAGCATTTAGCCTGTGAAATGTTTTAGCACAAACCTTAAATTCCATTATTGGCGTTGTCTTTTTGTGGAGTGGCTCGGTTTACTCCTCCTTCCAAGTCCATATCTCTACCTTTCAGTTTGTTGTTGTTTGACTTAACTACATTGTTTATTCATTTTGTCCTCTTCTACTTGCTACACGTGACTCACCTTCTGTGTGTTAGGAGATTCCAAGCTGAGTGGAGTTGGCCAGAACAACTGACAGATTAAAAAAAACAACAGCAATAACAAAAAACATTGAGTATGAGTAACGTATCCTCATAACTTGAACGGAACCATTGTTGCTGAGATGGTTTGATAAACCATAGGCTTTGATAAACTTTCTCTAGGGATTATTTGGATCCTGGTCACTTTGGTGTTAGAAAAATTGGCAGGTAGGCAGACTAATCTGCACCTGCATGACACAGTGTGAATCTGGATCAGAGGGCACCTGCTGTGAAAATCTTTGCTTAAGCAAAAGAGGGTCTCGAACCCGGTGCATGCAGCAGTGATGTGGCCTCTGTGGAAGAACGTTTGACAGGGAGGCAGTCTTTCTCTTGTTCCATTTCCACAAAAATGTCCAGAGAACATTTAATTTCTTTTCCTTCTTTGAGCAAGCCTTAGCTTTTGAACATCTAAATTTGCTCTAAAACTGAGCTACCCTCCTCCAGAGGGCTCTTGTGCTGTCCTTACTGCACTTTTGGCAGGTGGATGTCATACGCGCCCTGTGAAGATGACCAGGTCTGAGAGCTGGTCACAGCCAATACCGTGGCATCAGCTCAAAACAAGATCCCTCCTAGGCTGGGTCAGGATCCCCCCATATTCGCTGGTGGTTTACAGGAGGATCCGAGCTACTGGGAACAGATATTTTCAATCTATGCAATAAAACATCGTATTGTCTCAGACGGGATTTAGCCTTAGGGTTACTTACTCCTGTCTTTGGTGACTCTTAATTTTTTTTTCCTTTTTTAATCTTCTTTCTCCTTTTTACTTTTGCTTCACTTCTCTTTCCTTTCTTAGTCTCTCTGCCAAAATCTAAGCAATGAAAACAATTAGTACAGCTCTTATGCAAGTGGTAGATTTCATGAAGTTAATGACCCAGAGGACTCAGGAAACTCTTGGTCATGTTTCCAAGAGACAGTTTCAGACTGTTTATAGACTCGGGGGGACAGTATTACATCAGTTGACATTGAGTTCACATTTTCTCTAGATATTTCTGCAGCTCTGAAGCCAGAAGTTCTCGCTCTTTTATCTAGTGTCGCAGAGTTCAGCTGCTCTCAGAAATCGCATCCTTACATCACAGTTCAGATGTTTGCAGTTCGTTTGTACCATTCAGATGGGAAAGAGCAGTCTGGGCTCTTTAGAGTAGGCGTTGGGGTACTTTGGGTCTGCAGGGGACCAGCTAGGTCTCCAAAGTCACTTGAGAAACTTGTGCCTTGCACATGCTGTAGTGAACACTCAGAGAAGCTTGTCCTGACCAGCAGAGATAACGTTTCCTTCCCTGGCATCTCCTTTAAGTCAGAACCCCATGATATTTTCACTATGGTTTTCAATATTGCTTGAAACTTGCACTTCCTTAGTGCCCCCCGCCCCCCCACACCGTGGTGGGCAGCAAACACACAAATTAATTTCTCCAAACATAGGCAGTGGGAACTTCTGTGTCTGCATGTTAGGAAGCAAGCTTATAGATTAGACAAGTTGTCAGAGGGTTTAAAGACCTTAATGACATGGCAGATCTTAACCTTGACTCTCACGGTCATCCTGCAAAGACCCAGTAGAAAATAAAGTCCTGGCCTGGAGTATCTGGAAAGCTGCAGAGTGAAATGACTGGTAGTACCAGTCCTCAGGGTACTGGCAAGGAATAAGCTATCCCTACACATCCCATCTTGTTCTTTGTTGCATCTTTACCTGTTCTTCTCCTCTCAGTTATTAAAACAAGCTACTGTAAGAAGTGTATTTTGGAGACCTAGCCAGTCATCCATTTTCTTACTGGGAACCTGTTCTTGAAGAAAATAAACATCCTTTTATTCCTTAAACACCAGCTGTTCCACATGCACTAAGTGCTTTCATTTCCACCTGTACCCTTTGCTTTGTCTCCCTTCAGGGGCTGTATGAGCACAGCCTCCTCCAGCGCAGGACAGGACCACCTGCTTAGAGGCCCATCTGACTTTTCGCCCACTTATTTCTTTTGATGTTAACCCTACAAAGAATGGAAATGTCAATTCAACTGATACTTCAGCAGTTCTGGATTTGATAACAATCCCTCCCCGCTGTGCCCATCCTCCCAGCTCTTGCCCTGCAGCAGCATCAGGAATATTATCCAGGTCTCTGTACCTTGGGTCCTCCTGTAATGCACAGCAACATCTCCAGGAAAAGCCCAAAAACTGATCAGCGGAGAGTTGCATTTCTTTAAAAAGAGAAACAAAACAAATCAGTCCACAAGACAGACCCCCTGCTAATCTGAAAGATACTTTTCCATATGTGCAGCAAAAAATAAAAAATACTGCACATACCTGCTGCTCTTTCGTTGCTTTAACAACTCTGGCTGGGCCCATGGAGGCTCTCAGGGCTGGTGGCACTCAGGGAGTCACACCGCCAGAGCAGCTTTAGGGGCAAGAAAGTGAGACTTTTGCTACCAAAAGGTCCTTTTTCATTAACAGCAGCACGGCCCAGCCCCAGGACACGCCTTCATCAAGAGATGCCTGAATGAGCTAATGATTTTCTGCCATGTCAAAGCCTTTGCAAGAATCTTAAATTAATCTTACTTAAACGAATGGATTTGGTATTTGTGTCAATAACCACTTGCTTTATCTACCTCTGCACGCAGCCTGGAGTGTAATTACTCTGTGTAGCAATAGTGCACTGTCCCTCTGGCACCTGCTATAGACAAGGCTTTGCATCCTCACCTCATTAAGATGTATCTCTGAAACAAGCCATCGGATTGTCCTTCTGCTTCCCCAGACCACATCCCTGGCCTGAGGAAGCTGGGCTTTGCGCCATGACTTCGCTTTTAACAGGAAAAGCAAGTGCTGAAATTCAGAGATTGTTTATAACTTACAGTAACAGTTAGGGACTGCTGTGCCTTGTCCCGGTCCTCGGTGAAGTGGGTCAGAAAAGTGTATGGCTGGGCTTGGCCAGGGAGCCTCACCTGGGCTTTCCTTAGGTTCAGGGAACACGCAGGGCTTTGCAGCACCATAGCTGTGCGTTCGTATCAGCCGTGCCCCAAGGAGCACGTGTCGCACGCTGGGACCGCAGGGTGCTGGTGTGCAGCCAACCCCTACCCCACGGCTTTTCTAATACGGGCATAGGTGGTGCAACGAGACCCTGCTGGGAGCACAACAAGCCACAGCAAGCCAGTGCTGCATGATCAGCATGGGGCTGGAGGGGGTGTGCAGACTGCCAAAGGGAACTCCCCATAGGGGAGAGGAATGTGCAGGATGGTGACAGGGGGTGCAGGGGACTTGGCACCCTCAGGTCAAACTACCTGAGTGATGCTGGGGAGGGTGTAGGAAGTGCTTTTATGTGAGCACGTGCACAACATGGGACTGCTCATCTGAGAGACAGAGAATTCTGCTGGGAAGGTGCAGTGGAAGGAAATGTGGTCAAACAGCTTAGGGGAGAGGAGAGGGAGATGGGGAAGATTTCCTATCCTATGTGACACACGGGAAATACCCCTGCACATTTACCTCTCCCTGCACGCGGGGTCTGGAGGGTGGGGGCAATGTCCATGACTCCATGCAGCACAGATGTTCCCATTAATGCTGCATGCACCTCCCTATGAAAGTAGAAGGTACCTGCTGATGACCGCCTTTGGGATTCTCCCCCAGGCGATGTTTGAGCTGGTTACTTCCGAAGCCTCGTATTACAAGAGTCTGAATCTGCTGGTGTCTCACTTCATGGAGAACGAACGCCTGAAAAAGATCTTACACCAGTCTGAGGCACACATCCTCTTCTCCAATGTCCTGGACGTCATGGCTGTCAGTGAGCGGTAAGACACCTGCCACTGGATTTTTGGCTAGCTGAACGGCATCTCTTCAGCTAAATTTGTTTGGAGAGCAGACTGAGCAGTCTGCTACCCAGCCTTTTCAAAAAGCTTGCGGACACGTTAATTGCTTTCAGCCCAAGGGGCAGAAACTGGGAATTACGTTGAACGTGCAGGTCATAATGAGTGCTGGTTTTCTTATCTAGCTTCCTGTTGGACCTTGAGCAACGCGTGGAGGAGAATATTGTGATCTCGGATGTGTGCGATATCGTCTACCAGCACACCGTTAATCACTTCTCTGTGTACATCACCTACGTCTCCAACCAGACCTACCAGGAGAGAGCTTACAAGCAGCTTCTGTGAGTTCCAGTGCTTGATGCTGTATTACTTCCCAAAATCGCATAGGCCATTGATTTAGCAATAATTTCAATATTGCTAAATAGTACAGAAACAGGATTTCCCACTGCACTGATTTTACTCTGCATTTATAAAAAAGGAAACATAATTAAAAGGCTAATTTATGGTAAGGGTGGGGTGAGAGAGTAGGCAAGGAGCATACCAAATGAATTCAGAGCTAGCAGTTCCCAGCTGTGGGAAATGCTTTCAGTGGACATGAGAACACATGCTTGTGAAATGCATGCATTTTTAAACTGCAAGTAGAGACAAGAGATCGAAAGGCTGAGAATATGATGCAGCTCTCTGAAGGCAAGAACAGCCACTGCTTTTCCTGAGCTTCTCAGCAAGGCTGAACCTTCCCGAAGTTGAGATTTTTTTTTTTTCAAAAGAACAAAACTTTCTTAAAAGGAAAAAAAAAAGGCATTTTCATCACATTCTGGTGTTACAAATACAGGCACGATGCCTGAGGATATAATCCAAGATATTTTTGCATTATTTTTCAAGTTCAGCTAGTTTTTTGGTCCGGTAGGAATTCTACCATCTCAAAACGAAGAGTGCCCTACAGGCTTGTCTTCGAGCAGGAGGATTAATTTTTTTCTTCAGTTACAATGGCCTGGATTCCTTCAGGACAGCCCGTTGAACATGCTGCACTATATTTCCTCCCCATAGCAGCAGCTGGTTTGGGGGAGTGTAATGAGCCCTAATCCTTTCCTTTCTCTGATCTCCAGCTTTTGAGGCAAAAAAAAACACCATTCCAAGCAGCCTCTGCTGAGCTTGGCCAACTGTTCTCTCTAAAAGGAGGGTACTGCAGGGTTTCCTTGAGTCAGAGGTGAGCAATATAAACAGTGTGTCCAGAGTCATTAGCTAACTACTCAGAAGCGAACCAGCAGTAGGCTGGATTACTTGAGCTTGAAAAGGACCTATTTGAGTTGGAAGTATTCCTAGATATGGATTGAGAGGGCAGTATTTTTTTCATCTGAGAGAGAATATGGAGGACGTTGAAAAGAACAGAATCTCTTCCTCAGGCTCCAAGCTAGCCCAAGAATTTCACAGCACTTGGCTGAACTTGAAGCCTCTGGTGTTTCACAGCTGCCCCCACTTCAGCTATGTTTCTCAAACACGCTCAGGTCCGTTCTGCTGTGGCTCTGGCAAGTGACACGGTGACACAAGTACCTGCTGCAGCAGGAGAAGCACTTAAAGCAGCTTCTCTTGGAGTGCTGCGAGTCACAGGTAGTGAAGACAGGTTCTGCATGGTTAGCAATGTCTTCACATCCATGCTGGTTTCGCTAGCCAGGGCTCCGGAAGTCTTCCACGTGGCTGGTCCTCACAATCACCAGGAGGTGCTGGCTTTGACTGCAGCAGCTGGGGCTTGTGAAACTGCTCAGCGCAGCCGTGTCTGTGGCTCAGCAACGCCTGGGAATGGCCTGGGGGATGGCCTGTGCTCTTCTCAGGCCAGATAACGATTTCCATCCTCCTGCTAAGCAGCCAGGAGTAGCCAAGTTTTGTGGCTTGTCTTGTTCTTATGACTGTGTGAATTTCACCTTGTCACAGAGATCCAACTGTGTAAAAATATATAATTATGCCTGTGACTCATCTACTTGGACACACACCCCATTCACACACACCTACGCACACAGCGTATGCTGCTAAGCTAGATGTGCTACACATGTGAACATGCTACCATGGCTTGTACATTAAAAGACTATTTTTTCCATCCTCCAACTCTATAAATAGCTCTGGATTCAAACCAAAATACACCTAGAAGCATTTGGTTCCTCCTCCCTTCCTTTCTGTTCCTGGGAGAAGCGAGGCAGATGCTGTCTGTGGGACTGGGCTGCTTTTGGGTCACCACCCACACACCAAAGTCACATGCAGGGTGGCACTCTCTCGGTCTCTCTCTCCTTCCCCCCTCAGCCAGGACAAGCCAGCTTTCCGGGAAGTGATCTCACAGCTGGAGCTGGATCCCAAGTGCAAAGGCCTGTCCTTTTCTTCCTTCCTGATTTTGCCATTTCAAAGGATCACGCGGCTCAAGCTACTCGTGCAGGTAGAGTTTTGCTCTTCTGTGTTGTCCAAAGGTCTTCTGCATCACTCCTGGAGTTCTCCTGTCCAACGGTTCACAATGAGGCTTACAAACAGCCAAGATCAGCCCTAGAGCTGGGTGAAGTTTTTCCACAGAATAGGACGTTGTCAACTATGGGAAAGTTTTCAGTCACGGAGAGAACATCTCCAACCTGATGTTGAATTTGCCTTGTAGTTTTTACTAAATAAGAGTTGAGGAGGAGCTTTACTGTAGAGCTGCTAGAAGGGGTAGCAGTGGTACGATAAGCCAACTGCCTAATGGTTAGGCTGCTCATGTACAGGTGCACAGTGTAAAACAGCTCCAAAATTGTGTGTAATACCCAAATCATGGTGGCTTGGGCCAGAGTGCGGCAGCTGTGCTTTGCCAGCATGTCTGAACATTGCACTAGAGGACATGCTTCTAGGGATGAGGAGGCAGCTCAGTCCCAAAAGATCTTATCCAATTTGGATTAGCAAACACTACCTGCTAATGCCAGCTTTATCTATTTTTTTTTTTAATAAAATGGGGGTCTGCCTGCTATACTTCTTTTAGATATTCAGTAGTAGTCAGATGGGAACAAGCTTTAATGAAAAACAGGAGCTAAGAGGTGGGAGTCCCTGTACTCAATCATCCACCCTGTAATTAGGCCAATGGCCAGAAATAACTCCAGGTATAGCAAAGACCTTTCTGTGCTGTCAGATTGGAAAGTTAACACAGCCTTTGCTCCCCTACAGAATATTTTGAAGAAAGTAGAAGAGAAGTCTGAGAGGGAAACCACTGCGCTGGATGCACATAAGGAGCTAGAAACAGTAAGTTTGAATGAACTATATCTGAAGGCCATTAAGATGGAACAAGTATGCCCAGTTTCTCCCCAGAAGAGACCTACAAACTGCATTCATTCACTCCTGGAGCTTCCTTTTAAATCCCGACACTATGTTTCAAGAGGTTTTTTTTTTTTTTTTTAAAGTCTTCCTTGCTCTCAAAGATGAACCAATCCAGCAGCTATTTAATGTCAGTCAGGGAAAAATCCCTTACTAACAACAGATGCATGTGTTTCCTCTCTAGGAAGGGCTGAGACAATGCTTTCCCTTGGGGTTTTCAAGAATACAAGGTGTTTTTGCAGATGCCTGAGGGTGATGGATCCTACTGAGAGATGTGTTTAGCTGCAACAGGCAGTCGAGTATGACTGTATCAGGTTTCCTCCAATGCAGCACATCTCTTCCTCTGACCTAGAATAAGTTTCTCAATGAAGTGAACATACCTGCTTTTATCCCTTTTAACTGATGATGGTACAAGCCCTGGTGTTCAGGTGGAATTCAGTTGTGCTTGTTACTGTGGTGCACAAAGTGCTGGACAGGCATTGTTTTGCACCAGGGCTGTTCCTGACATGGTCATACCGGGTGACCCCCCTTTGGTTGACACATTTGAAAGGTCTGGAATGCCATCTGGAGTTGCTGGCAGCTACGTGGCTGGAACAGGGCACTACAGGGACCAAGGTGTTTGAATCCCCTTCTCTTAATGACCTTCAGAAGCCTGGAGTATCTCTTGAATCCTGCAATTCAGAATAAGCATTTCAAGTTGAAAATTGTGCTCGAGCATCAGCCTGAGGATATGGTTGCAGCTTATGACTGAAATACTAAAACAAAATGACTGTTGGATTTACCCTAAACTAGCATATGAAATCTACACTTGGGAGATTGCTAGGGATAAAAACAGAGGCCTTAATGACAAAAGAATATTCTGTGTTACTTCATATTTGCATGATGATGATGCATCTGCCAGCCTATTTTGTTTTTTCCATTGGTTAAAAGTTTGAGGGAGGCTGTTACTGTAGCATGCAGATGACAAGCACTGCTGTTGCAAAAATGCTCATTTTGTAGTTGATTTCCTAACTCCCTTCTTATGGTTACTTACCTGAAAATGTTTAAGTTTAGATGCCTAGCATCCAGCTGGATGCAGGCATTACAACAGAGGCCAGCTGGTGCTTAATTTTCACTGCAAGTATCTTACTGGATAGGTAGGAGCAGCTCGTGGTTTCAGTTGCTGATGTTCTGGTGGATTTTCAGTAACAGAAGCAGTGCACAAAGTGGAGCATGTTCTCCAACATAATTTTTGTACCTAACCAGTTCTCAAGAGAGTTGCTCCTTATGAAAGAAGCAGTAGCATCTAGGTTAAGGTCCCTGTAACAGGGTAGTGCCTGCACATTGTCTGTGCTTTTTCTGTCAAAAGTTTGTACTTGGACCCAGATGGACCACAAGGAACATCTCTTTCGTGGGACGTTCCATCATAGCCTTGGCAGCTGGTGCTGCTTGGCAGAACCACAGCATTTCTGCCTTTGAAATGAAGATCTTTGGTTCGCTCTCTTCTTGAAGATAATACTGTGCATGTACCTTTTTTTTTTTTTTTTTTTCAAATGCTGGAGATGGAGAAGAGATGCATGGCGTGTCAGAATCTGGTAAACGAGTTGTTCCCTTTGCTGCACAGCCAGGACTGATGCTTAGCACTGTCTTATTCAGTACCCAAAGGCAGCCATCTAACATGTCTTGACATTCAGCTTCTGGCTATAACGTCTTCTGGGTGCTGGTTTTTTTTCTTTTGTTTTGTTCTCCTCCCCTTTTTCATGTGAATACAGTGTTGATGGAAGAGCCTGGTTTGTTCAGTTCCTGTTACAGCAAGGCACTTACCCTGTCAAGGTCAGGCCTTTCCATGCTTTACAGCACTTACCTGTTCAGGCCATTGGAAACAAATCTTCCTATTCTTTCTCCAGGTGGTGAAAGCGTGTAATGAAGGTGTCAGGAAGATGAGCCGAACAGAGCAGATGATCAGCATCCAGAAGAAACTGGAATTTAAGATCAAGGTATAAGCATGAGTTGGTAACAACCCTCTGCAGACAGTGAACCAGCAGCATCCAGGTGTTGCATGCGCATACCCAGCAGCAGTAACCCAGTTGCACTCCCTGCAGTGACATTCAGTTGTGGCAGTGCACTGCCTGTCCACGCTGCCCTGCTTGAAACTTCGAAGGAGAAGTGCTGCCACGGGCACTGCACCCACATGGGCACTAGGACGGTGCCTGTGGTCTCTGTGCACTGCGCTGCAGCAGCCGGGGCAGTGCTAGAGGCAGCGTGTCGCACGTGTACGGGGCTGTGATGCACTGGCAGCTATATTTTACATTACAGGTGACATTAAAGGAAGATTAAATCTACAAAGAAAAACACTTCAAAGCTGGAAAATACCAAAATGAAGGCTGTCCCCCCATATTTAATTCATCCATGTCTTCGTGCACTATGCCTCTAATCACCTGTTGATCTGTTCTGGATCCACTCAGGGAATGACTGAATATTTAGGGACTTCTGACCAGATCTTACTTAATACATGCCAAGAAACTCCAGTGCTAAGTATAAAGTCACTGGTTCTTTTCATGAGTGCTGTGAAAGCGCTCCTCAGATCTGTGTGCTTCACTAACTTTAAGGAACATACATAGTTTCCCAGCAACCTTTATACATACCTGAGCAACTGAAGAAAAATTAAAAAAAATAAAAATTGAGACCATTTGTTTGGAAGGCCACACTTGGCACCCCAAAAATTTGATTTTCCAAACCCCAAAACCAGGGGGTCTAGGCAAGACCACAGTCCTCAGGCCAGCTTTGGGTTGCAGTAGCCACAAGACTGCCTTCATCACTTGCACAGCTGAGGCTGCAGTGGCAGGCTGGAGCAGGTCACCCTGGGCACTGACACGGGCAGGGCTCCTCTGGTGAAAATAATGCAGGGGCACAGAAAGAAAGACTGCACCACAGGGCATGTGACAAACGTGGGAGGGAGAGATGGTGGAAAGGGTAGCAGTTATGGTGATATTTTCAAGTATTTCAGTCATTTGACCAAAAATGTAGTGTCCTAATATAAGAAGTGCTTTGTTCTGGGCTTCTGTTTTTAAAATAATATTTTGTAAAACTCTAGCATAAATGCTGTAGTGGCTGCTCCTGGCTGGGACAGAGCCGTCCCCTGAGAACTTGTTTAACCTGCTTTTTTCACAGCCAAAATGCCAACTACATGTTTTTGAAAGCCAGTCTCTCTGGCTTGGTGATGAGACACGGGATGCTCCAGCGACTGGATCAGGCTGTGCAGGGCGTAGCCTGGTGTTTAAATCCAGCACTGGGCACTCGAGCACTGCTGCCCTGGACTGTTTGTTCGTTCTTGGGCCCCTGCTTGTGTCCCTGTCTGAGCTCTGTTACTCTCTGTGCTGGGCTGTGGTGTGGCTGTAAGAGCACACTGCGCTCTCTGTGCAGCTCTCCATCCATCCTCTGCGGCGGGAGACGTTGTGATGGGAGCTCACTTGAAATTCCTTCTTCGTGGCCTGTTGCTTTCAGCCTCTGAACTGCAAAAGCCCATGGATTTGTTGCCCTTCTCACTGTTGCTGTCTTTTTCTAACTTCTAGTCTGTGCCCATCATCTCTCACTCCCGCTGGCTGCTGAAACAGGGGGAACTGCAGCAAATGAATGGTCCGAAGACATCGCGAACGCTTCGTACCAAGAAGCTCTTCAGAGAAATCTACTTGTTCCTTTTCAATGATCTGCTGGTAATTTGCCGGCAAATTCCTGGGTAAGTGGAAAATTCAGGATGCATACAGGCACTTTAAGCCCTTTGTAAGCGCAGGTGGGGAGCACTGGCTGTTCGTGGGTGGTGCAGCTCGCCAGCTGAAACTTGATGGCAAACAGGACTTTCTGTCAGATTTGTGCAGATTTCAGGGCAGGTCTCCCAGCAGGAGAAGCAAACGCGTATCCACCAGTTTCTGCAGAGTGGCACTGAGTTACATCAGCTGGCAGGCTGATCCAGGAGGCCTGTCTTCCTGTCAAGAAGTGCTTTTTTGACTCATCGCTGCCTGAGGAACAGCTCAGATTTAGTCAGTTAAGTTTCTAAGAAAGGAGTCTAGAAAATTTGAGCAGTGGGGAGGGGTATAAATTTAGGCCTGAGGCTAGCGGTTATATTTGACGTGGTATAACCTGCCTCAGGAAGAGGGGAATGTCATCGTGCTTAGGACTGTGTTTTGTGAAGCTAGAGACCAGTGAAATACAGCAGCACAAACAGACGGGTCCCAGAGAACAGCGCGTTCTTTGTAGCACTAACTAGACTCACCGGTAGGGAGCATCTCGCCAGTCCAACATTTCTAATAAACATGTCGCCGCAGTGTCTGTATGCCTGGAAATATTTTGCTTCTGCGGCAGCTCGCATCCAGAAAACACAGAGGCATTTTACAAATAGGAATGAATTGAGCCTCACAGTCCCCTTTGAGGGAGCACCATCTGTGTTTTGTACACGAGTTGCACAGAGCAAGCAACTTGTTTTCGGCCACGCGGGATGCCTAAGGCTGAGCAAGGAGAGGGTCTGTTGCTTTGCGGTGAGGTTTCGCAGCCACCCGCTCATCCCTTCCCACAGCAGGGCATCTTTTCTCCTCCTTCCATACAGAGGTTCTTGGTCTGGCCCCAGTACAGTTCTGGGTGGATGAAGACAAACTGTTGTGCCATACCTGCAGGTTTTCCTCATCTTCTCTTTAACCCCTCTCAGGGACAAGTACCAAGTGTTTGACTCGGCGCCACGGGGGCTTCTTCGGGTGGAGGAATTAGAAGACCAGGGGCAGAGTTTGGCCAACGTCTTCATCCTGAGGCTGCTCGAGAATGCAGACGACCGGGAGGCCAGCTACATGCTGAAGGCATCATCCCAGTGAGTACAACGCAGTCACCCCCCAGCACGCAGCATTGCTCCCTCCTTACTCCCAGGCAGGGGCAGCAGCACGCAGGCACGGGGAGAAGCCCTCAGGACTTACCGGGGTCAAGCAGCCAGAGATCCCACTGCTCAGCTGGCCTTAGGCCATCGTGGCTGACCCTACAAATTGTTCTCCCATGGCCACCTTCAGTCTCTCTTCCTGAAAGGCATTAGGGAAGCAGGCAGGTTTCTCTCCTGTATGGTGGATGTGTAGCACCCATGGTGGAAGACAGACAGGCACTTTGTGTCCTGGGGCAGAGTTCAGAAATCAGTCCTGGCCCAGGAGCCCACCTGATGTACAGCCTGCAGCGTACGCAGTAAAACAAACAGGATGTGTCCTGCACACGCTGCCAGCGGCTCAGCCACCGAGACAGAAGCCGTGCCTGACCAGGCCTGCGAAGCAAAGTGACTCCTCGTCGTAGGCAAATAGGAGAAGACAAGGCCTCTTCCTCAGTGCCTCCCACAGCCGATCCTGACCTTGCAGCAGCCCTCTGCTGCTCAGGGCCTCCTTGTCTCCCTGGATATAGCTTATTTGGCTCATGGATTTTTCACTGCAGGCTCCAACAAGCTCAGACCGGGCAAATGATTCAGCTGCACTAACACAGGCAGGATTGTTTTGGAGCTCAGTGCCTGACCTTCTCATTGACCCAAGACTCACCAGACCCACGTTTTTCCAGGCACAGATTCTGTGCTGTTAAAGGTGCCATACAGGCAGACGTACCACCAGTTAAGCAGCTACTGGAGACTGTGCACCCCTCAGCTTGATGTTGCTTCGCTGTTCAACAGTGTTTGACATCCATATCTGCAGCACCAGGATGAGGAAGACAAGCCCCTGGCACAGCAAGCACCTGCACCTTCCCCCCAGCTATGTGACTGCAGCTTTCCTGTGCTGAAAATAGAGATGTCAGTCACATCGTGCAGGGCAAACGCACAGCTGACGTCTGTGAGCCTGAGCTGTGCAGAGAATGATAAACCAGGCCAGGGTTTGCCTCAGCCTGGGGATTTAATTGCGTTTCTGTGTTTGTGTCCTGCTCTGTCTTTGAGCCACTGTGAGCGTGAGAGCCTTCCCAAGGCGTGCCCACAGGTCTGGTGGCCTGAGGGGCGTTGTGGTGCCTGCCGGAGGCTGCTGTTCTGGAGCTGCAGGAGAGGTCTGGACAGTGCCAGCCACGGACCAGAAAAGCGAAGAATTAGAAGAGGGAAGCGGATGCCAAACAGCAACTGCTGCATGTACTTGACAGATCTCACAGCATTTCCCAGCTCCGAACCCACACAGCAGCGACAATCTGCTCAGTGGCAGCTTGCAGCTAGCGCCCCGGCTGGGCTCTGCCAGCACCAGCAGCTGCTCTGAGTTTGGGCACAGCTGGGCACAGGGGCGGTCCTGGCGCACAGGCGGGCCCCTCACTGGCTGAGAGAAGGCAGGGCGCTGCAGGGAGGATCCAAAGAGCCCTGCAAGGAACAGGCGGGCAGCCAGCACCACAGCGAGACTCGTGAGCTAATCTCTGTGCCAGCCCCTCAGAGCACAGGGTCCCCATCCCGTGCATCTTCCCCCTGCGGGGCTGTGCTCGACCTGCAGCTGGATTCACTGGCCCCAGGCATTGCACTTTGCTGCCAGCTCTGCAGGTCCATCTGTCAGCACATTTCCTTCTCAGCTCCCTTTTAGCCGCTCCTCCCAGAGGAGGCTCCAGTGGCTTTAGGTGTGCATCAAATTCAGGTTTAAAAGCTACCATCCGAGGAGGGAGAAAGTCCTGGCTCCCTCGGGGCTGGGAGCACAGCTGCTCCTTCAGCCAGAAGCTGCAGCACGTGAAGAGAAAAGGAGGGGATGCCAAGGCAGGGGCTTCTCGAGCACGTGTGAAATCTTCATCCTCCTGCTGCAGCTCCAGGCCTCGCCTTTAGTAACCGTGTGCTGGAGCTGACAGTGTGCTCACGTGGCTTTCGTCTCAGCCGCTGCCAAGCGAGCCATACCTGGGTAGGCCACAGCGTTCCTCTGCAAACTGCTCAGCAATACCCTTCAAGTGTTCCTGCACAGCAGCCGTGGGAATAGATGTTCCTCTGACTGTGTTTCACCAGGGAAAACCGCTCCTGTTGACCTCGCTGGGCCAGGAGCTGCTGTTCCTGGGCAGAGCTCGAAGGAGGCCAAGCTCCCTCCTGCTGCCACTGGCTCGCTGCAGCCACACTGCTCGCAGGGATGGCCAGCACCAGGGCCCAGAGGCCAGCCGGGCTTGTGGGGCAGGGCTGGGGCTTGGTGCCTTGGGGCACTGTCACCCGTGGGACATCCCAGCTGGTGTGTGCCAGAGGGAGGCTCAGCACCACCAGTGAGTCCAGAACCCCAGGGAGACAGGCAGGAAAGGGCCGTGAGAGAAGGAATCAGGAGCTCGGGGCTGGGCGGGTAGGAGAGGTGGTGTCTCTAGGACTCTCCTGTATTCACAGCCTTGGCTTATTTCCCCAATGCAGGAGCGAGATGAAGCGCTGGATGATTTCGCTGGCCCCAAACCGAAGAACCAAGTTTGTTTCCTTTACATCCAGGCTTGTTGGTAAGAGACACTGCACAGCAGCCAGGAGCTCTTCACCCCTATCCCAGGGCCCCTTCATCTGCCTTGATCTCCCCATCCTGCCCCAAGGCCTTAGGGCCCTGTGGGAGCCTCTCCCTGGGCTCCCCTTGCGTTTGCACCACTGATACCCACTTGTCAAGGCCTGGCCCTGACCTTGTTCCCCTCCAGCTTGGGCTGGGCAGCACCAGCACTCCCCATCCCGCCTGCACTACTCAGGCCATGCAGTGCAGGCTTGCACCCCAGGCCCTTCCTCACAGAAACGCTCCCCAGTGCATGCCCTCCACAGGGTTTCTCACTAGATCAGGGGGGACATTCACGGAGGTCGCGGTGTTACACCCCCCGAGCTGCTGTCCTGCAGCAGTCTGTGTCCTGGCCTGTCCCTCACTCTCACCCTGTCCCCTGGCAGACTGCCCGCAGATCCAGTGCGTGCACCCCTACGTGGCCCAGCAGCCGGATGAGCTGTCCTTAGAGTTGGCCGACGTCCTCAACATCCTGGACAAGACGGACGATGGTAGGGGGGGTACGGGGGTACAGGGAACGGGTGTCTGCGGAGGGGTGGGCTTTGCCCTCGGCTGAGCGGACAGGACGGGGGATCTGGGTGGGAAGAGGCAGTGCCAGCCTCGCAGCCAAGGGAGCTTGCAGCAGAACGAGGGCATTACTGCTGCCTCTTAATGCTCAGCAAACCTCGGCTGCCCTGGGCCGTGGCAGGGCTGGCACAGCCACCCAAAGTGTGACCCGGAGTCGTGCCTACCTTGATGATGCTTTGCAGCCTGGTCCATATCTCTGCCTGGCCCACACTTGTAGCTGAGGAGCTCGCTGGGTCTCTGCTGGGACCCCTCCTGTGGTGTCAGGGACAGCAGAGGGTGCTCAGTGGAAGCACTGCCTGCCTTCTGCTGGCTGCCCTTTAGCCAGTTGTCCAAACACAGCACTGCTCGGGCAAGCGGGCCTCCTTGACTAGACTTACAAACTGGACAGCCTCCAGCACAGCCAGCCTCCGAGGAGCTAATGGCAGCTTCCAGACAGCACTGCCAGCTCCACGGCTCTTCCCAGAACGGCAGCCCCAGCACAGGAGCAGCGGCCAGGCCTTCCTGATGTGTGCCTGTCTCTGTCTCTGCTCAGGCTGGATCTTTGGGGAGCGTCTTCACGATCAGGAGAGGGGCTGGTTCCCCAGTTCTATGGGGGAGGAGATCCTGAACCCCAAAATCCGAGCCCAGAACTTGAAGGAGTGTTTCCGGGTGCACAAGTCGGACGACAGTCAGCGGAGGAAACTGGGCAGCAGGAACCGCCAATGACCGCTGGCAGACCCGAGCGGCTGGAGCGCAGCTGGGAGGGGGCAAAGGACAGAGGCTGCCGTCTGGGAGGGGACAGTGGTGCAGGACCTGGCGCGCCAGACCAAGCACACACACCCCTGGATAAATGGGCCACAGTCGCTGGGCTGCCCGCCACGCTTTCTGCAGCGCTGATCCTTCCCTGGAGCCCAGTGCTTCCAACTGGCTGACAGAACACCTTTCCAAAGAGCATGAGCCCAAACTGACGCAACACGAGGTGCCAGCCAGCTGAGCAGCGAGGGAACCAGGGGCTGAGGGGGGTTCCGCCTTGACCCCCCAATTCCCTGCACATGTTCCAGCTGGAGCTGGCTCAGGCTGCCTGGGAAGGGCACATAGAGCAGACAGAACGCAGCAATTAGCACCACCCATTTGAGCACTTCCAGCTCATCACTACCTTCTGAGTTAGAGGCTTTCCTAAAGCTGCCTCTTACAGGCATGGAAGCTGAAGCAGAGGAGCTGTCTCTCATCCTCTCACACAGCCCGTTAGCACCAGGGCTGGGAAGAGCCCCAGGAATCCCATTTCCCCAGCGGCTTCACAGCAGCACCTTCCCCCGGCAGACCCTCGATCCACTTCCAGATGCTGTGAACACAGCCCCGTTCCACCAGCAGCCTGACCTCAAATGCCCCGACCCACGCCCCTGCCACCTGAAGGCCTCGGAACACACCTGGGTCCTGCTCCACAGCTCATTTCTCTTCTACAGCTGGCAGCCCCTCCGCAGCGCTGCTGCAGAAGCCAGCACCGGCGCCTTCACCGGCTGAGCCGGTGCTCACAGGAGGCCAGCGCCTGCATACGGTCTGCGCTGCCCAGCGCCGCCCCACCACGTGCTGCAGGGCTCCGGGAGCACCAGCAGAGCCGGGCGCCGTGCAGCAGGCAGGTGACGGTCCCCCGGGAGCTGTTGTCACACGGCACGCTGCAGGAGGCCCAGCGATCACACCTGCATGCTTGTACCCCACTCCTCCCAGCTGTGCACACAGCCTCTCTGTACAGGCTCACCCCCGTGTATATACGCAAACCCCGTCGCCTGCAGAGCCAGGTCACCACTCCTTCCAGCTGTGACACTGAGCATCGCATGGAGCCCAGGGCACAGCATCAAGAGCAGCCAGGGGACAAACCCAGCACGAAGCAGCCCCGCGGCAGCTGCCTGCTGCTCAACAGCCTGGCTGCAAACAGGCCCACGCGTGGCCACAGGCTGGTCCCGAGCTGCAACTGGCATTGGTCACGGAATCACGGTTATCGAGCAACTTTCTGTAACGCTGCAAGGAGTCTTCCAAGCACTGCCTGGGGTCTGCGCTGCCGCATGCTCCGCTGGTGTCCTGGCTGTGCTCAAAAATGGGGTGGAGAGCAGCTGCCTGCCCGTGGAGCCACACAGCAGCCCCACACAGGGTGTGTCTGCGCTGGTGGCAGCAGGGGAGGACAGAGGAGAGCTGCTGAAAGGGGGCTCTGCAGAGCTGCACTGGGGCTGCAGGTGGAGGGGCTAAGTCATGCAGGGGTGCACGGCCCAAGGCCGGCTGCAGCCAGACCCCAGGAACAAACCCGCGGGAGCCACAGCAGCAAAGGGAGCACAGAGTGAGTTCCTCCCTCGGGCCCAGCTCAGTGCCACCACCTTAGCAGGAGCACCCGACAGCAGCCAGCACGGCAGGGTGTCCACCTGACAGCAGCATGCACAGGCTGGAGGCTCCCGGCCCCCACCAGAGCCCAGCCCCAAGGCTGCAACCCTGCCCGCAGCCTCCAGCTTGGTGCCAGGGCTCACCCACCCACCAGGGACCCCCATGTCCCTCCCCCCTGCCCCCAGGCAGTTTTCTGAGCACAGCCAGAGCTCCACCTCAGGGCCCGGACCCTGCAGCAGCTGCAAATCCTCCAGTGCAAAACCCGGGGGAGCTCTGGCTCCAGGCAGCCCAAGCTACCCGTGAAATGAGCACACCCCAGAGCTGCAGCCAGCCCAGCGCTGAAGTCCCACATGCCTACCTGGGACGCTTCTTAGTACATAAAGGCTCCTGCACCCCTCAGCACCAGCTGTTCAGTAGCAGAGGGGCTGACCCAGGTTCCCCAGTGCCAGGACACGGATGCCCTGCTGTATTCCTTGCAGGGGAAGAGGGGCGCGGGGCTGCAGCACGCTGTCCCACCCCCCGCCGCCAAACCCTGGGACTCACTCTTGCTCTGTTGTGACCTTTTATGACTTCAAACCCTAGGCACAGGCTGTGCCGTTTTCAGGCACCAAGTGGCATCCAGTGTTATTTCTTCAGACCCAGCCCTGCACGCCTGTTTCAGTGGTCTCAGTGTTGTACAGGGCCAGGCCTGGGCCCCACAAGCACGGGCTGGAGCCCCCTGGACCCCGCCAGGCTGCCTCAGTGAGCTGAGGGGAACTTCTCGTCGTCTCGTTTGCCGTGTGATGAAATATAGCTGAGCGAGCCAGCGCCAAAGTGACACGCCTGCCTCTTCTTCCTCCCTCAGACCAACCGCGTGCCCCCCCCAGTGCGAGTGCTGGGGACAGGGGGAGCTGGGCCAAAGGCAGGGAGTGGAGGTGGGGAGGGGTGGGAAAATGGTGTGTGGTGACACCGGGGAGAATTGGGGTGGCACACACCACCTAACCACCCTCTCCCAAAGAAAGCTGTGCCAGATGATACCCAACACCGTTACCACCCCACCAGGACAGACTTGGAAAGCTGCTGCCAGCCCAAAGGCCCTTGCTGCCACGGGCTGGGGGGGGTGACACTGACGCGGTCGAACCTGCCAGGCATCAGCGTGCCCACAACTCACATGCTAAGAGCCAAGAGAGATGTGGGGTGCAACACTGCCGCCCAGTGCAGAGGCTGGAGAACCCTTAGCCACATCTGCAGCACTGTTTCTGCCCCAGGGGCCCCCAGCAGATAGGGAGCAGCAGCAGTGGAGGGCAGGATACAGGCCGGTTGTGTTACAGAAACATCTTTTATTGAGTTCAGGAGGCAGAGAACTTTCTCAGCGTGATGACGACCAAGGCCACAAGCACAGATGTACCCAGGAGGGAGGCGATGACAATGGCACCAATAGCTCCGGGCCCCAGCGAGCCTGCAGGGACAGAAAACAAGGCAGCGTGAGGCTGGCAGGTCACAGAGGAGAAGGGCAGTCAGGCTCAAACCCCCCCGGGGAGGCAGACAGCAACCCTGCTCCCAAACCCCTGCGGGAGGGACCCGCATGCAGCCCAGGGACCCCGTGGTGCCGCCACCGCGTACCGTCCCCGGTGTCGAGGCGGTGCAGGTGGGTGGTGTCCTCGGGCTCCAGCTCAGAGGTGTACGGGGGGAAGGCGGTGGCGTCTGAGAGCCGGGCTGTGGTGGTGGCAGCGTCGAAGGGGCCGGCTCCGGAGGGCAGCTCGGGTGGCTCATTCCACAGTGTGGGGACCGGGCCCTGCGGGTACTCTGCTGGGAGACAAGCACCGACCATCACTCCTGCGCACGGGTGGCCTCAGCCAGGCTGCTGGTCACAGCAGGAGCCTGGGAGAGCCATAGCTCAGCCAGGCCCTGGGCTCCAGGTGCCCTGGGACAGATGGAGCAACTCTGAGGGCTGTGAAACCCATGGGACAGAGCCCCAGGCTCTGGGAGCACACCCCCAGAAGACAATGCCTGGGCTCCAAGGTGAAACCAGGTGTTCACACAGCACAAATGGCACAAGGGAGACTATCACACCCCTGCAACAGACAGAGGCCAGCCAGGCACCCACACACAGCCTGCACTGTCTGAAACCAGTGCTGCTGGGCCCTTCTGCCCCGCACCGCCACCTACGCGGTGCAGGACACTGGAGGCGCTGCCCGAGCAGGGGAACTGCATCCCGCGGGCCCCAGAGCCTCAACTTCCCTCTGCCCCCACCTCCACACTGTGCTAGGGAGATGAAAGGAGAGCCGTGCTCTGATGCTACCATTCACGTCCTGTTATTTCTTCCCCCTGTGGGGTCGGGAACCAAAGCAGAGAGCCCTCCCTGTTTGTGTGTGGCTGAGCCGAGCGCTCCCCGTCAATGCCTGCCTTGTTCAGGTGGGCCCCGGCGGGAGCGGGAGACATTCCACAGCTCCCCGCTGAAACCGCTGGGAATGTCACACTAGGATGGGGAAAAAGGGAAAAAACGAACAGCATCCAGTTCCAGGGCCCACCTGAACCGACACGGTGGTTTTCTGGGCCAGGAAAGAGGGCAGCAGAGGAACTGGAGCAAACAGCCCAGGCTCCCTGGGGCAAGGCACAGGGGTGCGTATCCATCCTGCACGGTAGGTGCAGGAGGGGCTGGGTCACCCAGGCACAGTGTGCCTCACTGCCATGGGTACACATGGGCTCACCCCTGCCCAGCCTCTCCAGCACCCTCCCGGCCTCTCCCTGGCCCAGCAAGGGAGGTGGCAGCAGCGCCAGCCCCAGCTTTAAGTACCTGGAGCCCTCCCTGCCAGTGCTCTGTGGGAGCAATGAGCACTGAAGGACTACGCTTGGTTCTCCTGTAGGAACCCTGCACCCAAAGAACAGGAGGGCCAGCACCAAAACGCCTTTGCTGCCTGTGCAAACGCCCAGACAGGACTTGCCGCGGGGCTCACATCAAAGAGCGGCTCCCACCTTCCTTAGAAGCTTTCAGTGCTGCCTAACAGGCTTAGGAACACAACACAGCTCTAGACTAGATTTGCTAAGTCCTTCCTACAACCATAAAAGCTATAGGATTTTCATGGTGAGCTGCCAGCTTAACTCTGACCCAAGGAGCAACAAGATAGGCAAATCAGCTCCCAGCCTGAGGTCTGTGCCAGCGCTCGCTCAGGCAGTGACCCAGCGCGCTCAGGCTGGCTGACCCACCCAGGGGAGAAGCTGGACTTGGCATTCACCACTACTCCCATCTCGGGTCCCCAGCAGGAGTGCACAAGAGTTGTGCTCCACAACTGCTCCCCAGAAACACACGAGCCCTTGGCAAGGCCCTTCTCAATCTGCCCTGCACACCCAGCAGCAGAGCTGGAGACACATCCCATCCAGTGGCTCTTCCGGAAATAACTATTTCCAGTGGACCTCTTTTCTCAAAATCCTGTGGTTTTGCTACCAGAGAACAGATCAAGAGTAAACACAATTTAGTGGATAAACGTAGTTAAATCAACATGGAAAGGACCCAAGCAGAGCTAGGGCTACTTAGTTAGCAATGGTGGCATTAGGAAGCTGTTGGTTTAGGCACGAACCAAACGCGTGTAACAGTTTGAAGCCCTACTTCCAGGCTGCTTTGACAAGTGGAAAAACTG
The DNA here is from genome assembly GCF_013377495.2 of Cygnus atratus. NCBI lineage: Eukaryota > Metazoa > Chordata > Aves > Anseriformes > Anatidae > Cygnus > Cygnus atratus. The sequence continues at coordinate 9,489,261 of NC_066370.1, forward strand.
CTCACGGAAGAGCTACACTCTAGCTGTGACCTTCCTTGCTGCACCAACAGCGACAGGGCCAGCACCAACAGTGGAGCCATTCCCACCTGGAAAGGGGGAGCCGTGCTGGGAGGAGGTCACTGTTGCATTTCCCAAGAATGTTTTTCTCTCCAAAGGCCAAAATAGCTGGGCACACCCCTTGCATCGGGCCATGGGTCAAGGTGTTACCTCAGGCAATCTGTAACAGATGCAGACACCATGCAGGGAGACTGTAGGACCTGGACAGGCTCTTTCCAATACCCTGTTCTCAAAGGGACAAGGAGGCAGTGCCACCCCTTCCAACAGCAGGGCAAAGGCTCGTTTTCTAGCCAGACCCACGAGTCCCAGAACGTCTCTCCAGTCCCAGCAATTCAATTCCTGAAAAATGCATTGCAGCTCTCAAAGTAGGGCATTTAGGACAACTTATTTTTGATAGCCAAGTAAAGAGGAAACAGTCTAATTTGTTTATGATCTCAGTGACTTAAGACCTGTATAGAGTCTTGAATGGCTTCTGGATAGGTATTTTGTGAATTCCTCTCACGTGATTGAAGCGTACATTCAGTCCACCCTCACAAAAAGGGCAGAGTGCACTAAACATGAGGTTTCTGTTCCAAGTTCTTGTGGTTTTCCCTTAACGGTACTTCAGCGACTGCAGAAAACCCAACTCCCTTCAGCCAGGCCTGGTGCTTCACTACCAGGAGCTGTCAGCCCCGCAGCAGAACCACGCACATGAAGTGAAACACCCGTGTCTGACCACCGAGCACCACCTGCTCCGCCAGCCCTCACTGCCAGCCCTCCTCACCGCACCTCTCTCGGTGCTGCTGGAGCAGCTGCCAAGAGCCCTGCAGCACTCTCCCTCCTGAACTAACAGCATTTTCCCTCCTGAACTAACAGCTCACATCTCACATGCCTCCCTTCTCACCCTTCTGCGAGAAGTGCAGCCACCCATCTAACTATCCCCACACGTCCTGCTGGTTTCCTGAGACACTCGGGCACTCACGCCCGCTCCCCTTGGCAGCACCACACAGCCCGAGCCCAGCTCGGCCATGCTGCTGCTGGCTATGAGCAGCAGACTCGTGAGGAGATGCAGTCAGCGCCATGCTCTCGGTTCAGTCCCCTGGTGAAAGCAAGGAAAGTGAGGGGGAATAGCAGAGTTGTAGCTGTTGCCAAAAACTAAGGCGGCAAGACAAGGGGCTCTGCCAGCCACCCGCTCAACACGCTGGCGGGACGGGCAGCCAGGTGCAGGCGTGGGACACAACTCAGGAGGCTCAGGTCCCTGCTCCACTGACGTTCTGTGTAACCACCCCAAGTCACTTCTCCTCCTGGGCTTGGTTCCTCTGTACAAAAGCAGGACTCCAGCAGACCTAAATATGACCCACAAGAGAAAAAGCACAGGCAGGCCCAGGCCTTCCCACATGCACGGTTACTGTCTTTACAGCAACCTGCCGGTTATATTGTCACATCCTTACTGTGACAATGGCACTGTGCCCCTGAACAAATGCCTCCAAGTGACAGATCAGACCCAGCTGCAGCTCTCCACCGGCAACGGGGAGGCTGCATGTGGCCTCCAGGGGCTTGGTGCAGGCACAGCACTGTTAACTTGTACAAAAACCCAAACACGTTGCAGTCTTACGTGAGGGTGTGCAACTGAGGATTGAAAGCCAAGTATCAAAGGCAAGTTAGCATATGGTTTTCCTGTTCACCCAAGAACTTAGTAGAAATTAAGAACTACCAAGAAACATGCTAAAAACACCTCATCCACCACAAGAGCAGATGCTTAACATCTGAGTCAGAGACACGTTTGTTAGCTGATCCCATCAGTCTTGGGATCAGTCCTATCCCTAAGAAAATCCACCCGTTGTGCTTGCTCTGAGGTGAACAAACCATGCAACTCAGCAGGAGGGCACACAAAGCGGGTACCAGGCTGCTGGCGCACACAGGTAAGCCCACCACTTCCCTGCCTCAGCTCCGCATGCTCTGAAGGGAGAGGAACCATGGCCCCGGGGCACACGCAAGCCCTCTCCCAGCACCCACCCTGTCTCAGCACTGGAGCACAGACAGAGGAACCGCCACTCCACAGGCTGCTCAGTCAAGTGCACTTTGTAAAAATACAGCTTGGGAGCACTTATGGGAGAGGTGATAGAATGAGATGACAGAATGATCTTAATTACTGGGGTTTTTAACTGTGCGGAGATGGAACCCAGAGAAAAATGGACTAAAAGTAATCCATTGCTCTGCAGCAGGCCAAGTAGAGGATGACACAGATGACACCTCTTACTTCTCATATGTTGAGACTACAAGTCATCTTACTTCTGGGAAATTGCCTTCTGGGAACTGCACCACTTACCCTCCCTCTCAACAGCACAGGTTAGTTACGACTGAGGCCAAAAAAAAAAAAAACCAGAAAAAGTATCAGCGTTAGTACACAAAGAAATACGAGTTTCTGAATGATGCAGGAACCCACCAAGACTTCAACTACATGGACTGTAGTGACATCTAGAAGGGTGGACGCCAAGGGCAACTTGAAGCAACTGCTCCTTCCATGGTCAGTGAGGAGGCTGGGTGGGCTGCGGACACAGTGACATGGTCTCCTGTGCCCCAGATCTTGGACGGATGAAAGGTAAGACTAGACAAATCTCCACAAGTGATAGCTCTTGAAGCTGGACAGATCTGAAGGATCCTTCGAGACACCCCAAACAACCAGAACCTTCCCCCAGGCACATTGCAAGACCTCAAGGCAGGCAGGCGTGGCCATCTAACATCTTCAACCCTGGAGAGCAGTCACCAGTGACCATCACTCTTTGAACAACCTGATTTCAGGACCTCATCATCCTCAAAGCCTGTCAATAGATGACAATGAGATGTTCCTCCTCCATGGGATGATGCTTGCAAAGGCAAGAGCACCTGTTCTAACCTGAACATGGCACACCATTTCTTCCGCCGCCACCATTTACAGGTTAACTTGATGCCAAACTCCACAGCTCACATCCTTTTCATAACTTGGGAGCTCTTCTTGCTTTTTTTTTTAGTTACAGACTTCTGTGTCTTTTTACATCCATTACAAGGGGTGGCAGTGGTGCTGGGGTGTGCGCTAAGGTTACCTGCTGCTTTCTGGAGCATGCTCTCCACCTCCAATCCAGTAACCTTAACCCTTAACCAGGAGCTGATAATAAGTACCAGTAATTTATAGAGCGTTGATGCTGCGCAAGTCTGAGTAATGCTCTACAAAGACTTGTTTTAAGCCTGGACCTGCTAGAACAACCATGTCTTTAAGAAATGTCTATGACAAATTATTTAATTCCCATATTCTAGTACTTGAACTTCAAAAGTTTCCTAATAACCTTTTATTGTATTATTGCTGAGAACAAAGACAAGTTGCTACAGACAAGGCCTTATCCTGTGCTTTCTCCTTTATCATAACAAAGACCATCTCCTGCTCTGCTTCCTTCCCATCCTCCGTATCCACACCGACGTGCTACTGCAGTATAACGTATTTCCACGAGCTCAAAACAAAAATCCAGGAGCCCACATCAGAGTTCAGATACAAAAATGCATGACTCCGAAACTAAGGCCTCGGCAAAGTCTTCTTACCAACCTGTGATTCAATTGGAGTTCTGGACCCATTATGGGGATTGAAACTGGTTTTAGCAATAGAAAAAAGATTCTCTTCACCATCCGACCATGCTCTAGGTCTAAGTGCCACTTGCGTTTGAAGAAAGCAGAAGTGGAAAGAACATGGTGGTGCAGAAAGCCCTTACATTTGACCCTTTTCCTGTTGTACCTACATGGTGTGGACAAAGAGGGACTCAGGTGTCATCCCTTCTTTAACAAATGCAATACTGGAAAGAGCTTACTAGCTCAGAAGTTCATATTTTCTCCAGTTGGAGCCCTGAATACTCTGCTCAGGAAGCCAGCCTAGCTGGGCAAGAAGCCAGATCAAGGTACACAACCCACCAGCACCCTGGAAGCGCCCTGCTACACCCCGATGGCAAGCCTCAGCTGCCAGGAGATCCTCCATGTCTTGCTGAACTCCCAGGTGCTTACCCCAAGGCTTTGGCACTAGGTAGCTCCTGAGTCACTGCTGTGACAGAATCACGTCCAACGAGGAAAGCAAGACTCATTCTGGACCTCAGGGTGGCATTGCCAGCATCCCCTACAGCCCTGTCTGAGGCAGAATCCACTTTGCTCTCCACAGAGGGCTTTGCTACGGAAAGTACGAGGTGCTGACATGGGAGGGCAGGGGCTGCGTGAACTCGGAGGCCAGCGACGGGCTGTCCAGCCCCAGGTAGTCACAGCAGGCACAGGGCCAGTGCAGGGATGAAAAGAGGCCTTCATGGGGAGCACAAAGGGCAGCCTGTGATGTGCGAGTGCTGGAAGCTCGAGTGTAGAGCAGTGTGGTTCTGATGAATGTTAAATAAACTTGTTTACAGAAAGGCTGGGCTGCATGTATATGCACAGAGACCAGAGGGCTGTCTGTATGCCCTTCCCTTCTTTGTCTCCACAAGGCAGGAAATTTCCTTTTCTAATGGGGTGAAATGCAGAAAAAATTCCACTATGTGCTAAAAGCCCCCGTACTGGGGATGGTAACTCTCCACTCCTAATAGAGAAGAAAGTTGTTCTGCTCCTGGGATGCCTCACAATCCAGGCTGGTTCCCTCATATCCTACTTTGATGTAGCAAAGAAAAACGAACTTAAGAGGGCCTCAAACTTCTAAAATGCAACTGTGAGAACGCATGGAGCCTCTCCTGCGCCCCAGGCTCTGACTACTGCATTCATCAATGCAAAACTCTGAGAGCTACCGGCCTCGCTGGGCAAATGAGGATCACCCAGTAACAACCTGGAGTCTTTCACAGGATCAAAGTGACAAACAGAGGCAGTGACAGTTGGTTATAAACTGCAGCTGCAAAGCTGAGTGATGAGCAAGTACACAGGAAAGCTGGCAAGGCAGGGGAGAGAGTGGGCATGCACCAGACCCTGGGAACTTAAGGTAATATGAAAGATTCTAGCTCAGAGAAGAAGCAGGTCAAAGTCTCATTGACAATGAATTGATTTCTGAAGAATGAAAAACTCTAACAGTTAAGAAAAAAAACTTACCTGGTTTTGGGGAGGAGCACTGCTACTGCTTCTGGGAGCATAAGCAAGGTATAAACTGGAACGTCATGCTTAAATTATTAATGTTCCATTACAGAAAAATCAAAGGCTAGCATTTGAGAAGGAAAAGATGCACTTTTTATGGCTCATCTCACAGTTACTTTGAAAGTTCTCCCAGCAAGAAAGCATCTTAAAGTAGTGGGACGTACAAGGGCGATACCAGCTACAGTAACTCTGTTCTTGTACCTGCAGATGCAGTCATCAATTCCCCTGCCTGTACGAAAACTCCTTCAAAAAGCCTGCTGGACTGCTGGCCAGGATCTCCCTGGTAGGCAAGGTGCAAAGAACAAACCAAGGGAGCTGCAGTCTAGTGTTGCACTTCTCGGAAGTCAAAACAAGAATTCAGGAAAACAAGTGCTGTGCTCTTGCCTGTTATCTTGGCCTGAGCCATCTGTTCAGCATCTCACCTGCATTTAAGGAAAGGCAGTTCCCCACAGGAACAAGTAGGGCTGAAGTTATTAACAACCTCCTTGAAAAACTGTGCCCAAGAGAACAGGTGTCCCATGCTAACCCTCCTCCCTTCACAACCTTTCTGCTGTTTCAGGCTGCAAGTGAACCATCGCTGAGCAGGGGTCAGAACTAGGTGCCCTGCTAGCCTGCTGAGGCTGCAGTGCCTCGCTTACACCCAGTCCTAAACAGAAACTCAAATGATTCAGATAGACAACTCAGCTTTTGACTGAGCTACATGTTTTCACAAACAGCTTCATATTTCTATCTAGAACACCTGCGGTAACATACTCTGCTGCAGCAGAAAACTTAAAAGGAACCAGAAATTGGCAAATAGGCTTTAGCTGAAGAATTATTATTTTTTTTTAACTTTATCCTACAATTAAAAGTAGACAGACAAGCTGTCCCATCAACTGCAAAGCACACCCCATCCACTGTCTACTGATCTATAGTCACCGAGACTCACGCAGGCACTACTGCTGTTCATCTCAAGTTCACAAAGGATTTATGCCCTTCTCCCCAACAGCAACATGGTTTCAGGACAGAAAGTATATTCTTACTTGATACTACCCCACTGACTTCAAAGCCCATTTCCATTACTCAGTTATAATTCATTAAATACTTATGGATGTTTTTAGGGGAGGGAAAGGAAGATGGAGCTACACGAAGAGAGGCAGGTAAGAGACCTATTCTTTCGGAGTGTAAATGCAAAGATCCTTACCTGCCAGCACAGCAGGGAGCAGGATGCTACACAGCGTTAGCAGGACCAGGTGAAGGACTCTGTGGTAGGGCATGGCTTCCCTCAGGAAAAGCATCATCAGGAATTCTTAAACTCTTCAAAGTACGAAACAACTTCGAAATTTCACTGGTATAAAAACTTTGTCTAGTCAGGGCAAAAAAAAAAAAAAAAATCCTTCACAGGAGCAAGTGGATAGAGTGCAAAGCCCAGCAGAGACTCGCTCTCAACTGACTTCTCGAGCACACCTCCTCCTGAAGGCAGCTCCACCCTCTGAAATTTATGCCTAAAACCCCATAGGCAGCCAAGCCGTTAGGCATCCGTCACCCTGCCAGGCCAGTGCACACACGAGCAGTTGTTGGTGAGCTCTTCCTGGAGTACCCGTCCCCGCGGCCACCCCGTCCCGCAGCACAGCAAACAGCGCCGGCTTGTTGGGGGCAGCAAGCCCCAGCACCAGGCTCGAGGGCTCTGCTCGCCTCTGCCTGCGGGGTGGTGGTGGTCCTTCCATGGTGGGCACGGCAAAAGAACAAGGGCCTCAATCTTTTAAGGTTAAAATACTCTGAAACAGAGCCAGAGCAGCTCCATGGCACCCTTGTTTTCTGGCCGCAGTGCTTCAAGGTGGACTAGGAGCTGTGTGTGGTCTGCCCTGGCAGAAGTACCCCCTTAAAACCTGGTAACAGTCTTCCAGGGGAATCTACTTTGCCAAACCATACCTGCCTCCTCCTCAGGTTTGAACTGAATAGATACTGCCTCTTCCCGCAGCCTCCTGCCATGCTGTCCATCTCCTTCACATGGATTCATGAGAAATTCTCAGCAGAGAAAACTGAGGTTAGTTTTCAGTCACATTTGCACTGACAGAGACTTGGGAACAGCTGAAGTGAACAAACAGAGGCACACTTCGGCTTATCAGAGGACAGAATAATTGCATTAGTAGTGTTTTTTTTGTTTGCTTTTAAAATTCGTATGAGGATGAAATATTTCATAGCTTCTGCTTGGGAGATGTTGTAATTCAACTACATAAACATCCCCAATGTCAGTTCTTTATGTTCTGAAAATATGATACAAATAGTTTTATCTTAAGTCTCAGATCCAGAGTTTTCTGGTAAATGATCTCTGATTTTGGCACTCTCTGACAGGCAGCCAGATCCAGTTCAGCTGTCCTTTTAGATGATTCTACTTGGTGCAGTTCTCTGCAAAAGCACTTTGCTTTTCCTGCTTCCCCTCGCAGCAGAGACTGAAAACCGTCTCTGCAGCGAAATGAGATGTTTGGAAATAATCTGGTGAAATAACACTCAAAAGAAACCTCAGATGTCTAGCATCAAACTCAACATCTTTCAAACTTGGACCACAGCCCTACTAGCTATCCAGGTTCGTGTCCTGTCTGAAAGGAGACTGACGTGCATAAAGATGCATCATCAGGTGCAGATGCAAAGTTGCAGCTCCTATTTTTCCCATCCCTACCAATGCAAGAGACCTTTACTACTGCAATAGGCCCTCTTTTAGTCACAGAGGTGAAAAGGCAGTGACCTTAGTGTACAGTCTGAACAGAAAAGCATCTTACCTTTGTACAAAAACAGAAGTCAGAATATTAAAATACACGAGAACACGATCTCTTCCCCACAGGTCCATTATCTACAAGCTCTCGGAAGCAGAGCAAGATCCTCAAGATTTCACAGATCACTGCACATTCTCCCCGCTTGCATTTCTGCATTTTCATTTAGCAATCAGTGAATTGTTCCTTTCGAACTCCCCAAATGAGCTGGAAATTAACAGGCTTTTTCTTGTAGACCAAAATTAGCTTGCAGAAATTAGATCATACCATTAAAAAACAAGGTACTTATAAACCAGAAACCTTATACACCAAAGTAAGTGAAAATTTTAAAACAAAGTCAAATGATCGGCCAAAGCATGTACTGTTCTCTCCAGGACAACATCTGAACATAATGCAAAACTAATATAAGTTCTTCGCTGACTTGGTATTTCTAGTGGTCATGTGAATGACAGAATAACATTCATCATTAGCCTTTACTGGGATTTTCCACACAAAAACAAGAGGCAAGTAGCAAAAAAGAGGAAAGTAAGATTTTGTCTAAAAAGAGAAGCATGCGAGGTGTCCATGTGGACTTGAAGCCGGGGGGGGGGGGAAATAAAACCTCCCATTTAGAGAAGGGAATTGGAGTGGGCGGGGTGGTACCACCTGGCAAAAAAAAGGGCTCCATGACCAAGTGTTTGTAGTAACAGAAAACCAGACAGGGCTTCATCTCTCCTGCATAAACAACATGAGTGTGAATGCACGTGTTTCTGTATGCAGAGAGGGGGGGCAAAAAGTTAAAGCTTCCTTGTCAAAATTTTCCAATCTTGACTTACTGGTGTTTATTTGAACTCTAAAATTATCAAGTAGAAAAAACCCACCGGTATTCCTCACTAGGGAAGAAATAAAGCAGCAGTTGTTGTTCCGCATCCTGTATACTTCCTTCTTGTTTCTTGACGAAAGCTCATGAGTGTCAAGTTTTGGGTCAGTTTTAGCATCAGGAATTATCTCAAAACTCAGCTTCGACAAAAGCAAGCAGAAAATTTGCTCTGAGATATAATACAACCAGGTTTTATTTAAGTTCTCTCTTTCCCCCCCCCCCACACTGGCAAAAGTTCAGAGGGAGTTTAAAGTTTTGTAAACATTTTAACTACCCCTCTTCCCCCTTTTATGAATTTACAAAGCAAAGGAGACAGGGAGACCAGATTTGCAACAGTTCCAAGTCTCTCCATGCTATTGGATCCAAAAACTATATACAAGTCTGCAGCAGTCTCTGTATAGTTACTGTACACGTTTGGGGGCTGGGGGAAGAGAGAGGACAAGGAGGACGAGGGGAAGGTGACCCCAAAAATGAATAAACCAAACAAAATAAAATACAAAGCCAAACTGCTCTTGAGCAACTCGAACTGTTTTCTTTAGGCAGTGATGACAGAAAGACAGACACCTTTATACACCTCCACCAAACTGCAGCGCAACTCCCTTGGCAGGTTATAACCCTCTGGGAATGGGAGATGGGACCAGGGTGTTGAAACTAAGTGCATTTGGCAGTTTTAGTTTTATTTTGTGGTGTGTGCATGTGCGTGGGTGAAGAAGGGAAGGCCGTGGTAATCTTTCGGTGAGAGAAGAAGGTTATGATTCCATACTTAAACATGGATCCAAGTGAAGGTGCGTGATGTAGCTTGAAGTGTAGACGATACGCAGGGCTGTCATTGCACGTAGCCTCACCCTCCACAGTCTCTTTCCATTACAAAAGGGCATCTCTGCTTGTTAACCTAAGCACTGTTTGAAATGACAACTAAGACTGCTGGGGTATGTATCTGAAAGCCAGTGTTCACTCTCACCAAAGACTAGAGATCCAAAGGTAAAGATCCTACTGTCTCTTAAACGAGACAAATTTGCAGGAAAAGAGCTCAAAATAGACTGGTCCTAACCCTCAGAAGGTAGCATTTAAGGGATAAATTCAACCTGAAAGAAGAGATGCCACCCCTCTTTTTCCTCAAGAGCAGAAGTCCCCCCTCGTCCAGGAAGGCTGGAGTATGCTGACAGGAAACTCCACCAGCTTCAGCATCACCACCTAATGAAGACAGACTCGAGCTTTCCCTCCAAAATAATGTGCTGAGAAGGGCTGGCAGGGGGTGTGCAACTTCAAACCAACCCAAGCTAAACTGCGCCCGCCACCGCCCCTCTCCTGCTGTTGCCAGTTCTAAGGTTAGCTTATGAATGCAACTCCTGGCTTGGGAGAGCACCACTTGCCCTGATGGAGCGCGGAAGTCAGTATCTGTGTGGCATTTTGGTTTTGACCAACATCTGTTAACCACAAACTCTCTCTCTCTCTCTCCATGACTGCACGTGTTGGATGTGGTAAGAGTAACCAGGAGAGGGAAGCAATGGTTTGCAGGATCCCAATCGATTTTTTTTCCAGGTATGTCAGCAGAAGAAATCACAGCACAGTGAAAGCTTGCTGCCAAAATCAGCTTTGTTGTGAACAAATCCTGTCTCCCACCCTCCCAGGACTCTGAACAAAGTCCACTCGACTCTAGGCTGACAGCAGGAACGATGCCTGTGCAGTCCTGGGCAGAAAGGGTTTGCCGGGGCTAGAGGAAGCAGCCTGAGATGATTGATTCTGTGATTCACTGCGAGGCGAAGAAGAATGCATGGTGGAGAGTACTGTGTCCAAAATGGAGAATCCAGGGTTAACAGATGCAGCAAAAGCCAGCTGATTTGCACATGCTCAGTAGTCTTCCAAAGTCTCTATTTCTCCCATATTGAGCCGCTCTGATGAGGCATTCACTGAAAACCCTGCAAACCAAAGAGGAGCTGTGTTATAAGTCTGGTTGTGGTATATTCTGTATGATGCAATGCATCTGTTACATGCAGCAGCTGTTTAAGATAAAGAGAATAGATACCAAGTAAAAACCCAAAGGAAAATATGGCTAGATGTAACAACCCTAACTGTTGTGTCCCCCCCCGCCCCCCCCCCTCCCCCCCAAAAAAAAACCACAAAGATAATTCATGTACTTAGGTAAGTATCGCTTGGTCTTTAGAAACAGATCAGTAGAAGCCTGATTTCAACTTTAATTTTCAAGACGTTATCTGCAGAGCTAGTACGGTATCTAGGTGCTGTGGAGACGTGGCTCAGCAACATCTCACAAGACAACGTGTTTGAACCAGCTGGTACTTGGGAGTGCCTATCGCAGTACTTACAGAGTCCAAGAGGCAGAAATAAGTGTTCTGTGAGCTCAAAGTGTTGATCATGCTTAGCACTTCAGAGGGTATGAGCAATGCTACTCCTTATTTTAAAAGCATAGACACATGCACCTAAGAAACCTCGTGGAAGTTCCATGCATTTCCAGGCCTTTGCTTTTTTTTTCTTTAATCTCCTAGCTCAGGAGGATATGAAAATGTACAAAGCTACACAGGGCTACCCAGTTGGCTCAATATACGTCTATACTTTGAACCACACTCTTAACTATAAGCACCGAGGACGCAATGACACAAGAGTGAGAAAGCCAACATATTTTCTACAAGGAAAGACTCTAATGTTATATCATATGGAAATTTTCTATCAAGATTCAGTTTTTATTGTAGCAACCCCATATGAAGTATAAGAAAGATGAAAAAACATTTTTTTGTGTTAAGCTGTTAAACACAAGCCTGGCATTTCATTGTCTTGAGACCGCTATATAGGCTTGCTCTATGCTAGAAAACAAACCACTTTTCACAGCCATCATCTTCAAAGTGTTCTGCTTGGGATGTTTAAAAAACTGCTGTGGCTCCCTCTCGTGGTAGTACATTACCTAGAGATTTTTGGAATTTTGTAAGAGTGCACTGATTTTTAACAAGCTGTTGTGTTAGTTCTCTTATAGCTGAAACTTCATAATTGCATTTAGTGATTTCTAATATCAATTGACCAAGTGCTTTTTTTTTTTTTTTTTTAATATCGAACTGATCACCCACATCAGACTCACTAGATAGTCATCTAGGGTGGCGTAAGTCAGGATTCCACTGAAGAGTTCATTACACTTCAACACAGAAATCAATTCAACTGAAAAGCACTGATTGTGCTGATAACAAAAAGACAGCGACTTGCAGGTGTATAAAGCACCTTGCTATTAACCAAGTATGGGTTCGGCAGTGCCAGCACACCAAATACCTGCTCAGTGTAGTGCCCTGGTTTCCATTTCATCACGCGAAGCACAAATAGGGACACATTTGTTCTACAAGAATACTTCAGCAATGTATTACATACCTCAATGCTCACTGCTCTCATGTAGATAAGTGATGCCCATTTTCTTAAAGGCCACTTAACAGAAACCTTTCCATCAACGCTGTAAGCGCAGGCCAACAACTATCCTCACAAAAATTGAGAGAACAAAAAAAGACTACTAACTGATGTCAGCATCTTCACTGCCTTCAATTCCAAACTCTTCAAAACAGATATATCTAAAGGCCTTGTTTGTTCTGCTGCACTCTTAAAGATCCAGGCTATCTACGAGAACAGCCACGTGTCCATGACAGGCAGCTTCCTTGTCTCAGAGACCAAAAACTTACAATACATGAAAACATGGTTTTTGAAGTCTTCAGAGTTGTTTTCATCTCTCAAAAATAATGTTAATGACTATATTGTTTAAAAATGAAAGTAAACAACTAAATTACATCTCTTCCCCCTTTACAAAACTTTTTTCTCAGGCAACTAAACCCACTCCTAATTTACCCCCAAAACACACAGTGTCACTAACAAAGACACTGCAAGTCTGTCTTGTTCTTGATATCAACGGCAGTCAAAAAGTTCTCTGTAAGACCCCTTTTCCTTATCTGCTGGTTGCATTTGGACAAAGAATGAATGCACAGGAGACTCCACAAGAGACTCCTCTGTTCAAAAAGTGTCATTAGTGATTTACATCACTACCTTGTCTTCTACTTAGCACAAACTTGAGGCCTGAACTGCCCCAGCAGCAGAGGCATTCAACAAAACCTCTTACATGAAACTGATGCATTATTTTAAAAATTCTAATACTGAAACAAATTCTAAGGACACTTCAACAACTATCTTTTCTGCTTGAACTCAACACTCCCATTTAGGTTAACATGATTTTTACACTCAAGGCTTTTCCCAAAAAAAACAATTAGTTTCTAAAAATTAAAACTGACCTAACAAGCTAGGATCTGCGCGAACCATTTTCTGTTTCTTCTTCTTCTTCCCACTCTGCACAGCCTCAAAATTGGATTGCTGGTTGTTACTCTGATTGGTCTGAAAGACTGAATGTAGCGAACTATGATTCATCCCCCACACTGAATCCTAGAAAACAAAGCAAACACATTATAAAATGGAATTAAGTTTTGTTTATTTATACTGAAAACACACAGAGAACCCAAATCACTTTCTGTATCACACGTGGTAGCACTAAGCCACTGATGCATCCATCCAGTATATCTACCTCATCTTCCTGAAGTGTATCCAGGATCAGCATGCTAAGATATTATTTGATCCACAGGGGGCTTCAGCTGTTAACTATAAAGAATACTTGATTCTGCAGTATATGTTTGAAATCTGCTTCATTCTCTGCCTTACACATGGCCTGTAAAATCCTGCTCACCCTCCTACCAATCAATCAGAAATGCCAACTCCTCAGACTGGAATACAGTATTTATACATTCCTAAGGACTGTAGCAAGTAAGATTTACCTGTTGCTGCTGCTGTTGCCGCTGTTGACTGGCTTTCTGTTTGGCACGGCGCTCAAGAAACTGCTTGGCAAACTCCTTGGCCTCAGGAGTGTCCCCAAGATATGCTCTAATGTAATCATGGACCTCATAAGGAGATTCTACTTCCTTCAGGAAAGAAACAAATGTGGGAACTGCAAGAAAAAGAGACCATGAGAGTGTGTGTGCAGATGTGTGAACACATGCATGCAAAACCTACACCCTTTGGATTTGTTTCAAATATTTGCTAGTCTAGTACCTACAAACAGCTTGCCCTGGTAAGCTCCCTTTGGTAGAGTCCCACAATGTTTCATTCATTCTATAGGGAAAGCAAGGATAACAAAGCTAGTGAATGTGATGAGAAGGAAAAAGAAATCCTAGGGATACGCTGGCAGTGTCTAAAGCTGATGGGCTAACTGAGAAACTCATTCAAATGCAGTGCCTGGCCTAAATGGGTAACACTCTCCCCTTCCATAATGCTGCCATCAGTACGTTCTCCTTTCTGCTGAAGGATGACAAGAGCACACTCCACAGTGGCTGACATAACCCACAAACACCTGCAGTTCAACAGCTAGTTCACTTGCAAGCCTCCTTTATCATCCTTTTTTTCTTTAGAATACCTATGTTGAACTGAGTTGTTTGTTTTTTTAAACATGGATAAGGGCAAAACAAATCACAAGCCAGGAAGACACCATTGCAACAGGCTGTCACCTCCAAAGCACAGAAGCTCACTGCAGAGATGTGACACACAGCAGCACTGCAGAGTCACTGCCTCTTCAGACACCAGATGCAACTAATTACTTTGTCACAGGTGGGGCCAGGTTACTTCTAGATTCCCTCCTCCAGGAGGAGGAAAATTGCAGCACTGTATCTGTGTGAGGTGTCACCCTGGCTCTCGTAGCAGCACTGGTTCTACAGTCATGTCCAAGGTCTCCAAAGAGCCACAGCTGTGCAGCGTACAGATGCTGAAGCACAGGGATTTACACAAGTCAAGACCAGAGGCAGCAGAACGCCTGCAGAGCTTTGCTACAATGGAGGTATCAGTTTGTGATCTCAGAGTGGGAGTTACTTTATGTGCCCTGCAGCACAGTTGGGCAAAAAATTTCACACAATTTCACACAAAAAATGCTTTGCACAGGGACGTGATAATTTAGCCTGCACTTGAAAGTGATCTGGATCCCCACTCATCCGCCTGATACTGCATTCACCATCAAGAAGTTCTCAGCAGAGCTCTGCGTGGCAGACTTCGGAACTATTTCTTTCCAAGCACCCTTTGATGTGTAATATTTAGTCCTACAAAAACCAGAGAAGATGATACAGCAGTTCTTCAGACCCGTATTTAGAGCTAATGATACCATTTTGCTGACTGCATTATAAACATTATTTTGAGTGAAGTCATTACTTTGCTTCAGAACTATCTGCTCAGGAAACAAACCGGATACTGTTTTTCCACAGCAGAATAGTTGCAATCCTTCCCACCTCTTACCATCTAAGTTGTTGGCTGTGTTGAGCGCATGAAGCATCTGTTCACACCACTGAGTGAATCCATCCTGGGCTTTATTAACCCCCTGGAACAATTTCAACAGCTTCTCCTCTTCTTCTACCTTCTTATTCTGTCTACTTGTAATACCTACAGATTTACTGAGATAAAGAAAAGGCATAATACATTATAAACTAACCCTTACCAATAGTACAGTATACAGCACAGTGCTACATACAACACTCACTAGTTTACACAACGCAAGCACTGTTTAAAAAACTAATTTACCAAGGAGATTCCGAAATAAATAATGAATGGCTACCTATTAGCTACTTTTGTTGTCCAAAGAGATCCTGAGTGACACAGAAAGAAGTAAAATACATCAAGATACTGTAACTGCTAAGTCATCATCTCAGGAGCGGTAGCCTTTCTTTGCAAAAGCTCCTTCCCCAGTTCCTACCTGAGGCTGGCATTGCTTTTGTTTTTATTGGTCGAGTTACGAGGTCCCACTTCCTTCACTGCATCATCCCAGAAACCCATGTTTGAGTTTTTGGTATCAGCATTACTCCAGATGCTACTGACTAGGTCAGATGCCCACTGGTTGCTGGGATTAGTGTTTAGGGAGCCCCACACTGAATTCCCAATGCTGGTGTGCAGGTTAGAGTGCTGTTGAAACATAACAAAGAGATCCTGGGTATTAGCACCAGACCTGGCAGAGCAGTAATGAACACACACGGAAAACTGTCATGATCTGTTAACCTCCACATACTGATTAGATAAACAGTGGACGTACCGTAGTATTTCTGACTCTGTTTGGCTGCTGGTGCTGCTGTTGCTGCTGTTTCTGCATCTGCCTTGCCTCTTCCTGCTGTATCTCCAACAGGGACTTGGTAGTGCCTGTTGGTTTAGTGACATTACCCCAGCCTGACAATTTTTGCTGCTGTTGTTGCTGCTGTTGCTGGAGGGCTTTCATTAGTTCACGCTGCTGACGCCTTTGCTGTAGCAAACGAAACAAAAATGCTTGTCCATACTATCAGGAGATCATTACTGTTCCAAATTCTTGCTGAAAATTTTTTTTCAAACTGATTTCATCTTATTCTGGAGAATTCTGAAGTAGTACTATTTTTGAGCTGTTACATTTCCTACAAATAGGGATGCACTAAGTAACCAGGGAAAACAAGCTGTTTATTAGCCCAAAACAGAATGAACTTGTCTAATAATTATGAATGCTGTCTGCTAAGCATTTGGGGTCTTGGAGGAATATCTTCTCCTACCACTTATTTTTCTTTAACACGTCCTGGTCTTGTGCATATTTGCAAAGCTATATGCTATAGATGTGAAATCATTTTATATTGTTTAGTGAACATATTGCATTCCTAAGGTTTAAAGAAAAGGGTAGAGTTCCCCACCCTTTCAGATATTTATATTTAGAAGCTATAAAAAACCTTCACAGTACTCACTGAATCTACACCTGAAAGATAGGATTTTACCTGGATTATACTATTTTAAGAAACTCATCCTCACCGTTACTTCTAATATCTTAGTCAACAGTTAAGCAGTCACACAGTGGAGTCCACTCTAACAAGTTCAGCTCCCTTAGCATTAGTATTTACCTCTTCTCGAAGCTGCCTTTCTCGTTCCTCTTCTATCTTTTGTATTTCTGCCAATGACAGTGTGTTCTGGGATTGACAGCCTCCTGAATTTGACTGCTGACCCCATGTTGAAGATGAAGGGAGCTGTGGCAAAAACACACCATTAGGGATTACAAAACCTTTTAACGAACACTGCTGAAGTATAATCATGAAAAAAAATCAATATAAGCTCAGAGCACAGGGAAAAGAAAGGCCACCTTTAAACTTCAACAAAACATTTCAAAGTATAAAATGTTATAGCAGTATTAAAGTGTACACTTCAAGTATAAAGTATGTTTCTTCAAACTGCCCTCTGATGTATCATACTGTCAAAGATAAAGCACATCAAGAATAAGGTAATAAATACCTCGCTATCTGAAAAACAGCAGTTTTCATTCCAAAGACTTCTGAAACTGCAACCTTTAGAAACTTTGCACTGACCCTTCCCCACTGGAGCAGAATAAACATCTGTATTGACCTGCAAATCCCTTGTCAGTGAGCTTCTTCTGACTTAACCTTTTCCTTTTTTTTTTTGCAACTTACCTTCCTCCTGCATCTCCCATCAATTTCAAAGCCAACTTCTGCCCCTTCCAGATAGTCCGTACCTCTCTGGCTCAGTTCACGCTAGCCTAGACAATCCTGAATTCCTGTTGTGGTTTTACACAGCACACTAAGTTAAGAAGGAGGTTAAGCCATAGAAACACTTCACCTTCATCTGGGCAAGTTGCTGCTGTTGCTGCTGTTGTTGTAGCCGTCGTAAAGCCTCCTGCTGCTGCTGCCTCTGTCTCATTATTTCTTTCTGGCGCTGGAGTTCCAGCTCCTTGCGCTTTCGCTCTTCTTCTTCAAGCCGTTGTCTGGCTGCCTCTTCTTCCATGCGTAGCCGACTTTCCTCAAGTCTCCGTTGAGCTTCCTCCTCTTCACGTGCCCACTTTGCAGCCTCCTCTTCCTTCCCAGCACATAAGGAAAAGTAAAGTCTTAGACTTAGAAAATCTGAACTACTTCTGCTCTTTGGATTTGAGATCCTAGCAGAAGAAAGGGGCCTTTGTGCCTTTGATCTGTGCTGTTAAGTTTACCATTTCTCAGTCAAGAAAGTGTATATCAGCTAAATACTCTCAAAATACAAGTTTACCCATTTTTCCACCACGGGACTTGAAAAAGAATGACATCTTTAGATCAGGCTAGCTAATTGTCTGAACCACTTTCCTTCTAGAAGTCATGCATCTTGCAGTCTGAGCTTATTCTATTTGCTTGTACAACTTACAGTCAAGCACTGGTGTACTTTCAATAGAATAAAACTTGACGGGAATAAGGGGAGAAAGTTTTTAATGTGAAAGAAAAAAAACAAACAAAGTGATGTTTACTGATGAAAACTAGAGCTGCAAAAGAAAAGATGCTTCTGGTAAAAAACAAGATGATTGTGTGGTGGGCCAGAAATGGTAAGGAGCCCTTACCATTTCAGGTAATCATCAGGGAGGGCCCTGAAAAAGATTTTTTAAATAACTAGCAAATCCTAAATGGACTAGAAGTTAATAAGCCACTCTCATTTTAAGATTTGACGTAGAGCCTGTGACAGTATAAACCAGGGGACTAAAAGCTCAAGTTCATCAATATAAGCTGCTAAGGCTGACCCCAAAGGAAAAAAAATGTTAATAGTAAAACAATAAAAGGGAAGAAAAGCTTCAACTCTGACAGACTTGGCACAGTACAGAAAGACGGACAAAACTGATCATCTCAGATGATATTAAAAACAGTACTATGGTAAACACTTGTAGAATGATGATTTAAAACAAATTATTCCAGTACTGTATTCTGCCTTTCCTTTGAAAAAAAGAACTAGAAGTACTATGCTGCAAAGCCATTCTTAAGGCTCAGATGTGAAGGAAAACATTCAACACAAATTTTCCAAAGGGCAGATCAGATTCCGATTATTTTATCTGAAATGAGGAGAGACGTAATGTCTGTGAGCTTTGCCTTCCTCCACAAAAACTGATGGTCTCTCAGGCATGGATCTAGTTTCAAAGCTTGTTGGCTCTGGCAGTCTCCATAATTAGACATAATGGATCGATCCCCTTAGCTTGTTTTCACCTGTTTACGAAGTAATTCTTCTCGCTGCCGTCTTTCCTCCTCTTCTCTTCTCCTCTCTTCCAATCTCCTAAGTGCTTCCTCTTGCTGTTGCCGTTCCTCCTCTTCCCGCTGCCGTCTTAGTGCAATTTCCTGCTCTCGTTGCCGCCTCAAGGCTTCTTCCTGGAGTTGGGAACAGAATGTCAATCTATAAATACCAAATCATTGATGAACCACATCAGAACACAGACTACAACATGGTCTAGCTAGATGAATGGCCTCGAGGAAAGATTCTTAATATTTTGTTTTGCCAGTGCTTCGCTTAAACTTAAACAAATTGAACAAGTTTAGGACCTACAAGTCAACAGGTTTTCGGATGCATCTCACAAACAAATGAATTATTTTAATGAATAATGAAACACATGAAATCAAGCGTTATCTTTGTTTTTTAAAACCATGGCATCGAGAATGAAAACAAAGGAGGGTGCAACTCCTCCTTCCAGTCTATACTAACTGAACCTGAACATATATATTTTAATGTGATCTCAGCAATTCCTTTTTTGGCTTGTTGGCTGTAAGTGGAAATTTCTCCTACTTAGGGGAGTTACTAAACATTGACTAACAAACAAGTGCACTACAAAACTGAAACCACATGTCCAGACACAATAAATAATAAGCCGAAGAAGCCCAGCATATTTGAGGACACTGAATCTTTGCAAGCCCCAGAGATATGGAACTCTATGAAAGGGCTTTGATCGGCCTCTTCCTACACTACTTAAATATCATAGCCAATGAAATGTCTCGAGGGCTTTGGTTTTGGCCTATCGCTAAGTTATTTAAATAGCTTCCATTAAGTTATGTTTTGCTTTCCAAGTAGCAAAATTATTTGATTAACTGAAAAATAAACATCAGTAACCTTTCCTAATGCTGTCAAGATCAACAAATATTTTCCCATTCTGCTACCTGGTTTTTAGAGGAATAGGACACAACCAGCCTTCTGCTGGTCTCTTGTGTACCACAGAGCAGGTGCACTCCTGCCCAGCTTTTCCCCAGTTGTGACCTCCCCTTGCATAAAATAGCTTTTCTTTTTGCTGCCTTTTCTGATCTTTGAAATCCAGCAACTGTGTAAAGGACACCCTGTTTTTCATCTCTTCTGTCCTACTTATTGGACAAGAATTTAAGCTTCCATATTTTCCTTTTGAACAATCAGTACTGTGCAAACGTACTCTTTAAAGTTTTCTATAAGTAATATAGAAAGAACTAAGGGAGATGACTAAGGGAGACTAATTGTGCAAGATAGATGTATTAATTTTGAACTCCAGTAAAACAAGAAGTTAATTCTGAAATCTAAGAGCCTTATACTAAATTGCATACCAAACCTTTATATAGACATGGCATAGGTACACCGCAATACCAACTGGAGCAGGTTTCTGATAGCAGCTCACTCCAGATGTCTACAATATTACTGTCAGTAGACAAAGCATTTTTCATACCCAATTTACTGCTGTAAATTCTTCTACTAGCTGGATATAAAACAGTAGCCTGTGAATTATTTCCTGTTTAATCATTTAAGGCTTTGATTTAACATTCAGAAAAGCTTTGAGCACAACGCACAACATCTAGACCATTTTCGTAACCGGGGCCTATAACTAAATTAATGGGACACATACAGTCAAGTCACAATAATCACGTGTCCCAGTGCAAGTGCTGAGAATTTTCTGCTTCCTGTTGCTTTTACTGAAAAGTCTGATGAGGAGGCTAGAGGTGTGCCAGTATTTTGCTTGACTAGAGACCACACCAAGAGCTTGGCTCAAGACACCCAGCCACCAGCCAGGCTGGGGGACGTTTGGTACTAGTCATCGACATAACATGCAGTACCTGAGAGAGGTGAACAAAGTCACCAAGTCCTCCTACATAACAGGAGTTCACTGACTTCTCTGCCCTACTTTGCTTTTTGGAAATAAGATTGGCAGTAACAAATAAAACTGCAGGGATCTCTCTTCCTCGGGAATCCTGGAAGAGACATTGCTGAATGACAAGAATTAACAAAAGACTTCTCTCCCCTAGAGAGCTAAAGATAAACAGTAGTGCATCAAAATGAAAAAGCTGCACGATCATAAAAAGCTAGGAGCCACATATCTGATAATTCTTTCTAGCCACCCTTCACAGCTATAGGAAAGGCTCTCTTAGTATTTACTTCTGCATCTTTCTTATTGTTCAGTATTTTAGTTTGAGCTTATGACCAAAACTGTTGAAAGCTCTCCAGCTTTCTGCTATTGACTTTTATGGGAAATAGACAGACTTGCTCCTCTGGCCTTTGCTGCTCTCCCATATTCATAGCTTCTGACTCCAGGAGAGTCCCAGCTTTCTTAGCATTAACCACCTCTTTTCTTACAATTACTTTTAAGGACACATATTGCTTTGTAGACAATTTACTTCAGATATTTTAAAATACCTACAATATTGCCCAATATCCTTAAGTAGTAATTCTGATTTCAGTAGTGGCTGCTTTCTTAAAGTATTCTAGAACTTTTACAGCTGGTAACACCCTCAATTCCCCTTGCCTATGTTAATAGGGCTTACGAATCTTTTAGTTTTGTAACATTCATGTTTGGGCCAAATGCTTTGAAGAGCAACAGTAAAGATATAACTCAGACAATTACTAGGTAAAATTATTAAACCTCAAATTGTGTTCCTGAAAGTGATTAGTCATTACAAAATAGAAGATATGAGATCAGACGCAAAAAATAAAGAAGCTACACAAGCTGGGAAATACTGTTTGTAATTCTACAGTGCAGGCAATTGATGAAAACTAAGAACAAAACTGGATTCAACATTTGGTACGACATTTCATCCTACAGAATTGCTTTTTTTTTTTATTTAGAATTCACCATCAACAGCATATTTACTAACCTTATATACTAGCCTTTTATGCAGTATTACATCAAAAGCCTTCCTGATGTCCAGGCAGATTAAGTCTACTGCTTCACCCCTCTCAGCTCTCACTGTCACCTCCTCAAAAGAAGTTAATCAAATTTGTTAAGCATCATCTCCTCTGTATAAATCCATGCTAATAAATCAGTTCATCCCTGACTCTACAATGCCTTCCAGTACAGAAGTCAGATTCAAATATAAGACCAGTTTGTTTTTTAATTTAAATAAATAATATTTTTCTCTTTCCAGAGAAGTGCTTAAACCCTTTCTTATCTTATCACACGTTCCTGCTCAGAATTTTGCATTATTGCAATTATTACACTGGTAATGAGCTAAAATACTTGTTACCATTTTTCAATCCCATTCTGCTTCCTCCTTGTAAATAATTATTTCCCACTGACATTGCAGAAAGGGAAAGTCAGATTACTTACTGTACAAATCTAGAGTGGCCAATAAACTTCAGAATTTAATGTACGTTTCTAGGAAGTCATACACAATGGCAAAACTGTTAGTCTGAAAAGAAGCATATCCCAAGTCTATTTGGAGCCACAATGGATGAAACACATTGAGATACCAGGTGATAACTGAAAAATTAGTTATTACTAAAACAGATACATAGCAACTTAACTCAAAAGTTAAGCTTTGGAGTACATTATTGCTTGAATGCTACCGTAAATCCTGAACTTGAGCAAAGGATGCTTTTCAACTGGATACCATCATGACTTGCTGTACACAAAGATGATATATTAAAGCAAGTAGACATTTACTTATTGTAGACTTCGTTCTTAAAGATCCCATGAGAGCTAACTATGCAACACACTGTGTTCTGTTAAAATAGATCTTTGGTACCAAAATCCAAACACTGAGTGAACTAAGGTCTATTACCACGCTGCAAATAAAACTAACAATTCCAGACACTTCTTTGGAAATGTCTGAACCTTAAAATCAGAAAACGCAATTTTACAATTACCTAAGCACATAAAAATATCATAAAGAAAAGAAGTATTTATTACTTCTTGCTGTAATACATGTGCTACTTTAGAGGCCATTTATTGACTAACTTTATTTGACTAACGAAATAAGCTCACCAACGTGCTTGCCCTTATCCTTTTATGTGTAGTGGAAACTAACTTACATATTTCCCTCCTACTATGCTTATAGAACAATTAATGTTTCTTCTATGCGGAATTTAGAAGTAACTGCCAGAAACTTTATGCTAGTAATGCCTCCATGTTCTTCTAAGAAGAAAGGACATGCCATAAATCCTACATACATTCTCCTGCTAAACACAGGCCACATCATTCATTTTTAACAAATATGCTTGTCCATTGCTTCTAAACTATATCCCTTCCTGTCCTAAGTATCAGCTTAAGAAAATAAAGCTGATACTAAGACATAACCCAGATAATTTCTTCAGCAAAAATGCTTTACTAAATTAAAAAAGGAAAAAGAATTTTTGCATCGAGTTGTTCCTCCTGTATATCCCTCTACATTTGATTCATTTAAAACAGATGCTTAGTCTGCAGTCTAGTCCCTAACATATCCTTATCGAAGCACTAGATTGCATAAATGGTCAATAAAGATTACACATAAAATAACTGGGCAACTAACTGAAGTCTAACATTGCTCCTAAGAAATTTGGAAGGAATATTCCACATGGACTAAAGCCTCTCAGCTCACAAAAAAGAACTTATTTGAAGTAAACCATTAAAGCCCATTTGTCAGATTGCAATTTGGGATCTTCAATTTAAAAAAAAAAAAAATCAAGAACAGAAGAATCATTTCATACACTCACATGAAAAAAATATTATACCTGTCTTCATACACACCTATCAAAGATTAGTTAGACCCCACAGGATTCTTAAAGTGAGTTTTATTAAGTATTAAAATTAGAGATGAACTGCATTGAGGAAACTCACTTGCTTCCTGCGGGCCAGTTCTTCTTCTTCCCGTCGCTTCCTCTCATCTTCCTGCTGCCTCCTAAGTAGCTCTTCTTGTTGCCTCCGAAGCTCCTCCTGCCTTTTCCTCTCTTCTTCCTCTCGTTTGGCCCTCATTTCCACTTCTCTCCTCTCTTGCTCTAGCTACAATTCACATAAAACTACACTCAGATGCAGGTAAGGTATTCCTACACCAATTCTCAGGGCTTCTCTGTTAAGATTATAGAACATAACAAATGAAGCCTCTGACTGATGCTCTCCCTTAATTGCAATGTTACCTATGAACTAGCTGCCTACTGGGGTCAGATTCCTGCAATACTGTCTAGGACAGTTTCTGTTCTATAACGAGCATCAGTTCTCTAGTAAGTCTTTCATCAACTGCTCCTTAAAACAACCTCTGACTTAAGAAGCTAGCAGGGACTTGCTTTGCAGTCATCATAAAATAATCAGTTTCCGGGAACATACAGAATCAGACAGGTCCAAACTTATCAAAAGAATTTAATCCTAGACTAACTGTGAAACCATCCCAGCAAATAGAACTAACTACTCCCCAAACCAATTCAGGTGAGAAGATGGTAGAACTAAGAGAATGACTAACTGCTCCTACTCAGGCTTTGCCATGAGAGCTCATGATGATACCATTTAAATCAAAGGTGGTTAATGAAGTGTTTTTTGTGTCTTTTGTTGTTTTTGTTTGTTTTGTTTTAAATGACAACTATAAAATACAACCACTACATTAGAGGTCAGTAGTACCTCCACAGCAATCATTTCCAAACAGCAGTCCAAAAGGATTTAATCACTGGTTTATATAACCCATTTTCATTGAAAACCCCATAAACAGAATATCTAATCAAATTGAACAGTGTGGCTTGAAGTTTAAAAAGCTAGAGGTCTTACATGAGCTCAAGAAACACAGCTACATTGCAGAACAGCAATGCCGACTCCTTAGAATACAAAACAGTTTCTGACCTTTGCAGCTTTGGCCTTCTCGAGCTGCTGAAGTTGTTCTAGAGCTGGTCCCTGAGTTGCAGTATCGATGGGGAGATCCCAGACACTGCTTCCTTCCCAGACTAGACAGTAAAGAAAACAAACATTTATAGGCAAAAATAAGTGCACCAATAAAAAATAACTGAAAGGGGAAAAACTTGTGCATGCTATTATATTTTATAAACTAAAATCATAATACAATACTTTTAGTCACTAGAGGGCCACCTTATCTTCTATAGAAGGCAGCTTATTCAACCAAAAAGGCTGTGTTTCCTACAAAATTCTAAACAAGAACCAGCTATTCCAACTCCTCCCATCAGAGGGAAACACCTTCACAACGTAAGGCTCAATCCCTTTGGATCCAGACTTCACATCACCGTGTGAGGAATCTTCGTATGACTCAACTGTAAGTTAAACAGCAATGCAAAGTAGCCTGAACCAGTTACAAAATACCGATGCAGAAATAATTTTTCCCAGCATCAAAAAGGGAGCAATTATCTCAACAAAGGTACTGCCTTTTAATCCGTGAACTTTTCTCAACAGACCTGACAAGTACTAAGCATCTTACCTGTAGGCTGTGAAGCTGATTGAAGTTCCCATATAGAGCCAGTGTCCGGCACTGACACAGACCTTGTAACAGGCGGCATCATGTTCTGTTCAGATATTCTGTAATACCAACAGGAAGAGTCAACATGCCACTTCCAGGGAGAGGAATGCTCTGAACACGCGTGAGATTCAGAAACTTGTAACATACTCCTTTCCTTGCACACCTCTATTTAAAACAAAAACGTGATGCGGACAATACTACTTGCTTGCAGAGTTCTTGCTCATCTCATCCCTCCTGCCAAATCAAGGACTAAGCCAGCTATACTGTTACAGCTTTGCATCTGCTGCCCATAGGCTAGCAGATATAAGTACCTAGCACTACAGAATTCAGTTGCCAAAGCCATTCTGTTACCAGCAAAACAGATCTGACAGAAAGGTCTCATTTCAACCATAAGATTTTCCTCATTTTCATACATATTCTGAGGTAAAAGCTACGTATATAAGGAAGTATTCCACATTCTGCAACTGCTTCATACTCATACAGTCTTTGAAAGATGTAATGCCCAAATATCAGCAAGCTT
This sequence comes from Cygnus atratus, assembly GCF_013377495.2. Lineage (NCBI taxonomy): Eukaryota > Metazoa > Chordata > Aves > Anseriformes > Anatidae > Cygnus > Cygnus atratus. The sequence continues at coordinate 9,515,001 of NC_066370.1, forward strand.
GAATATGATGGACCACTGACAAAGATTATAGTTACATACATATAGCCAGAATATACCAAGAATGCCATTCAGTTTAAGTCTGGGTTAACTCACCTTATCTTCAGGGCCTGGAACTGTTGCAAGAGAATAGCAAGCTGCTGCTGCTGCTGGGATGAGAGGGCTGCTTTTTGCTGCTGAGCCAGCACCTGTGCATATTGTTGTCTTCAAAAGAAAGCAGAGAATCACTGGTATTTTGTTCACTTCCTTACCTATATAATGACTAAGTTGCAGAAGTTGCACATCGATTCTTTCTCTAGGACTAATGCCCACTGACCAATTTAATGTACATGCTAATTACTAGAGGCAACCACAGAATGTGGGCCATGGAAAGACTTAAAATACAAGCACACAACAACCTGGCCCACATGCGCAGAACCAAATCTCTTTTCATCTTCTACTACACATACTGGTTATTTCTGTCCAACACAACACTACTTCCGTTTTTCTGTAAATTACATGCAGACTGCTCATATATGAATCTGGTACCTATACAAATCACTCTTCCCTAGTATGTCAAGACACTCCCTAGTGCATGGGCAGGGCTCATCTTATCAAATAAGCTGACAATCCATATTTAAAAATTATAATTGTGTTACATATTCTCAGAACCCCTTCAACACATGCTCTACCTAATTGCTTTCTTTTCTCCAGTCTCCTACAAAATAAGTTGTTATGAACTGGCCAGAATTGAAATGCAGCTGACAACTTTGACAAAAAAGTGGATGATAACCTGCTCTTCTCCAGCAGTTACCTTGCACTGATCTTTAAAAAATTGAGCAAATAGACCAAATAAGTTTCCAAAATAAGTTTATGGCCTTCTCCACCTCCAGTTGAGATGTGCAGCCTTCCCCTGCTCAAACATCAGAACTGCATTACAAGGAGAGCTGGGATTCAGTTTGACCCTAACAGCTGCCTATATAGCAAGTCCCGCCAAAGTAGCTATGCATGACACAGAGAAAGACTGCATAGTGTGCCTGAGGCAGCTGCTCTCTGCTCTAATCCGGTAGACTATCAGGCCTCTGGTGCTCAGGGAAGCAGGCTACTGCTGTTGGAGGTGAAGCACTACCACCCCCATTGCCCGAGAAAACAGTGACAAGAAGCTGAACCCTGATGATTAAAAACACAGAGAAGAACACAGCCACGGGAAGATCTCTGGAACTGGCAGTCTTACTGTATAAGAAGATGCTGATACTGGAGGTGCTGCATTTGGATCAGGGCCAATTCTTGTTGCCTAGTCAGACGCTCTTGGTCCAGCTCACCCTATGTTTAGGAATAAAACATTAAACTATTTTAACATACAGCAACAGTAGCATACTGCAAATGCAAGCAATATAAAATTATGTCCTGTTCTGAAAAAGTGAAGCAAATAGACAAACACCTAGACAAAGATTAACATTTACAAGCAGTGTGTAGTACAGTGAGTGAAATACACAACACTTCCACGTATCACAGCACAAAGACTAAGCATTACAGTCACACATGTGACAGAACTCCCATTCTTAAACTGAGTGTCTTTTCTCATCTTAAAAAACGTAATTCAACACAGGCTTCAACTTTAGTGCTCAGAGCACCTGCATTTAGAGGACAGATCATTTGATATGTACATAATTCCATTTCCATTTATTACAGGACTATTTGAATATTTTAACTATTTCATAATTACCAGATGTGGAAGTGGTGCTGGACCTGGAGTGAAGGGAACCCTGCCCCACATTTTCATGATGTCTCCAAGTGGCTGAAAAGTCTCATCACAGGCTCTCTTAACCAACAGCGACATAGTGAAATATCCAGCCTGGAACCACTCTGCCATCTCCTGATTACTGAAAGGACCTGAAATAACATCAACCAACACACATGGCGGGGGCAGGGGGAGGAAGAGGAAGGAAGGCCAAGTTAAGCTTAATGGAAACAAAAGAGCATGGTGCTTGTTAAAGTAATAGCACCTAGCATCAGGGGATTCTTATCCTTCTCAACCACTTGTCTGGACAGTCTACATTAGTCTACATGCAATGCTGGAGTGTCAATGCACATACCTGGATCACTACAGCGGCCACAACATTTGCCCTTTACTGAGAAGTGTATGATGGCTTTTACCATGCAACAGAGGAAGATGAGTCAACTCTGAGATGAATGGTGAGCAGCCACAGCACTGAGGGGCTCAATCCAGCTAATGTACATCCTGCCTTGCAGCAAAGCTCACTTCTTCAGGCTTAACATCAGATTAACAGTTCCAATTTCCAGTTCAGACCTCAGCAGTGCTATCAGCTAGCAGGTACTAAGATCCCAAGCACCACTGTGCCCACACACTGATCAAAGGTAACTAAGTGATCTTAGCCAGTTTCAACCCTTGCCTTCAATTTGGCAGAATTCACACGTTTTATACGAACTTTGCTTTGGAACTGACTAAACGAGCAGAACCCCCCTCTGGGTACAAGATTAAATTTTTAAAGATGTAAGGGAGAAACTGGTTTTCTCATTATCTCAAAAACCTACCAATCTCTCTTTTTCTTGAGCAAGATTTCAGTCACTCCCTTCAAAGGAGAAACTCCTTTTTCCTAATTCCACACATCCAACTAGAGACAAAGCCAATACAAAAAAAAAGTAAATTCTTTAACAGAATAACTACACAGAAGTGTTGCAAAAATATTTTCTGAAAAGCGCAAGTGTTTGTTCAGTAATTCTTGTCTCCTCTGTATGAAGTACCTTTAGAAGTTAATTCCTCACAGAAAATGTGAAACCACAAGCAGTATCCCAAGAGAAAATTATGTGGGAGCATTCATTTCTGGAGTTCAAATTCAAGGAATCGCTTGTTCCAACAAAAAGCTGTTAAACCATCACTGAGCATTAAACACCCAGTAGCAACTAACAGTCTGAAGCACACTGAGCAAGTAAAAACCCTATATGTTTTGCACACTTCAGGGTTTTCTGTTCACCCCTGGAATCTTAAAGACGTGTAACACCTGCAGGCAAGAGACTGGCACTGATCCCACAAATAACACACCCACAAATCCTATCTAGTTCACAGCTGAGGAAGCCATTTGCACTAAGCAACATTAGAGGTTACTACACATAATGAAATACAACAAGTAAGGAACTTATTCTTTAACTGCATTTTTGTGAGACAGCTATGCAGCTGCTTAAGCAGAGCCCTAAGACGTAAAGTGCTTTTGGAAAGGAAACATGCAAGTATGTACAGGAAAGGCCTGTTCCAAATTGTGTTGAAAAAAACGAGATGACTTAAGTGAAAATGGCAAGCATGGAACAGTTGGTATTACAGGAACTCATCATGCACCGGACTGCAGGTATGATTAAAATTGAGACTATGCATGAGCACTGGCTTGTGAAAATTTGTTCCCTTTGCTCTAAAGAAATTCTCCTTTCTTGAATACTCAATGTCTTTGGGCTGAGACTGGACAAGTGATTTCAATGTTTCTCATTGATTTTTCAAGACGTTTCAGCATTTGCAAATTCTTGTTTTGTTTCCCTTATTATCTGCAAATCTGAGTAACTGTTGGCATGAAAAGCAAGTTTAGTCTAACCTCGATTTACAAAAACATGAAGCAATGGCAAACCTTAGCCATAACGTTTAATTCTGGACACTGAGTATGCTGATGGGGGCAGTGATGGGTAGAAGGATCCATTTTCAAAACCTAATTCTATGGAGGTAAATTCCCTGTGCTGCCTTTCTAACAACAAACATCAGTATCTGCTGGTGGTAATTTTGTGGTGAAGTCTTTAACAACTCTGTGAAACAAAAGAGGAAGTGTAAAGGGCACAGACCTACCCTGAATTTCTCCTTGTGGATCTTTGTAGTACCACTTCTGCATGGCTTCATGGAACAACGGCATAGAGGAACCCTTTGCTCTGTGCTCTTGAATTTTTGCTGCTAGTCTTTCATCATCAACAGCACTGTCCTGCAGATATGCCACCATTTTCTCTGCTTGCTGCAGAAGACATCAAAACCACCAAGGAATACAAGATTTAGTTGTGTGCTGAGAGATTCCAAAATGACTGTGGTAAATACAACAAGCTTGTCGTACTGAGTGCTCAGGAGCTACGAACTACAGGCAACTCAAGGACTGGTGTTACAGCACCAGAGACCCTTAGCTCAGCCTGCCACCTTGTCAGAATCATGAATAAGCATAGTTTGCATGCTTAAGTAAAGGTTTAGAACAAGTATCTACAAGGTCCCACAAAGTATCATCATGATGAGGAACAAAACACGTATGGAAGCGATAGCATAGAATACGCTCTGCTTCCTGGCAGTCACTCAGCTTCCACAAATGGAGTTGGCACTTGGCTTACTTTTTTTTTTTTTTTTTTTTACATGCACATCAAGCATACCATGAAACAAATGATAAAGCTAATTGACAATATCCACAAGCCCTAGAACCTGTAGCTCTTGATCACTGGGTACAATACTGTTACTCGGAAAACTACTACCCTAACCTTGAATTATTCTCTGAGAAAATCATGGAGGGAAGAAACATTGCTTCAGAATACATTGCAGACTGTAAAATTTTATCTGCATTTTTGTTTTTATGCACTTCAAGTATTTCTTGCATTCCACATTCCTCCAGTCTCATGATTGTTAACAAAGGAATTTGAGAAATTTTACCTGCTCTAGGTGTTTGAGGCCTTCTTCATCATCTGGGTCAGTGGGAATGTTGCCCATGCCTGGAGCAGCTGTGACAGGTGTCTGAACTGGTCGCAGAGTAGGATTCGAATTGGAAACAGGAGGAGAAAGATGAGCAGGAGAAGCTGTGTCTGCAGAAATCTGTGGCAAAGGTTGAGCAGCAGAAGCCAAATCTAAAGAAAATTTTTAAGGTTAGCTCAGTATTTTTAACATAATTGAGAACAACTTTTAGAAACTTACTGTAGAAAGATTTCAACAGCCCAAAATTAGCACCAAAGCAGTATTTTCAGATCTTCCTGTAAATGACTGCACAGTGGTACCCTTTACTGCACAGGCACCCAGCCCAACCTTCAAGGAACAACCAGTTTAGTTCTAACAAATGCAGTACTCAGCACAGATCAGCACATCCTGTTCCTTGGCCACACGCATTTGTCCAGACTGCTCTGCTCTACCACAAGGCACACTGGCAATTAGCTCGTGTTTCACTGGACTGCATTGCAATTTGAAGTATAGGTGGGTGCACTGCAAGCATTTGAATTAGCATTTCCACTAAATCCTATTTGTATTTATTTATAGACCAACTGGTGAATTCTAGATTTTCATCACCATAACCCAATCCTTAAGGAAGGCTTGTAAAATCACAATGAGTAACAGAAACCTAATGAATTAATCAATTTTATTACCTTCCCCTCTGTTGGACATTTTGCCTGGTGGTGTATTCTCTGTTCGATTCTCTTTATCTTCTGTTTTTTCTGTTCTTTCTGGGACAGACTCCTCTTTCCTTTCAAAAAGGCTTGTCTGCAGTGAGTCTTGTGGCTGGGATTTTGGTGGGGTATCTGACCTGGCAGCTGGCGAAGATGTTTGGGCTGCTTCTTCTGCTGCTTCTGTAATATCGCATGGTTCTACTTAACTGAATTTACAGAAATTCTACACTGTAGCACAGAACAGATGCAAGAGAAGTCTGCCTTACCTGCCACTATTCTATCTGTTTTCTCCCCCTCTTTCTTAGTGGTCTTTTCATGATCTTTGGCTTCTTCATTGTGGCTCCCTTCAGAGTCTGATCTTTCTTCCCCTTCCTCCACAGGTCGGAAGTCCATTTCCTGTTCCTCTGGGATTGGCTCCTTCTGTACCTTCTACGAAGTAAACAAGCATCCATAATCCACCTGATGTAACAGGACATTCGCTTAAAGTGAATAAAACACACGAGACAGCTTTTTTTTTTTTTTTTTTTTTACCTTTAAAGAAAGAAATGCTCCAGAGGAGTCAAATGTTCCCATTTCTTCTTCTGCATCTTCTAAGCACCACTCAGGGAGGCTGTCCCTGTCATCATCCATGCTGCCACTCCCACACCGCACTCGTCGATAACCCCGTTCATCATCTCGTTCCCGGAAATCAAATTCAAACCTCCGTCTTCGCTCCATGTGCTCTCGCCAGCCTGCAGAACGAGGGCCATCTAAGGTGGGGGGAAAGTAACTTTACAAGACAGTCCCGGGGGTATTAGCTTACTTGGAACAGGTGGGTGGAGGTGACAAACAGTGACAAATTCACAAAGCCACTACGGGGTACAATCCACCTATAAAGCAGCATCTTAAAGGACAAGGGAAAGAAGAGGACAAACTTACCAATAAGGAGGAGACTTTTAAGTATTGTACATCCCCACACTATAAATAGTATTACGACCATTAAAAGCACCACGTAAGGCTAAAAAAGGTGGGCTACATCATCTACAACATCCTGGAGCAAAGTAAGGCAAACACTGGATGCTGATTGAGTTTATCAACCTCCTTCTACCAGCCACCATTGACTTAAAGATCTAAGATGTTACATTTTCTTCTACACCTGAGAAAACCACCCATGCTTTTTTTCCCTAGCCCTCAGAGAGGACTTTGTGCATATGCATGGAAAAGACGACTTATGACTGTTCAAGTTCTTCTGAAGGAACTAAGTCTCCTGAATGGTAATTTTCAGTCATGGAACTTGGAATGATAATACATAAGGGAAAGAGAAAAACTTTCCAAATTTAAGCACAACTTTAATTCCATTCTAATATATTCAGAAGACATCTTCATTCAGCCAAGCTTCACAAAATCATCTGACTGCAATATTGCTAACTTTATGCTGGAAAGAACCTTCAGCCAAAGAAAACAAATTGGGAGCAAAAGCATTGTAAACAACTTTCAAAGCTCTTCATCCAAGAGAAGCTATTTTTACCAGAAAGGTACAAAGTAGAAATGAACATATTTTAAGTTTTTAGTGCTTTTAATGGTGGCTGCATTCTGTTCTGGAAAAAAAAATGTCAAATTTTGTGCAGTCAGTGGAAATCAGCATTTAGTCTCACTGTGTGTCAAATGGTTACCAAAAAGTTAAGAAAAAAACATCCCCCATTCTGTTTGTTTCATATGAATGAGGCAAGTTTCTACAAAACCCCGTAAAGTATTAAGACTAACCATGCAAAAAATCCACCTTTGTCTCACAAGAAACATAACATGGCCCTCTGCAAATACTTTGAACTTTAATATTACATTTTATCAAGAAAACATGAAAGGTTAGACTTTAACAGAGCCTTTGCTATATTGTATGTGCTTATTTGTATATAATTTGTATACAATATAGCTTAATCTAGTTACACCTTCTAAAAAAATAAACATCTTAGTATGTGAAACTCAGTGTTCTGAGGCAAGCCTTTTCACGTCATTAATAAATAATGAACACTAAACTTGCACTTACTTCATCTGTCTGCTTTCAAATAGTTCTTAGCATCTCCTAGGCCTATTATGTCAACATCCTATTCATCAATAACTACTCAGAAGACGTGCAAGTAAAGATGAAGGCTCACTGAAGATGCACTGATGGAGTAAGTACTCCAGAGAGCTCAAGTAATAACCATTTCACGCACTGTCTTCTGAAAAGAATGCCAGCATCATGCTCCATGCACCTCTGCTTGCAGCTCAACCTTTGAAAAGCCTTTCAAAAATAAAAAAGAGCAGCAACCAGAAAAACATCTTTATGAAATTACAGATTAAGGACTCTCTAAAATGCTTTAAGACATAAGATCTTAGTAGAGCTGCTTAAGGAACACAAAAATCTTATCAGGGAAATTTTAGGCAAGAGATGATTCATATTCCTTCAGAATGACTTGGTAACAAAAAAAACAAATACATCATTCACTAGTTTTGAGACAAAAAAAGGTTTGCATCTGTATCTGATAAAATGGACTTGCTCTGCAAATTTCAAGGGCAATCACTGTATGAATACAACTGGAATAGGAGAAATAAGGGGCATTTTAGTAGGCAGTCACTAAATCATTAAAAGGATGGAATTTAAAGCTATGGTCACATTCCTCTTACAGATAGTAAACCCAGTTCAACAATCCTTTTAAGATCTATGATAAGAGTGGTACCAGGTTTACCCAGCACAACTAGCAAAACAACTTTTCCGTTGTAAAAAACAAGGAAAGAAAACTTCACAGACTTTTAGCAATAGCGCACAGACAGCAGCAGAAAAAAGTAGAAAACCCCATAAGTTCTGACTGGAAAAGCCTGGTAATGCAATCCAGACCATTTTCATGCTGCAAAAACAGACAAGTTTACATCCTTCTGCATTATGTGGCAGAGGGTGGAAAACAGTGTTGGGTTCATCTATTTTTAGTAGTCAGGCAGATTCCTTTCTTCGCTTTACTACCAATATTCAGAATTTTGCTTACTTGTAATTAAGTATAGCCATCTAATAAGGGAAGTGTTTAAACAGCACAGACACAAAACAGATTTCTTCTAGTACATCAAGGGACTTAGATTTAGATATAACTAAAACCACAGAACCATGCGTATGGACACAAGACTGTTGAAGCAGACTTAGTCCATCCTCTTGACCCTTTGTGCCTATCAAAAAAAGCATAAAATGAACAGATTAGGTCAGCCATCCTGCAGTAAACACAGCTGAAAGACCAAGAGGAATTCACAAGCTGGAAAAACTGCAGCCTGTGGGAATTTAACTATTCTCTGTTTAACAAGAGATGATGATAAACTCAGGCATGACAACTGCTATACTCTTCTAAACTGTTCTCACCCCGAAATAAAAATCAAACAGCACACAATCACCTAGGTAGCACGCAGAGCCAAGTCAAAGGAAGGTCCAACTAGACAGATGACAGTGATACTCTGAGAAGACATTTATTGATTTCTGGCAGGACACATCATCAGTACTATTATCTAACAGCAGGAAAAGTACAAAGAAGTAGTTTAAGCTACACCAATTTGAGTTAAACTCACTGTTTACTGCAAGGGTGCGATTAAAACTGTTTTGATGGTTCTGGAGCTCCTGCTAACAGGAAAACTCAAATACAACTCTGACCAAAGGTAAGAGACTAGCTATCAGCTCAGTTCTCTTTCATCTCAACATGAGCGACTTCTCTGCAGGTTATCAAAATTAAGAGGTATTATAAAAAGCCTGTTGTAAGAAAATTAACTTGTAATTTAAGTTAGCTGTCCACTACAGCAGAAATTCAAATAAGCAGTAGTATTCCCAATGATGGAAGTAAAATTAATTTTCAAAACCTTCCTCAGAACATCTTCCAAAAAAGAGTTAAGAAGATGAATGAACTTGTGAACTTCATTGTCTCTGTGCTTCCTTTTAAGCTGAAACATGCAGGCTTGCACTCTCAAAATACTCCACTCCTGGGTAACATGCTACATCTGATCATCATGAGGTACTATCTTAGCTGGCTTGTTATCTGAACTACATAACACAGTAGCAGTGTCTAACGAACAATCGTGACCAAACAGTGGGGAAAAGAAAATGACCTCCTTCAAGATTTGCCCTTTAGCCCTGCTCTAAATAGAAAGCATCTGATAATACATCTACCCTTGGGCTCACTGCTAAATTTTAGTACAAGCTAACATTTGTTTGAGGGCAGAGTAGTACATGGCTGTGGACAGGGTTAGAAATAGAGGTAACAGTTGCTCGCATTGTAGAACTTTAAGTCCTTTGGGACGTTCATAAGAGTGATAAATCCCATTGTGAGAGCAAATGTGACCGTTTATTTAATAATGAAATTAAAGAGAACAGTCATCCACCTCAGCCACAAAAGTGTCTCATGCTTCCTTTGTTTCCCTATGAAGGTGTAACAGCAGGAGAGCCACAATCCTCCCTTGGTTCCTCAGAAGCCTTGTGTAAACAAGAGATACTCCAAACCAAGATCCCACAAGATGCATAGTTGGCTAGCAGCACCTTGTCTTAGCAGCAGAAAAAAGCCTTGTTTCAGCCACATTACTCAACTCTCCTGCAACTCTGGCAGAACAATGCTGGTAAGCAAGTGAACCAGACTGACCTTGTCAGGCCAGGAAGAGGGACAGCAGCACCAAAGAGATGCCTGAAATTTAACAAGAGATGGGACATCCTTGTAACTACCTACAAGAGATACAGAGCAACTTATTTTGAGATCTTCCAAGAATGCCCGTTGGTATTGCAAGCACCTCTTGAAAACCAGAAAGAGATGAATAACCTGAATGGTTTAATATCAGCATTACTCCATAACCTTAGATACGCTCCCTAACACATGTAACTGCTCTCCCCTCAGCACTACCACCACAGAATAACAGTACTATGAAAACGTGATTTCAGACACCTGGTACACAACAGAGGCAAGCACATACCTGAACAACATTGCTTCATTAAATATATTAGGGCACTGAAGACATTAAAAAGAAAATAAAATGCTAGTATTTCTGTTCTCACTAATGGTTTTGTGATCAGGAGCCCCATGTAGGCTGACACAATACGTAGTTCTTTACTGTGAGGCACACTGGCACAGACTGCCCAGAGAAGCTGAGGATGCCCCACTCCTGGAAGCGCTTGAGGCCAGGCTGGATGGGGCCCTGAGCAGCCTGGGCTGGCAGGAGGCATCCCTGCCCAGGGCAGGGGGCTGGAACTATGTGGTCTTTGCGGTCCTTTCCAACCCAAGCCATCCTATGATTCTGTTCCTAACAACCAAAACTACAAGAACCTTACCTGTTTTTGGCCTAAGCCTGAGGCCATCTTCCTTCTCTCTACTTCATCCAGGCCCTGATTCACCCACTACCATTTCTCTATAACCATGGCTGTATTTTTACTCCTGATCTCCTCTCACCTGGACTGTGAGGACGCCACCTCTCACCATCCCTCCGTGACCCAGCCAGACGCCAGCCTCCTTCATCATCTTCCCCATTTTGTTCCTCCCTGAAGATGCGCCAGTTCTCGCTCTCAGAGCGTATAAACTCATGTTTCCTCCCCGTTGCTGCTGTCCCACCTTCCTCAAAATTCGGTCTCACTGCAAAGGAAACACATAAGTGAACATGCATACAGTCTAGAAAAATGCATCCAGTCTTCAGGCATCTAGAAACATGAAGTTTTTAATCTTGCTCCAGACAAAAAGCACCAGAAGGGGTGACAGGAGTCTAACAGAGGAATGGAAGTTTAGGGAAGGAAATGTCTGACAGAGGGAGACAGATTTAGTAAATTCCCCCACATCATAACGTACCTTGGGATGGAAAGACTGAGCAAAGGGGCATGGGTACACATACAAATACTATGCAGAAGAAAGCAACATATACAAGCAATTCTAACATGGATAGGAATGACAAAAGAAAAGATGACAGATTAAGAGACATAGGGAAACATAAAAGGTAAGAAGCCAGAGCATGCAGAAAGAGTAAACCACTGTATCATGAAAAGACTCATGCTAAAAGAAAGTGAGGATACAGTTAAAACTGTAAACATTACGCACATTTTACATAAACCAAAGATATTTTCTACTTGCATATTAAAAAGAATATGAGCTATGTATTTAATCCAATAAGATGTACTTCATTCTTGCAAAATTTTAGGAAGGATTTTAGGAAGGACTGAAAATCTAAAGTAGCATTAAGGATTAAACGAAGTGTTTTACAGTTACATGGTAGTGTTAACATTACCCTGTGAATACATCTTCTGGAGAGCTTAGGTCAGTATGTTAACACAAGTAATTATGCTCAAGCTTAAGGAGGAGCCTGCCAAAAATTTAGGAGATTGGATAGTCTTTTAGTTCCTCATTTACACTAAGGTGTATTTAAGATGAAACAGAAGTCCCAGGTACTTAACGAATAGCAACACTGTCACAAAAGGATGATATAGATCACTTTCATAAAAAGAATCCACATTATATGCCAGTAACTTGAGCTAGACACATGCTGCTCTTACTGTTGACTCATCCTGATGAGGAGCCGCTACTGCTGAAATAAACAGTAGTGCTAACTTCAGGACATATGGATCATGTATTTCTTCAGGTCTGTTTAACTGCATAGCACCAGAATTTTCACAGGAACCATGATGCCACTTGACTGATAGCATTAACCTAGCTAATTTGAAATTTTGTTGTTTTTGTTGTTTTTTTAGTAAGTATTCAACTACCAGAGAAAGGTACACTGAATTTTCCTTAGGTCTTAAAACCCACAAATAAAATAAAATATGTAGTATAAAGATTGTATAATACACCTGCTTGCTTAAGACGGGAAAAAAACGTCTGCATTAAGATTCCTGCAGTAGAAAACATTTAAGTGACATGTTAAAGAATTTAATTTAGGAAGGACCAGAAATTGTTCCCTCATTTTTTCCATCAACTGAAAAAGCTGCATGTGAAGAATGGGAAATGCAGAGAACCTGAAATGCTATGGCTTACAGTGTCTCCATTTAGAAGAATTCAGAAATTTTTCATACATAAAGATATTGCATTCTAGAGACAGAAAACAAACACTGCCTTTGGACCTTGCAGTATGCTCAAAAATAACCAACATCCCTTCTCCACCATCTCAAAACACTGACAGAAAATCCCTTTTCCTTTCTTCAGATCAAAGTTTTCCACTTACTATGAAAACCCTTTCAGGGAGAGACTGTGTTGGAAAAGTACAGGTGAAACTAAATCAGAGCACAAAACCCAAGATGTTTTCAGTTTCTTCCAGTTTCCCACATTTCAGGTTCACACAAAATACTTTCCTAACTGTCACAGGAACAAGTTTCTAGAAGAATTTATATATTAAGGTTGCATGGCCTTGACCTAGCAAGTAAATAGGAGAGGCAGGAAACACCCCAACAATTAAGACAAGAATTCTACCACCCTGATAGTCACCTGATGACCTCAGAAAGGTAACTCCGGCACACACTCTTTTTATGTTGTTTCTATGTAAAAAAAGGTTAAAAAGCACATGGGGTAATTTAAACTGTATCATCAGTATCAAGAGGCAGTCTCAGCTATGAAGCTGAGTATAACTCAGATACACATTTCCTTCAGCGTTGTGAACACCTGCCTAAGTAAAACCTCTGCACTTGCTGTGCTCTGAGAACGAAGTTTTTAAAACAGTGTATTTAGGGAAGTCTTCACCTAATAGAAAACACAACAGCAGAGCCAAGCTGTCAAAGTACACAGAGATCATCAATAGAGCAGCCCAGGCGAGAACTGCAGTCCAAGAGATCAGGTGAGCCTAAGAAACAGAGGATAACGAATATGGCTCATTCTTTCTCTGAATTTTTGAAAAAAGGCACATTTTATACATTTTATTCTGCAGCACATGACACAAGCTTGTTTTTCCTCACTGAGGGTTACCAACAGAAAAGTTATTCAATTAGCTATTTTCAGTCTTGAAAGTCTTACTTTTAAAGACGCATCTATTCTTTTCAGAAGAATTCACAGCTATTACCTGACACTCATTTAACACAACATTAATTTGGGAAGTTATAGGAGATCCTACCAATTAAGAAAAAATGTTGTTTCTTTCCATTGTTATTAAGACTCCCAAGACTGCTCTTTAACACTAGCAAGTTATCAGCCCATAGGCTCTATACTGCTGATGCAAAAACATTTGGGGTTTCAAAGTAAAAGGAAGTAGACTTCATAAAGAATATTATTTACTTTAAGAATATTGTCTACTTTAAATATAAGAGTGAAAGTCTACTTTGGCATTGAATACCCGTATCACTCATGATTTAGCCAAGTATGCTACAGGCATACTCAAGGCAATTCAGGTTTTCTTGTTCATAGTCCTTAACACAGCTGGTTTTGCTCCCAAGATTTAAACTGCCGAAGTCAGGTTTTGTGTCCTGAACATGCAGGAGATGCTACCCCCTTTTCCCACCATAAAGTCTGAAACACACACCTCCAAAGAGGTGACATAACTTCAAATACTGTTTCCCAAGACCAGAAAGAAGAGGGGATCCTGTCTCTCTTCTGGTTTTAAGTTATACAGTATTAGAAAACTAAGAAACAAGAGGAGAGTCACTTAAAGGATCAGCATTATATGTATGTGAGGATGGCATCACCTGTGATTCTAAAAACCTTTTTAAGCAAAGCAGCACTCCAGTGTGTTACATCAGGTGACTGACCTGACAACACGCTTCTGTGGAAACAAAGAAAATGCAGTGTATCGGGACATGCTTACCTTTCCTGGTACTGAGACACCACAGCAATCAATATTCAAAGACAGCAAGATAAGTGTCAAAACAGATCAGGCTATACGTGATATTGAACACGACCAACCAAGAAACCAGCTCTGTACAAAGTCCTAGTATATTGCCTTTGCAAACTGTTCCTAGATGTGAGAACACTCATTTCAGCTGAAATGACTTAGTTCACAGAGTCAGAATTTGGCAATGTTTTAAGGATGAAAAAAACGAAATGCAATCTATGGTTTTGCTTTGGACTAATTGACTGGACTTCCTGAAGAGAAGGAGCAATAAAAGGGCACCTCTGTTCAAGTCTGTCACAAAGCCAGCAATGGTGTTTACAGAAAACTTCAGATAGAGCCCAGTAGTATTCAGCCAAAAACAGCCTACAGCTGTGCAACATGGAGTGGAAGGGAGACTAACCATGAAGAGCAAGACTGGGATTTGGGGACAGTCCCATGGCAACGTGTTCACACAGAGGACTTATTGCTGTAACAGCAAGTAACTGACATTCCCCATGCTGTCCTGCCACATTTCCTATGACATGCTCAGTGATCGCAGAGAAAAAGCAGGAAAGCAATTATGGCAGCTACGCCATTTCCTCTGAACAGGGGAAAAACTAGGTGAGTCTACCAAGTACTTGAATTTGCTCTACTCCTTCTGCTACACACTACACATTTCCACAAGAATAGGATATAGGATAAAAAGAATCCTTTGCACCTTGTGTTTTTAAAGGTATTCACATAACTTCGCCCAGATTATTTTGTAGCTCAATTTACAGAAGAAAAAAACAAGTGGCCTTAAGGTAACGATTCCAAAGACATGCCACCTTCTCATCGGGACAGCACCTGACATGCTGGGGACAATACAGGAACAGATACATAGTAAAGTGACTCACTTGGAGCCAAAGCGAGTAACAGAAATCAGGAATTCTGATGCCAGTTTTTCATTCCATATTTTCTCTCCCTCCATAAATTCTCAATCCCAGCAGCAAGTCTCAAAGGCATACCATTCAAATATCACTCCATTTTTTCACTAAATCCACCATTAGCCACTGGCATGGGTATGCATGAGCCACTAAATTCTAAGACATGAACAAAAGACTTGAATTCTGTAACACACACCTGGAAATAACATACTATAGCTATTTCATCTGCTGTACAATCACCCTGTTTTCAAGATATTCAGTTGAGTCGGATTAGAAGACATTCAACTGGACACCATAAGCTTTCTACAGTGCAAAGTACGATTTGTAAGAAAATGCTGCTTTAAAAAAAATGCCCACATCACCCTACTGGTGAATAAGAGGCCTTCTTTAGAGGAAGTTTGATTTGCTGGAGTATAGAGGGAAGAGTCAAGGGCAGATCACATCACATTGTCCTAGCTGCTTACCAACGTGGTGGCACTACATTATTTGCACTGCTTCTGAAGGTCACACCATGCCTATCACCATTTTCAGTGCTGTGCCTGAACATGTATTAAAAATGTTCCATGCTAATGAAGCAAAGTATTAATGTTTTGCAATTTCGGGTTGGGGGAAGGTTAAAGAAAAAACGAGGGAGGATTTTGTTTCCTAAGCAGGAAAGTCTACATTAATAATTTTCCCAGCAGGCCTTCAGTAGTTTTACTGCAAACAACCACAGCCTTTGTTTCTCAGATCCTCTTACATCTGACGTTCGATCAAAGCCCTCACATCAGCAGCTCGCAAAGGGGGGGAAAAAAAGTGTGAACTACAACTGCATGACAATGTTGTCCTCAGAGTTCACTTTAGTAGTGCAGCATGACCGCCACTCCGCGCGTTCCTTCAGCTAAAACATCTTCCTTAGAACTCTTCTGGCTTGTTCCAATTTAAGTGAGAGAAAAGAGCTCAAGTGAAAATGGTTTCACTTGCTACATGGAATCAGTTTCACCACATCTTTAAAGGCAGCAACTTTCCAAATCTGTATTGTTTCATTCCCAGGCTTTAGCAAAATCCTATGATTAATTCCATGTTTTCACAAAGGAGCAATGTGGAGGTGCAATAGAAGTGGCCGGATCTACATCTTCTGACTAGCATTAAAGCTACATACAGTTCAGCAACACCTTCTGGAGACCACAGGCTATACTATTTGCTGCAGCCCCTGCCTTTTTTTTTTTTAAATAAAAAAATAAAATAAACTACTGACACTCAGGAGCTTGGGACTTAATTAGAAGAGGAAGTAGCAGCACTAGAGAAGCAGCAATGAGACTGTTTCCCTTTTCACTTCAACAAACAGTAGTTGACACTGGTTAGGAAGAAACTATCACAGAACAGTTTGTATTTTAGCAACATCAGAGCTTTTTCCACTCAGCTTTTCCAGAGGAATTTTGGCCATCTGAACTTTCAAGTAAAACTTTTAAGATTATACAAACCTAAATAATGATCTTGATTAAGGAGGGGAGAGGAAAATGCACCCCTTCTCCAAGTAATGGTTTGAGGATTTCTCCTTGGCTCCTAGGGGTTTGTGTTGGGTAAAGAAATGCTCCTAACAAACCAGCATTCTTTTCCACATGATCAGAGCTAACTGGCCCCCCTGCAGGCAAAGTGACCAATCGAATCAGCTTCAGATGAAAACCAACCCCCCTGCATTATAAACAGAGGAATGAGACATACAAACCCCCTTTTTTCCCCTCCTTTTTATTTTCTTTATTTTTTAAAAGGAGATCTCTACCAACCATTTGTAGGAAGTTTCTTGCCAGTGCTGGCCCAGTCCCTTCTCTGGAGCCCAGGTGTTCCCCTCCTCCTGCATACAGGCAAACCCTTCCAAGACTGGTAAGTACACAAAACATTTTTTTTTTTTCCTATCGTACATTTAGAAATTATTCTGTCATTCCATAATGAAAGAAACTGAAGTTGCTTCTCAGGGGACAGTTTTATTTCTAAGACTTGCCAAATTAAGTATCAAAAAAAATCTACTGAAAAGGAAAAAACTCTCAGATGACCATGGGCATAACAGCACGCAGCAAAACTAAAGTCAGCATGCAATGTTCTTTCAGAAGGCTTTCAAGATGAGAAGTACTGGTAAGACTCTGCACTGCTCTGCCAACAAGGGAGCGTTGCAGCCTACTGCTAAGGTAACCAGGTGTTACGCAGACAAGCGATAGGAGAAAGTCATCTTCCTCTTCTTGCTGTGTTTATCAACTCAGCATTTAACTGCAGTTCCATCATAAATTAAAAAAATAAGCTCCATCTATTCAAGCCCACTTTTATCATTTCCAATTACATCTCATGCCTTCGATCACTTTCAGTCGCTGTATTCTGACTGTGCTTATGAACATGCTGTTGTGAGCTAGCACTACTGCTTAGGGAAACATGCATGAGCAAGTATGAATTCCCACATCCTAGAAACTGTCATTCTAGACAAGCCCTCGGGGAATCTGCATCACATAGTGCAGGACTGCTCTTCAAAACCAGCTAGTTCCACAAAAATGAACAGCAGACTTCTACAGCCTTACATCAAATAACATCCTCACTCAACTCTAAACTTACTCTATTATTGTCATTTTGTATTAAGTATTCTTGGTGAAGTACTCAATATATACTAGCACTTTAAAACCTTAATAGTGTTTTACCAAAATAATTTAAAGTTCTTCTGCTTTTCTAAAGGTGCCCAGACTAGTTGGCCCAATGCTTAGATGCTATTTCATAATAATTAGGCTTTGAACATGCTATACTACGTGAAAAAAACATTATACACAAATTGTACATTACAGACCTTCCCAAAAATCAAGTCTCTAAGAAGTCTTCTGTTCTGTCCCATAAAGACATACTCTACTCATCCATCTCATCCTTTTTTTTAGTGCATTCTATATTAAACAGTCACAGAATGTCAGAAGAACAAGCTCTCACATCCAGTACTTTGTGCTATTTGCTTTGAAAAGCATGACTTGGGCTCAGCAAATTCAAGTTCTCATTTTTACTACTACTTTATACATGTATCAAGTCCTGAAAACTTATCTTAATTCTGCAAACCACTTGGAAAAAAAGGTTCTGTCACAAACCACTCTCATTCATCTAAATGAAGAATTAGCTACAAAACCTAAAGGACAAACATGTTTGAAATGTTAACTATCCTACTAACAGCTGCAGCATAAATTTTCAATTAAAGCAGCTATACTAACTGAATTTCCTCCCACTTTTCTAAAATTGTCCCCTAATGCAAATTGTATGATCCAGTCATGCGGTCAATGCTGGAAAAAAACTTTTCCTCATGTTAATATCAAAGCATCAAGGATTGCCAATCAATGGAAAAACAGTAATACTGAGATTTTAATAGCATGAAAGTGCCTTGAACTGGTAAACTTAGTTTGTTCCTGTTGCAAAGTCCAGGGGCAGTAACACATCTGAATGATCAAAAGCTTACAGCAAGCAACTAGATGTTTTAATCTGAAACAACCACAAGATTACCTGGACCCAGGTCAAGTGAAGAGGGAACGTACACACTCTCGGAAGGGGCATGCCAGTATCACTTGGGTTCTAGTAAATCTTCAAATTCTGCTACACTTGTAAGCAGGTTTTACAGTTACTCTCAGCCAACGGCAGGCCCTCTTGACTGCTTTGCTGTTGTAATGAAGCAGGACACTACCCCAAATCCCTTCCATCGTCAATTGGAAAAGATTTGGTGAAGAGTGGAAGTTGGGCACGTATGGTAACACTGTAAAAGTCTCTCCTGGACAAAGCTCCACACAGAGACATTCAGGCTCCTTAAAAGGGTTGCAAGTGCATTAGGTGTACCAAGGCAAAATCAGGCTGAAAGTGTCACTTTACAGTGCCTTCAACTGGGAAGGCAAACAAAGAAAAATGAAGACTGCTGCAAATGAGTCCCTACCAATCCTACTGGAGTTGTAACAGCTGAGCTCCTGCTGTCAAGAGAAAAGCTAAGTAAGGGATGCTTAAAAGATGAGGGAAGCACTGCAGTAGTATAAAGCCGCAATGATACTTCAAAAGAAGCTTCACAACTCAACACAGACTATCTCAATAAGAAAGGCCAAGTGCAGGAGGACAGGTGTGTTGGATCACAAATTTCAGAAATGCAAACAATATTACAGAGCTGTGAGACAAGATTTTTATTACATACATACCAGTGGCATGTCAAGTCAGTTTAGAACCTGTCTAACTGCTACATGAAACCGCAGTACTCACCTTATCTTGATCTGTCTTACAAGATTGCATAAAAAAGCCAGAATGAGGAACATTGGTAGTAAAGTAAGAGGTTTAAAAACAAAAACAACTAAAAGAATTGCCAAACACACTAGAGTTGGTGGTAACCACTGAATTTTCAGAAGACTGGAAATTTTAGAAAGGATTAGGATTGGAAAGGATTAGAAACACTGAATGCAACTTAAAGACTGGTCAGCAGGTGAAGAGAGGTTTAGACATCATATTTAACAGTTCCTGTCTTTCCACTGAGGGGTTATCAGAAGGAACAACTCAAAGTCACAGTTTCACAAGCCAGCAACAAGGAAAAGCCAAGCCAGACAAATAGCACAACATTAAGGTTAAAAGATGACATTAGAGAAACTTAGGTTGGAAATTCTGTGCATTTAGCAGTGGAAACGTATTACCCAACAAACAATGCAGAAGTCAAGGTTGCCTATCTTTCCTAAAACATACACTGTTGCAAACCAGGGTTGATGGGGGGATATAAAGGAGCATGCTGTGCAGTGGACTGGATCAGACCAGGTGTTCTAAACTGTACCTCCCAATTTTATTCATCAGCATCGGAGAAGAGGATATTTAAATTTCTGACTACAATGGACAAGCAAAAAAGTATTCAGAAAACTGTAATTCTAGTTCAAATCTGAAGTCACGTTCACTATTAAGTCGACTGTTTTTGCAAATTCAGAGGTCTGATCATCCAGCCTGAGCAAGCTATTTCCCAAAGGGCAGCTGTTCTTTCACCTTTTGTTCTGAACCAATTGCATTGCTCTTGGAGCCTCTTTGCAGTTTCTTAGCAATTTTCCCCCCAAGAAGTTCAGACTTGTGGTTCTTAAAGTCATTAACAACAACTGCAAAAAACAGGAACAGTTTTTGAAACAAAGCTTCCAATGTTATGGCTGCCATCTCATCAGCTACCTAATATTTTAAGCAGTCCTAAGCACGAAAAATCAGAGGCCTGTATCAAATGAGCCCCGAGCAGTTACCTGGTTAACCTCACAGGCAATTCCCCTGCTCAGAGTCTTAAGGAGCACCGAAAAGGGACCACCGTAAAATGCAGTGCTGGAGACTAGCAGAGGTTCTCTTTCCCAAGTACCTTTGAATTGTCAGTAATGGATCTTCCTCCACAGAAAACATCCTAGAAAGCCTGATTACGAAGACTGGCTAGATTTTTTCAGAGCTTTAAGTGAACATTAAGTGATTAACCACCACCCTAGAAAGCTCCTTAATCAACAAAATTGAGACACTACAGTACTGACAGAATTTTGCTGAGAGCAAAGTCTGCTGCTTTTGAGTACTTTACCTTAACATTGGTATTTACCTTAACATTGATGTGTGGAAGATCTGAAGCATAGCCAAGGAAACATATTACATGAAGTATGTTTTTCTTTTCCTCTTACTGTATTTAACGCTGTAAATGAGGATTCTGTCAGCAACCAGTCAGTACCACATTCACATTCTCTTGGCATATGTTTTACAAGCCCAAATTACATGGAGGCTATGAAGCAGATGCTGCCCTCCAAAATACCATGAGAATTTACACACACTAGTTTTTTTTTTTTCCCCCAAGAATGCATGACGTTGCACCCAAAGGCATTTTGCTCTGCAAGTGTTCTCCTCTATTCAAACAAGGGAGTGCTTCTTGTAAGCACTGATCACTCTAAGATAAAACCAAGGCACCACCCACAGTTCATTCTGCACATGGTCCCCACCATCCTTCCTATTTAAAGGCAACCATTTTCCAGCTCCTTCAAGGTAGTGCTCTTCTAAATCTCAGTGTCAGGACTGTGCTTTACAGCCAAGTCACTAATCTCCTGGTACATGAAACATCTAAAATTGTACTCAGGCTACTGTAAATTTCATAACAATGCAGCAAGACTCAAAGTTATTTAGAGAGCTATAGACTGACTACACCACAGATCAAATGCAGAAGAATGTGGGGGGGAGGAGAGGGGTTGTATGCTGTATGGACTATGGACAGAACACACTCACCCTACCCCCCCAGGAAACAGTTGTACAGATTAATCTCAGAAAGGACACTGTATTCTTTGGGCACAGGGAATGGTTTTCAAACGTTTACTGCAGACATAGAATGGAAAGTGGAAAAAATATCAGATTCCACTCAAGCCATCAGCTACCCTAACTCCTTTGACTACAGCATGGATAGTAGAAATAGTTGAATGACTTTGAGAACCTACAGAAGTGAAAAAAATGATATTAAGCAAACTAGCTGTGATGTTAATCCTCATACTTCAGTATGCATTAAGCATAAGTAGAAGCCAAAGAATGTTTTGTAGTTACTTAAATTTATTATCAAGATGAAGTACACGGTCACGAAAACCACTGGTTTACAGGATCAAAGAACACATGACAGATGTGGAGGTCTTTCTTGGAAGTCTTTTCCAGCCTTAATGATTCTATGAAGGTTGGATGTGGTGCTTAGGGACATGGTTTAGTGGGTGATATCAGTGGTAGGGGGATCATTGGACCAGATGATCTTGCAGGTCTTTTCCAACCTCTATGATTCGATGTCATGTTATACCTTTCATCAACTCATTCCCGCATTCAAAATCTTTAAATCTTATGTATCAACATAAAACTAAGATGGCATTCTTGGGTTGGGGGGAATCCAATTCCTCTAGCCTGTATGTACACTTGTATTACACACTGAGATGGCTGCAATTCAGATAAAGGTCTAAATTGATGAGAAACATACAAATTTGATTAAACATACCATGTAAAACTATGACTTCCAGAAATTACATATATTTTGAAAATCCTCTTCTATTCTGTTAACAATCATCCTCACAGCCATCTTTAAGTAGGTCGCGCACATTATGATGTCATTTTACATGAACCCATATTTATTTTAATTGTACCACGTGAACATTAAATATTTAGTATTAGTAAAATTTATGTATTTGGGTGGCCAGTGTCTTTTCAAAGACACTCAGCATCTCTGACAAGTTTGCTAAGTTTTGAGGTATAAAATTAAACTGTGAAGCCTAACACAAACACATACAAATATCCATTTTGCTTCCCAAATATCCAATTCTACCTTCACCCCCCTAACGCCCATACACTTGCTAACCTATTTTCTTTCCTATTTGGACACAAATAAAAATACACTGCTTTGGCAGACTTAAGTTTCAAAGTATATCAGTGCATTTTCAGTATTGGTTTCCTGTTCTTTCTATCCTATGCTTCCAGAAATGAACTCGAGGCTCACAGAAACAGCTATGCCCTGAATACTGTAATTCTACTTAGTGGGTACAGACAGCAGTCATTTCCTGAGCTAGAAAACTCTGAAAGGAAATCTGTTTTGTTAGAAATTTGGCAAATTACAGCATCCCCTAAAAGGCATAATCATGTTAGAAAATAACAATAAACATTATTTTCACAGTAGCATTAATAGTATGCATAATAGTATTGGTAAACTACTATACTCTGCTTTAGTTACAAAAATTAAACTGATCATTACAGAGCTGAACCAGTAAAAAACAAATCAATTTCTTCTCAGATACTATGTGCCTAACTCCTTCCCCTCCTTCAAAGAGTTAAAGCACGTGACTCAAATATAAATTTAGGAAGGTAAAGTATGCAAGTCTTATATGAATGACTAAGCAGGGAAAATTTGAAAAGTAGTCAGATTTTTAAACTTAATCTTTTTTTAGCAAAGTATTACCACAAACAGTGGTAAATTCCACTCCAAGCTCCTGATTTAATCTTCTCCGGATTGCAATGTATAAGCCCTCCTTTGTTGGCTGCGGTATTTCAACCCCTGCTGATGTGTCAGAAACTGTGAACATTAGGCAAAATACAAATAGGCTGCATTGTACCAGACTATTTTCCTTTTTTCTCTTTTCCAGAAGATGAGAACAGATATGATAGAGAGCAATAACACCAAATCCAGTGCTCCCCTCCTGACCCAAAGATACCTGAGGATGGTCACAAAGGATGGACACAGCACATTCCAGATGGATGGTGCCCAAGGAAAAGGTCTGGCATACCTTCGAGATGCATGGGGAATATTAATGGACATGCGCTGGAGATGGATGATGCTTGTCTTTTCCGCTTCTTTTGTCATTCACTGGCTAGTCTTTGCAGTGCTTTGGTACGTGCTAGCCGAGATGAATGGGGACCTGCAGTTGAACCATGATTCTCCACCTGACAACCACACTATATGTGTCAAGTACATCACCAGTTTTACAGCTGCTTTCTCTTTCTCACTGGAGACACAACTCACTATTGGTTACGGCACTATGTTCCCAAGTGGGGACTGTCCTAGTGCTATTGCCCTGCTCGCAATACAGATGGTCCTGGGGCTCATGCTGGAAGCCTTCATCACAGGTAACCTTTCACATTCAATCTTTAGCTACAGTAGGTTTAATGAAGCCATTAAATAAATGAAGTCAGAAATAAATATCATACTGATATTTAAGAGAAAAAAGAGTTAAGATCAGTCACTAAAAGGATAATGAGACTTTAGCTATGTAATGTTAAACTCCTTTCGTTAAAAGGCATAAATTAGGTGGTGACAAGATTTGTATTAGAAAGTTCCACTATTTGTTGCTTGATACTTGTGGTAGCTCCCCACTTTACAGTCTTAAATAACTTCTTATACCATGATCTCTTCATGAAGAGAGACTCTTTTCAATGGAATTAAAATGTATAAAAATCAATTTATTTTGATAGTTATAAAGTTTCTTTTTGTGTAGGTGAAGTATTTTCGATGAGATTTTTATTCATCTTTAACTCAATATTCCCCAGTACCCAATGTAACAAAAAATTTTAGGATGACAGTCATTTGGAGATATTTCAAGTTTCTTAAAATAATTTTCAGGTTTAAAGTATTTCAATAGAATTAAATAAACAGGTTTACTGTACATTAAGAAATATCTTCTTCAGTGGTAGCTCACCAAGATTACGTACTCTTGCTAATTATAGTATATAGTAAGAGTACAGCTTAACAGTTTTCAAACAACACAGGCTGACACTAGGAAGACCAGATGCACCCAAGTCTGTTTCTGATCCTTTGGACTGCTTTACCTCGCTCAGTGACTGTAGCCAACCAACCCAGGCACAATGCTCATATTCACCACGTTCCTTCCTATGAAACAGGTGCTTTTGTGGCAAAGATCGCCCGACCGAAGAACCGGGCGTTCTCCATCCGCTTCACCCGCTCTGCTGTAGTGACCCACACAGAGGGGAAGCCATACCTCATGTTCCAGGTGGCCAACACACGCTCCAGCCCACTCACAAGTGTCCAGATTTCTGCTATTCTTTACCAAGAACAGGAGAATGGTCAGCTGCACCAAACTAGTGTTGACTTCCACCTAGACAGCATTACTTCAGGCGAGTGCCCTTTTTTCACCTTTCCACTGACCTACTACCATTCTATCACTCCATCCAGCCCACTGGCTGCTCTCCTCCAAAGAGAGGCTGCTCACCATTTCGAGCTGGTCGTCTTTCTGTCAGCTGTGCAGGAGGGTACTGGAGAAATGTGTCAAAGAAGGACATCCTATCTCCCCTCAGAAATCATGCTGTACCATCGTTTTGCTGCTGTGCTAGCCCGCAGTGCCAAAGGTGAATATCAGATCAAGATGGAGAATTTTGACAAGACAATTCCAGAGTTCCCAGCTGTGGCTGACTCCAAGAGTTCCAAAAGGACTGCCAAGGAGATCCGCATCAACGGACAGCACGCCGACAGCTTCCAGCTCTCCGAGACTGGCCTCACAGATTAGACAGAACAGACTTTGAACTTTGTGTTTTTTTTTTTTTTAATTATTATTACATTAAAATTTCAGGTCCCATTTACAACCTTCCTTCCTTGGCTGCCACCATCTAGTTATCTTTCTCATACTCCCGTCATTCTAATTACAAGGTGATATGCAGAGAACTGGTGTGCC
The DNA here is from genome assembly GCF_013377495.2 of Cygnus atratus. Taxonomy (NCBI): domain Eukaryota; kingdom Metazoa; phylum Chordata; class Aves; order Anseriformes; family Anatidae; genus Cygnus; species Cygnus atratus. Next base: position 9,540,208 of record NC_066370.1, read on the forward strand.
CATGTGAGCTGGGGAGAGACTGGATTAACCACCTAGAACAAAGTCAGGTACAAGAATCACAGTACTAATTCTGGGAAATTAAAAGAGCTACCTGCTGAATTCACCAGACTATGATTAAAGCTGCACTGACCCTGAAAAGGAGAGACCTCCAAAGCTAAACAAATTCTTAATTTAACAGCTTGTGACAAGGACAGCAACAACACAAAAAAATCACTTAAAACCAATATGGGGTCATTCACTAAATACATTAGTACTGGGATAAGCAGTTCAGTTGATCCAAGACCCTAACTTTTCTGTTCTCTTAACTCTTTGGGGATACAGGCTTATATCAGTTTTCAGATGGCTGAACTGACTCTTCGATAGTACTGCCAATCTCCCATGGCAGTGAAAAGCACCCCTGCTGTGCTTGCTTGTTAGTCAAAATTGTAAATACTAACTGTAGTTCTTCATTCTGCCAAGTAAGAGGAGAACACATCTCAAGATAGGTCTATGAAGACACTATTAAAAAACCTTGACACATATGGCAAATGTTGCAGTGGAAATTTTTTTTGTATTTGGAAACAATGAATAAGTTATTTAGGAGTGGAAAACAAACTATTCTAAATGAATTAACGTGCTCTTTTGAAAGGACAGTACATTTCATGTGTTCTCAGCTTTGCGCCGCTTCTCTCAAGTAGATCTGACCCAGGAGGATGCACTACGCCCACATGAGAAGGAAAACTGCATCCATTTATACTTCATGCTTTTATCAATATTTGCCTGTACACACAGCACAGAAGTATTTACAAAGACACTTGAATCAATTTTAAAATAAAAAATTAAAACAAACTATACATGACTTTTGTATTTAAGTGCCTCAAGCCTACTGCAATTAAGACGATCTCAATAAGACATTCTAAATAATTTAAAAAGCTAAAGCATAAATAATTATCCATCATTCTATTTACAAGCTCTTAACAAAAGCAATGTCTATTATGATTGTTCATACCTGAACAGTCAAGTTACAAAAAAAGTAAAAGTTGTCTTTCAAAGGTAAAAGACACTTCCCAGAAACAAAGATGGCACAGATAACTTTCATTTACAAATGAAATACTCTACCAAACATGCTTCCTTTTAACTTAATTGGTCAACAGCAGGAAAAAAACGTCTGAAGCCATCTGTTGAGATACCATTAACTCAATTCTTCAAGCCTTAAAATTCGTTTAATTAAAGTGTATTCAGAATGCAAAAGAGCTGAGCAAAAAGCCACTTTATCTTAGGGTCCATACTTCCAAAGCTCTATAACGTGATGACTGGAAATACAGCACAACTCTTCTGTGCCAGCAACTGCTATAGTCACTACAGAATCACCCTCTTCCTTCACAAATGGAAACAGCAGCCCCAGAGAGCCATTTCACAAAGGGGGAAGAAAGAGGCAGAGGGCCTGTGTTTTCAGTGCAATTCCACTCTTGTTCCAAACTTGTTTAAAAATTGCCTCCCTACATTCAAGATCTTAGAGAGATCTGGTTTTGTTACAGATATTCTCAGAATCTTCCTTGGAATTTAGTTTTATATAGAAGTATTCATGAACACTGTGGAGCTTGCAGAGCAACACTATCAAATTACATTGCCTTCATTCCTACTTTTCAGTTGTTGACCCCACATGCAATTTAAAGATCTTTCTTTCCACCTTTCTATCAATACCAATAATTGTCAAGTATTTCCTTCTAGCATTTTCTTCATGTCTCATGTCCTCTGCCAATACAATGCATTGAGAAAAGTCTGACAAATGAAGAACCAGGTACAAGCGCAGTAGAATAGATTTGTGTCTGTGTTACTTCCATGAATTAACCAAGAGCAGTGTTTTGTGTGAAGTATTTTTTCTGTATCTCACATACTCCAGTCTCAGACAAACCAATTATTCTAAAATTCAGATGTATAATCCCAACAGGGTGGCACAGTAATCTCACCTTCTAAAACCAAAGCTATAAAAAGCTATTTCTAATTTCAGTTAGCATCTAATCACCAAGTGTCGGTTGCTTAGTTCAATTTCTAAATTGACTTGAGACTTCCAAGTTGTCCTGTTCAAATCAATCACTTTCTATTTATAGATCTGGTTTAAAGGGGGCTACAGCAGCACATATAAAGAAAAAAATGTTTAGTATATGCTAGATGCAGTATGTTCTATTTTGGAACGTACAGCTGAAGAATACCACTGAAGCAAGTTAGACATACAGACAACTGTAGTTATTTCAGAATAGCTACAAAACAAAAGGTAGACAGACCACCACTATTACTTTTACAATTCTGCTGATTTGGTGAGCTGTGGATGTCTCAGGAAGTATTGGAAATATGCTATGGCCCAAATCAAAATACAAACCTAGAAGAATTGCTGATCAGCTCTGATGCAACAAAATTGCATTCTATACTTTCACTAACATTGCAAGAGCCCTCTGGTGATGAACCTTCTTTGCAGATACCTCTTGCTAGCAAGGTAGGGAAGAAAAATAAGCAAGGCAGAGAAAGTCAAAGTGTGATTCAAAGCAATTCAACACCTTTTGTATCTTCACTTGAGCACCCTTTTTACATTCAAGCTTTTTTAACCTAACCAGTAAATACATATTAAACAGAATTCAATCAGGTTTCACAAATGAATTTCTAAATGTCTAGTTTAATCTACATTACAATTATTTATTACCAGTGTGTAATTGCTGGTAACTAATCAAATCCCCTCAGCTACTAAGCTGGTATTAGTCAAGAGGTTGCACAGAAAATTAAGCAGCTTTTGTGCAGCTCTAAAAGACAGCTGTGATCAAGAAAACAACTTGCTTATTTTCTTTGCTAATGGCCTCCCCCTTCCAGAAGCAATTTGCGTTGTCAATGAAGTTTGTCAAAACTGTGACAATCTGCAACAGAAACTCACAAATACTTCATGCATCTTTAATTTTCATACTGAAATCTGGAACAGATATTGCTGTTTATGTTGAGAATCACGTAAGTGTGAACTTGCAAACTGTTACGAGTGCTGAAAAGCCTTTTAAGAACAGTATATTCATCACATTTGGAAAGCAATTCTCCACTGCAGGTCTATTACGTTTTTAATCTCATGATTTTTAATCGAAAGGTTCTTACATTGTCATTCATTATGAATGCCCAGAAAAGTTTCATATTTGATCTGCTATTTTGTGATCACCCTGAACAAAGAATATGAGAAGTTGACAACCCAGTAAATTATGTAATTTGAGGCTGATCTAAGGCCCTATGATAGAGCAATGAAAAATTGAAGCACAGCAAAATTGGTAAATGGCGTGTCAATTCACTCCATCTTTCCGCTCTAACTGCTATATGAGTGGTCTACTAGTGCCTAGTATTAGCATGGGGCTTTTTGGCACATCTGCATCCCTACTTCATGCAGAAAGTATTTCGTGATTGGAAAGCATTTACGTAACACAATTTGTTTATTAATCAAGGCTTGAGTCAAAACAGACCAACACCTTCTGTTAATATTTGTGTTCTCCACCATATTTCTCTTCAAAGGTAAAGAGGAGAGAAACAGTCCTCCCACTAATGTGGCCTTTAATCTCAAACACAGCAATAGAGAAACATATATTAATGACTAGTTAAAATAATTATTTTACATTAAGACCTCAAAAAGATTGTCTCTTGCCTCTATCATACTGTGCCACAGAGATTTTGGCCAAATAAGATTAAACTAGAAGAGTAATAGAACAAGAGACTTAGAGGAGGAGCAATCAGGTACTACAGTTTCAAAAGTTGAGAATAAGCATTCCATCCTTCACGACACAACAGGACATGCAAGAAAGCACAAGTGGATACCGTCTTCAGAAAATCATTCACAGAATCTGCATTCCAAGTCCTGATCACTAGGTGTTGTTACAAACAGTAGGTGAAGCCTTAATGCCCCATGTTCAGGCACAAGTCAGCTTCAGTAAGGACAACTTGCACACTTGGAAGTTCTCAATTTCAGCTGAGAGGTGCATCTCATCCTGAAGTGACAGGTAATACTTTTATCACAGTCTTAATCATAAATGTGGTGCATTGTTTAGTATGGATCTGGAAATGTTTATCACATGAGCAGGAAGGGGCTAAATAAATGAAACGAAATCTACTATGGTAGATATTTCTGCTGTATCTACATTTGCCTTTCATTAAAAAAAATGTAGTCCTGAAGTCTCAGCAGTACCTACCCCTCCCTATCCCCCCCACTTTTCCTTTTTCCTCCCCAAAAGGTCTCTGAATATAAACACGCACTAAAGGACAAATATCACAACTGGCAGTAAAAGAAAAAAATGAAATCTCAAAGCAATCTCGTGTTATTTTTAAGATTAACTTCTTCTAAGTAAAACAAAGGATGAGGAAAACTAGCAACATCTTAGTTTGTTTTTCAATTTGAAAAAGCAGAAAAATAAAAGCATTCTTTAAAATTATCAAAAATCAACATATACATGGAGAGAAAATTCAGATGGCTTTGAAAGCAAACATGGTAATAAGACACCTAAAGCATGGACCACCATGATCATCTAGAAGATTAACGAAATAAAAAAACTATTCTTCCAACAAAAAAAACCTGACTGCTGATCAGGAATTAAAACACATTCCTATCAACTTCTAATTGCAATCGAATCTCTTTTGTCTTAAAACACAACCTGCTACCATCTTTCCTGACCTATGCTTTACCAACACATTCGCTACAGAAGCTGTTTAGCCAGGACTTCTTCAGCAAAGCCCAAAAGACCCTCTGCAGTAAAAAGCCAAGGCCATTAGCAAGCTTTCAGTAGTACAAGACTTCTCACTAAGCACAGCTGCAGTACATGCACGTGTAAACAATCCACAGAGAAAGGACAAAATCATACCAGAGAACCACCAATGCATGACCCACAAAACAGAAGTCAGTACGCTTGTGCTATATTCAGTTGACAGAGAACTTCCTTCTTACCACTCACCAAGTATAGATTTTTACCTGATCGGATATGTTTCATCTCCCAGACAACTCAAGTTCATGTGAATACTCCAGCAGATACACTGGGTCAAAATTTATGACCCAGTATTCTGTCTGAATGTGGCCAAGAAATAGAATAAGAAACATGGCAGGTACACTTCTTGGTGCACTCTCTCACCTTTACTGGGAGAGAGGGGGAAACAGAATTTAAATGAACAGAAGACTTGTATGACAACTTAAATTAATTTGACAGGCATTCATTCCATAAGCATGGGAACCTCCACACATAGCCATTAGGATCTACCACACACCAGCAAGCATTCAAAAATTAACAGGTTAACACTGTCCAGAAGTTCTCAGTACCAAAACAGCATAGGCCAGGAACACTTAAAAGTTCTGTTTAAAAGGCAAATTCACACAGAGTGCCCATCAATCAATAAAGGCTCTTCTCCGACATACAGGAGTTTAATTACAACTACAGACATCACACCTTAGTTGAATAAACAGAACCTAGTTGCAGCTGATTTCTTCCCTAAAATATGAAGATCTCTAACAGTGAAAACAAGACAGAAAAAAGCAAAGCTGAAAACACATTCAGAGTAAAGCAGCACAGTACCACGAACCCTCTATCAGGGATTCACCTGAAACAGTTAAGAAAGGTTTATGTACACATAGGTCCCTTCCCCAAAACACGCCCCTGCTCCTCCCTCCCATTTTCTGCACATACAGTAGCAAAACCATACCTGGATCTTTTCGCCCTGGTTTTTCAAAGCGTCTGTCTCCCCTAGAAAGGCAGAATAAAAGTTTCAAATGAGGTTTGAGAACTACTCCATTCATTTTAGGTATGAGGTGTTTTTTCTGTTGTTGTCTTTTCTGTGTTTTTTTTTTTTTTTTGGCTTGGTAGCGGGGCTTTTTTGTTGTTGTTTTTTTTTGTCAGATCTTGGTGGACAGTATCTTTAAAGATCCAAATGGCAACTGAAATTTTCAGGAACACCAATACACATGCATTCATTGGAAAATAAATATGTTTTGAAATGTAGCCCTAAGTATCATCAACAGAACACAGTGTCAAGATGAAAAAAATGAAGTGAATCCTTCAGAAATCCATATATTCACCCCACAGGTTGCTGACTTCTATTTTAGCTCCCATAATGTATATTCTCTAAGCAATTTTTTCTTCCCAGAAAACTGATAGACAACTGATAGAGAAATACTATGCAAAACTGCTCTTTAATTGCTCCTAAGTTTCTGGAAACATTACTGTATCGGCTCCACCTTAGAAATTCTGATGCTCCACTCACAGGTATGCCTGAGCACCTTTCCTAAAATGTTTTTATTAAGTCAAAAGGCACAAATGGAAGCTAAAAAGATGTATATACAGAACTTTATGGTCTAGAGTTTTCTGTTACCTTTCCTCCCAACTCTGTGATCTGTGCATTTCCCTGCCCCCTCCTCGCCCAAATCCACCCTCCACTTCATCAAAACTTCTTTGGTAGAAACCGCTTTCTCCTCGGCCTCTGCCTGAAAAGACAAAAAACATAACTGTTTGAACAAATAGTAATAGAAGTTGAGAAAGTCTGGTAGGATGCCCTTTCCTGGTATCCCTGTGAACTAATCTTGCAGTCGTAAGCCCCCAGTAAAATCATCTGAGGTAAAAGGGAAAAAAATGAATAGACTCAAGAACGAGTCTTATACAAAAACTCTTATCAAGAAGCACAAGACCAGACTGAACAGGCAAACAATTCTGTAATAAATGCTATGCAGAAAAAGACAGAGCATGTACTTACCCAACAGAAACAAGCATGCATTGTTCACACAACATCCACACACGTGTACTTTACAAACACAAAAATCAGACAGTTTTAACAGCAGCATCCAGTATAAGGGTGCTACGTTGCAGATGTACTCATGACTACTACTATCAAGGCTAACAAGGGAGAAGGAAGCTTTGCCATTCTTCATTTCCAGTGATTCCCTGCAGAAATCTTCCCCAGGAGCAGCGGGAAGAAAAGAAGAATCACAGGATGGGTATAGCAAGACAACACGAAGAACCCCAATAGCTACAGAATAAATATTTGCGTCCTCACTTTTTGAAGAAGTGATTCTCTGTAGGTGGCTATCAATTATCAAGCCTCAAGACAAAAAGTTACAGATGTATCCTCAAGTGTAAAGCATCTTGAAGCACATCTTCAGTGTTTGGTTAAAAAAAAGAAAAACGACACCCACATATCCCCAGAGCTTCAAGGTAACTTCCAGCATGGGTTAGATTACTGGCTGTGGTGAAGTTTTCAAATCTACAAAAGATTACAGGCACTGCTCTATAGACTGCTACAGCAGAAGAAATGAGAGATTTTTTCTGTTTGTTTTTCAAGTCCGCTGACTTACCATTTCAAGGATCCAATGGAAAGAAAAAAAAGTGAAACAAATCAATCAGCTAGTTGTCAGAATCATTTCTTGCCTACATATACATGCAGCCCCTATACGGCCTAGTCCAAAAGCCTAAAAAGCACCTGATAAATAGAATTCTGTAAAATTCTTCTGTAAAATAGAAGTCTGTAAAACTATCACAAACCTCAATCCTCTCACACTTCCAAGCTTAAAGAAAACAAACACCTCTAAGGATGATTGAGAAACCAGGCCCAGTATCTGGAGGAGTAAGACAAGACAGGATGACCAAATGAAGCAGGAAATAAGTATCTTGAGAACAGACTGCAACCTCTGTAGTCTTGTAAAGAAAGTAATGGTAACAAGCTGCTTAATCTGAAATCTAAAGACTCCAGGATACAAGGAATTTAATCCTCCTTTTTTTTTTTTTTTCTTCAAAATGAGGCTCTAAAAATATTTTAAAATAGAAATCATTAAGGCAGCTGCAACAATGTCACTACTACTCTATACAAAACCTCTTGCAAAAAGTTTCCTCCCAGATAGCAAGAGAAAAAAAAATAGATGCTCAGATATGGGGAAGCCAAATAAAATTAGTCTCAAATTCTTCCTTCTGCTTCAGAAAGGGGGTTTTAAACATCCTCTTTGAACAAAACTATTAGGTTTCCTAACACCAGCAACGCAGTCCAGTGGTGGAGCTCTTCATCACAGAGATGCGAATTTCTTTACCACAGGGTTTTAGGGATGCTTCAAGTTGACAAACCCAGATAAAGACTGGACAGAACTTATGAAAGAAATATCCTAATGTTAACTAAACACAGAGACCACATCTGGCTCAGGAAATGCACTGAGTTGCATATGTCTGGAAGGTGAGCATTTCTGTAATATTTCATTTTTGTATTTTTATGCAACTATAATCTCTTGTCAAGTCACCTGCTTTTGGATGTTACAAGAGACAATTATGGAGTAAAATGAAGCCCTCCCTGACTGAGCATTGCTGTTCTGTGTAAACTCAGGTGGATGCAGAGGAGCCAACTGAGCACTCAAGACAAGAGAATAAATTAGCATCAGACCAGTGGCTGTACTAGAAACAAATACCTTCACTATGGGTAGTTTGATACTACAAGGTTGACAATAAAGATGAGTGCAAAGTCAAGAAGCAGCAAAGATGTGATATAGCACGAAGAGAAGCACAGTGTTTATTCAGTTAAGGCATGATGGGTCCCCTAAGATCCTGTGACTCTCCACAGATAAAAAGCCAAAGGAGTTTTAATCACCTCTTGCAACGGCACCTTTGTCTAGTTTCCTCACTACAGGAAAGGTCTCTTCCTCCCTCTCACATAAAATAATGAAGTGAAAATAGCTCACAAGAGAAAGACCCAGGCAGTCCGAGCCAAAACAGAATTAAGACAGACTCAGCTCATCTCTCTGAGGTAGTGGAAGTCGAAAGTTGCATGCGCTTTCCCTACAAAAGCAGATGTCCTTTTCTGTTCTCACAGTGAAGGACAGCAACATCTGTAGTGCTCCCCTTACGTCTGAATGCACGCCGATTACTAATACCAGACACACAACTAGCAGGCAGAAGGCTAGCAAACCAAGGCAAATGCCTTGTATAAGGGAAAGAAAAGCATCAGAGTTGTTTTAACAGCAGGACAACAGATACCAGCTTTGCAGGTACATGAAACAACAGCCTGCTTACCCCTCTCCACCCACCCCTCTATGATAAGGTTCAACAGTATTTCAGCTGTGCTCAACCAACCACCAAAACGGTTGGAATTAAAAGAAAACTTTGAAAAAAAATCCAAACAAAACCAAATGATCTCAGCAATTCACTTTAAGTCTATGGAGCAGTGGTACTGACATCACACAGTACTGGCAGTACCTACTGAAGACACCTGTCCTGGCTGTGTTGCCACCCACTGCCGCTGCTCTCTTGCGGGGACACTGCCCAGGTGTGCAGCCAGGCACACGTGTACCTACAGCAGAAGCCAACTAGACCGCTGCATGAGAGCCACGCTGCACTGAAACAGATTGTGCCAGGCTACAGGAGGTAGGTAGCTGAAGAGAACTGTGTTGATAAAGTCAGTTGCTCAGCAAGTAGATTAAGTAGATGACCGACCAGAAAGCGCACACTAGGACATGTAATACTGATATCAGAACAAAAAATATGAAGCCAGCAGTGAGGATGAAACCACACATAAGCACACTGTTTGCCACTCTGTGCCTTTTTTGTTTGTGGCTAATAAATCTAGAACCACGTGCTTATTTTAAATACCATGCCACTTCCAAAAAGATGTCTGGAATACGGGGAGCAGACTTTTTGAATGTAGATGTTGAACAGAAAGTATTGAATAAACTCAATAAACGTCAATAAATCCTTCCAATAAGAGAGCTGAATAAAGCAGTCGTATCATTTCGACTTCAGTAATTCCTTTAAAACCTCAGAATGAGGACCTCAATCCACTGGATATTGTGATCATAATAGGCAGAAATAGATAACGCAAAAAACAGACAGGTCTGAATTCAAGGAAAACATACAAGACAAAAGCAAAAGGGCAAGAAGCAGTACAGTCATTCTGTCATTACAAAAAAGCAATGCAACAAGCAAGTTCTTAAAATCATTGGACAACTGGAATTCAGCATCTACTACCAGAGTTATATTATTCAGGAAGAGCAGGATAGTTGTTGATCAATTGTAGCTGTTTAGGTATAAGTGAGAAGTTTCCCCTGTGGCACCATTTGCATGCTTTTGAAAAAAAAAAAACAGTAAGGACAAATTATAAAGGGGAAAGGAGATGAGAGGGGACAGAACTCTAACGGAAGCAAAGCACCCTTCGTGATGGTCTTAACCAAAAAGAACAGCTGCAAAACAAGGTGGCTGTAAGCTTGCAGCCCATTCCTGGGACTACTTAAATCCCTCCTTATCTGAGGCTCTTATTCATGAATACTGACATTCCAGTCCCACCAGCACAAAGCATGGGCTTAACCGCACACCACGGGGGAGCTCCCAGGCAAACAAGTCAATTAGGAACAAGGTCACATGCAAGTGCTTGGCTTTCTTTGGAGAATACAGCTTCAGAACCGAATCAAGACCTTGGGACTTATGTCTCAACATCAGACACACTGTATTACCAATGGAAGTTCAAGACTACAGATGGTTTCAACAGTAACACCAAGCTGTAATTCAGTGTACGGTCAAAAACATTAAACAAAAATCAAACTGCCTGCCACATGGTAGTCATCTTCACATCAGCTAGATGCAACCACTGTCACGAAGACAGGGGATGACTACAGAGAAGGTATTTACTGAGTGGTATGTTGTAGCATTAAACAACAGTAAGTGAAGTCACACTTAAGAGTTCTAACAAGAACTTCTGATAGAAGTTTTTTTTTTTCCCCCTCTCACCCATCTTTGTCACAGACTCCCTCTCCCAAACACTGTAACAAGTCTGTGATTTGTGCCTCAGTGAGCAAACTTAACAATTCTAGTTGTACATGCTAGTTCCTCCCTCAAGTTACAGTTGTGCAAGTCACTTCAAGACAGTAACCTTGTTTTGGTAAAGCTGAAGCGGAAATTCCGTCAGCAACAGCTTTGTTGCATACGATGATGCTCTGGTACATTAAAAGTACCAGATAACCTTTAGAATCCAGACAATTTGGTATGGCAATAAAAAAAAATGTTTTCCAACTCTTAAGTGAGGCAATTCATTCAGTGAACAAGCTCTGAAAAAAAATCCAAGTCCTTTTCATTGTAGCTTGACAAAACAACTGCATTTAAAGCTTGCTATTTGCAAGCCACCTGTTACTTTTACAGGTTACCTAACATTAGGCCTTGGCTGAGTATTTCACAAGTAACTGTTACGAAGTCCTCAAATAGAATAACATTATGTGTGAAATTATTAAGAATGTAAAATTCTATCCCAGCAGAAACCCTGATATGTTCACTGAGATGGAGAAACTTGGGAAGACTCATCATGCCTAAATCCCAAGGCTAACTGTCTATGGGAAGAGTGAACAAAGAGTTGCAATGAGGATCAAGGGAAGAGGGAAAGCTCCCTAATTTATTTCAAACTGTATCAAGAATGGAAAAAGAGTGAGGTAAGGTGGAGAAACATGTCCTCTACAGCTCAGCAGAAGGTAAGAATGACAGAGTAGCCTAACTAGCACAGCATGTAAATCGTAAAATGAAGAAAAAGATGAAGTGAGGATGAGAGCAGAAGTGAGAAAACTTCTGCATCTGAGTTCCTGAGACAACACTTAACATCTTTTAAATAAGTATGAGAGCATCCATATATATGCAGTAGAAGCTTTCAAACAGCTTTAACAATATTGCATAAATTTTAAGTTTTGTCCAAAAAAGTGTAATGAATCAAACCATCGCCAAACAAAATTCCCTCCACGCAAATACATTTAAGTAATGGAATTGCTGGATTAGGAGCCATATTCTGCCACGTTTAACCCTGTGACCTCATTGAAACTAGTAAGAGCAACTAAAAAATCCACTGCTCACTGTGTAAGGATAACATTCATGGTTAATGGTAAAGAAATGAAAGAAAAAAAAGAAATTGGACAAAAGAAAAAAAGGGAGTTAGGCAACATAACGTTCTAAGAAACTTGAAACTAGAGAGCACACTAGTGGTCAGATGATCTCAAATCACCAAATTTTAAACAGTGTTCACTTCATTTGCAGAATTAAGCCTTAAAGCATTTAGAGAAAAATAGCTAAATACATATTCCTAAGGAGAGCTAACCATGGACAGTAACAGTGCAATTTGCACATTTAAGGCACACAGCAAAAAAAAGCAAGCTTTCAAATACAGCACAGAAATATAACAAAGCACAGATAAGAGTTTACTCCCACATCTACATATGCACACATATCCCCCCTCTTTTTTTTTTTAAAAAAAATGCCCATAGCATTTGGACAAAGCTGGTGATAAATAAAGAACGCAAAGTAATAGGGCATCCAGAGACAGCTTCATAGAAGCTTAGATATACATGCCTTGGCTGAGAAACAGCCATGAGAAGGGACACAACAATCTACAAGATGTAAACCAAGAAGGAAGCATGATTAAGCTGTGAGAACAGAAATGAGAGAACAAATCAATGCAAAATTTCGGTCAAGCATTTACATTACATAAGAAAGATGTCTGAAGACATTACTGAGAATATCACCAGTTAGGGACCTTTAAAATTAAGTTAGAAAGGACCACAGAAGAAATCTTAATTAAGCACCTGTAAGGACAGAGGTTACATGACTGATCACAAGCTAGTAGCTTCTAGTATTCTAGATGTAACTCGTCACATTCACACACAAAAAAAACAGAATAGCATTCACAGCAGTACACACATTGAAAGGGAACTGCCAAGATAAATTCTAGGTTTAACATTTTGTTTTGAATCTAGCGATACTGATTTACTGCTTGAAGACATTTTCTCAATTCACTTGCAAACATTTGAAGGCATCCAGGCTTAGACATTGACTATAGCCATGCACTAAGACAAATTTCTTCCGAACAAATTAAATTAGGTCCTTCCGTTACCTTCTCATTTATTCTTGGCATATTAATAGACAAAAGTGACCATTCAGAACACTGAACAGCACCTACTTCAATCTTAATGTTTTAACTAGATTTATAGATTCTTCTCTCCTTCCCCTGCAAATTGGTTTTATACCTTTATTAAAGTTATTTCTAACCATTCTGAACCAAACAATTTCCTATTCCTTCTCAAAACTTCCTTTCCTTTTGCTTTCCACACCCAATTTGATGAAGACACATAACAGGTACCACTCATTAAGGTGGTATGCAAAACCATCACTAAGTATATTGATTCTCTGAATCCCTTCCAATATGATGATGTTAAAGTCTTAAGGGAAAAAAAAATGGGCATGAGAAACTAGCTATTATTAAGCTTCATCTAACATCTTTCAGAAGCTTTAACCTGCATCGCCTACATACATTGCAGCACACTCCACTAACAGCTCACCTCGACCTCTAGAGGAACTTCGACCTCGAGGAGCCCCTACCACCGTTCCTCCTCCACGTCCCGTCAATCGCAGGACAGCGGCACTGTTTACAGACATCGAGAAATTTCTCTGCCAAGAAGAAGAAAGAGCCAAGGTGAGATTCTATTAAAAAAAACTTACCATTACACAAATTTAGCTCAATACCAGCTCTGCTTTCCTTTCATTTATTACACACTCTACAACTGACTAATATTGACAAGGAAAAGGATTCCTTGGAGCCATTAGCAGCAGCAGCAGTCCATAAAAGAATCTTCACCACTATTAGTTCTTCCAAGTTACTTACCTGAAATTTCCATGCTCTAAAGGTAGCAAGTGAACATCTACTGCTTTACTGGATAATTAGGCTGATTAGAACATCAGTAGCTTTATACACTGCCATTCAGATGCAAAGAGTGACTGATACTTGCCAACATTAATACCAATTCTAAATTCCCCTCTAAAGCAAAACAGTAACATGCACAGAGCAACAGACTTGAATGGAATTGTATTTACTGCTTCTATTTTCCTTTTGTAGAAATAAGTCCTTTTTTTCCCCCCCTCTAAATGTATCACAAGAGTAACTTGTTTTGGGGAAAACTAAAAGTATTTAAGGCTTGTGAAACTTAAGTGATGCTTATTTTAGTAAAACAATGAACACAAGTGAAAATCAACTTTGTGTAAGTAATAGCTGAAGAAAAAGCCCTTTCAAAGAATGGATAATTTTAACCAAATCTGACCCCATTCTCTGAGCACAAGTAGTTGGAAAACAGCCAGAAAGCATGCTCAAGAAACATTTACAAGCAAACCTGAATTCACACACTTTCTAAACACAAGCTTTAAGTAACATACAAAGGATCCCAGTTTCCTGTGGCTCCTTCACAGAACTCAGAAGAGGCAAATTGCTTACATGAACTCATCTTAATTATTTTGACTTTGAAGATCTTCAAAGAATCTAATTGCTTGTCTCATTATTCTCTTTAAAATCTAAATAGGTAACATCAAAGCCAACAAGAACCTGAAGGAATTTTAACCTATTTCAGAAACAGGTCTAACTGCTTGGTATGTTCTTTCTACAGAGTAGATCTTCCTTCAAGAGAGAGTTGGTAGCTAAGCAGATTTGAGAAAAAAATCCAACTATGCATACCAAAACAGCAGGGTCAGTCTCCAGTTAGGAAAAATCAAGTCAGATATACTGTCTCTTAAAATTTAAAGCAATCATTCCAACATTAACTCAAAATGAAGCACCTCAATTTGCCTCCACACAAAGCATCACCTTTCCTGCTGCAGATACTTCTGCTTTTTTTTATGAAGTAACTGAATTTGGAAAAAAAAAAAAATCTACTGTTGGTTTGTTGTTCCCATGTGTTTTTTAAAGCCCTGAACACTCGTGAACTATTTTGTACATTAGTACAGATTAAGTTATTAAAAGCAACACATGCCAGCTGTGGGCTTCGATGAGGAGACGCCATCCCTCAAAGCACATTGAGCAGCTAAACAAAATTCTTGACCTCAAAGTAAAGAGAGCAATAGGGGAGACACCATTCAGGAAAGTCCTTTGCTTACAAGAGCCAGTAAGCTGAGTAGCTGATAATGAAGACAGGAAAACAGGATACCATCATTTCTCTTGATTTAAGAAACACACAGATCAGAAGACTGCTCAAACTGCCATTTGTACACATTGTCAGTTCTTCAAAAATGAAGAATTCAAATTTTCTTTTAACATCATTTAAAAATCATTACTTACAATCACGACTAAGCACTATTTTTATAAGTAACGATCTAATTTTCTCTTGCATTCATCTCTAATTATCTTATAATTTTTTTTGACATGAAAAATCTGGATGCCAATACAAACACAGATCAACTTGGATGTTTAAGATGAGCAATTTTCTGTCTTTCACTCAGACCTAGTTGAGTTTTGACAGCTGATCCAGCTATAACTGTATTGTGGAAGTTTCTACTCATCTAAAGCATACACCACACCTACAGTTTACATCTGTTATTTTACTACAGATAAAACTGTAAGCTATTGATCAGATTCACTGTTTTGCATAAGAGATTCCTTAGTTTTTCCAATGCCTTATTTTTCCAATAAAACAAGATTTTAAATTCGCTTTTTTTTCTCTGCCTAAACTCTGAGCAAGTTCTCCCCAACCCTCTGCATGTCGCTTGCTGTGGTGAAAATGCAATATTCATAAAGTCCCTAACAATATTTGACATAGCAAGATCACAGTAAGTAACAATAAAAAGCAAAGCCAAAAAAGAAAACCCTTCTGCTGATGAGTATATTACACAGAGAGCGTCCATCCCTGACAATGCACACCTAAGGGCAAAGTTGCCCCCAAACATAGGCTCAATTCATTCTTTACTAGTAAATGGAGAATGTTCCAAGAAACAGACATCAGGAACATAACCCATTTACAGAAGAAAAAAAACTCCATGATATTTAGCAAGCACTTGAAACTCCCTTACTCCACAAGCAAATTCTCAGATTAAGACAACTGAATTCCTTCCTAATACAAACAGGAACATGAAAAAAAAAAAAAGGACCATATGCTGCTTACCGCCAGTGATCAGTGACAGAAACCTCGGAAACCTCTGTAAAAGCAACCTGCAAAAACCTTCTTACCTTCAAAAGACAGGTTCCTTGGAAACAGACCTTAGGTAAACCTATCATCTCATACACTAAAAATATAAGGTGAATCAGCTGGATTCTGTTAGCTCACCATCCTCATCACCAGGTGTAGTAGGTTTATGTGGCAAGGTTTTGGTAGCAGGGGGCCATAGGGGTGGCTTCTGTGAGAAGAATCCAGAAGCTGCCCCATGTTAGATAAGGGCCCCACTGCTGGCCAGAGCCACACCAATAGGCAGTGTTGTTTGTGCCTCTGTGAGAGCAGATTTAAGACAGGAAAAAAAAATGCTGCCAAAACAGCAGCTGGGAGAGAGAGGAGTGAGAAACAGCCTTGCAGGCACCAAGGTCAGTGAAGAAGGAGGGGGAGAGGTGCTCCAGGTGCCAGAGCAGAAGTCCCCTGCGGCCTGTGGTGAGGCCCCTGGTGAAGCAGGCTGTCCCCCTGCAGCACATGGAGTACCACGGTGGAGCAGGGTTCCACACTGCTGCCCATGGCAGAGCCCCTGGTGGAGCAGGTGGACCTGCCCTGAAGGAGGCTGCGGCCTGTGGAGGACCCCGGCTGGAGCAGGCCCTGGGCTGGACCTGCAGCCAGTGGAGAGGGGACCACGCAGGAGCAGGGGGTCTGGGGGGAGCTACTGCCCGTGGGGGACCCAGGCTAGAGTAGTTTGCTCCTGATGGATGGACCCCGTGGTACGGACCCATACTGGAGCAGTTCTGGAAGAGCTGCTGCCTGTGGGAAGCCCACACAGGATCCATTTGGGAAGGACGGCATCCCGTGAGAGGGACCCCATGTGGAGCAGGGGCAGAGAGTGACCAAGAAGGAGCAGTGGAGACAATGTGCCATAGACTGACCACAAACCCCATTCCCCCATATCACTCGGGGGGAAGAGGTGGAAGAGGGAGGATGCAGGGGAAGGCATTTTTCGTTTGTTTCATTTCTCACTTCTGTAGTTTGTTACTAATAGGTAACAAATCTCACTATCTCCCTACTCTGAGTCTGTTTTGCCCATCACAATAATTACTGAACGATCTCCCTGTCCTTATCTCAACCCTTGAGCCCTTTGCATTGTATTTTCTCCCCCTTTTCCCTTTGAGGAGGGGGCGTGAGAAAGCAGCCGTGGTGGAACTCGGCTGCCCACTGAAGTAAAACCAACACACCAAGGAAGTTGCTTCCCACAGAACAGATAAAAAGGACCAGCGATTCTGTCCAAAGTATCTTGATAATTTAATGGGGGATACTTTGGTCACAAGTATCCGACTACATTTAAATTTCACAGGCAGTGTAGTGATAAGACAAGGAGTAATTAATAGCTTTAAACTAAAAGGGTAAATTTCAATAAAGCATTTCTTCTTAATTGCTAATTCTGAGGGTACTAAGGCCCTCAAACAGGTTGCCCAGAGAAGTTGTGGATGCCCCACTCCTGGAAGCACTTGAGGCCAGGCTGGATGGGGCCTGGGCAACCTGGGCTGGTGGGAGGTGTCCCTGTCCATGGCAGGGGGTTGGAACTAGGTGGTCTTTAAGGTCCCTTCCAACCCAAACCATTTATGACATGATTCTAAGATCTTACCCCTGAAGCTCAGAAGCACCTGTCACCTCCATCTGTACGAAGAGGCTACTCAGCACACTTTCAATACCACAGCCTTACGCTTGATTATCCCTCTTGAATACTATCTTGACAATTACCAGAAGTCAACATCCCCTTTGACAATAAGAGGCTTGTAGTTCACTGTCTAAAGGAATCCACTATCCACCAGCAAAAAAAATGTCCAAAGTTATTTAACACGAAAGTTCAGTATTTTGGTGCGCTACTCTGTATGTGGATGACCATTTCCTGGGCTCACTGCCTGAATTCCTCCCGTTCCCATTGGAGAATGAGAGCTGGGCTAAGATTTCCCTTAAAAGCATCTCCTCAAACTCAGCTGCTTTTTAAGACTACAGTTATGACATGAAATGCCTATTGTGTATTCACAAGAACTTAAACATGGCTGCTGATTAAAAGCTGAACTATTAGCACCCTATGTCAGAGGATGATACACTAAACAGAAAAGAACTATAAACCAACTCTGAAGAAGGAATTCCAGAAGAGGTAAAGAGGATATGCCAGAACTCCAAGTCACAAAGATGATGAAAAATTCAGCAATACAGAGCAGCATTGGGCAAAGGAATAAGGATGCTCTGACATCTTAAGAAACTAATACCATCATTCCCCAACTCCCTGCTAAAAATCAAATTGCACAAGTCAGTAACAGCACCTAGATTTCTGCTATTAGAAAACCAAAACAACCACAAGCCACAGAATTTTGAAGTAAGAAAACTAAACTGTAAAGAAATGACAAACCAGAAAGCAACTGCACAACCAGAATTTCTGAAAGCCATAAAGGAATCAATTCAGAGTCAAAAATCAGAGGCACTTAGACAGGGGAGGGTAGACAGTTTTCCTTGCTAGGAATTGGCTTGAAAGTAAGGGCTTTCAAACTACTTAGACCAGCCATCATTGAAACACAGTCTTGTCGTGGACTACCTGTTCTCACTCTTACCTTGTTCACCAACTAATTATTATAACTATAGAAACCAAACAAGATGCTCACATATGTAGTTCACGTTTCTTAAGAAGGTGCTTAATCGGCAAAAACTTTAACTCTTTCCCCTAAGACCAAAAACTAAGTCTCAGAATTTAGATCCTTCAGAGAAAGTGGCTCCAAAACTGTAGAGAAAGTTTCACTTACCAAAATGCTGTGTACTTTAAAAAAACATAATACTTCTCAGAAGATGATCCTAGATGTAATGAATTGTTCTGACATCAACAGAACACTTCATGAAAAATATTTGTTCACATTTAAGATAATCATTGAGTATGACTATAATTCAGATGCTATGCCAACACAGACTGCTTTCAGAATCCCTTTCCCTGACTGAAGTCTACCAATCTCAAATCTGGGGTTAAAACTAATTTTATGGTTTTTCAACAGAGGCACACTCATCATTTTGCTTTTACACTAATGACCATCTACATATTAAAAAAACAAAAACCAAAACATTATCTCTCTGTAAGGATACAAACCTGTTCTTCTTCTGTAAAAGGCACAAGTGCCAGTGGTGGCAGGGGCTCCTCTTGTAAAATAGGCAGAAACTCCTTATCCAGAAGGTCTGAAGGTATCTATATGAAAAGCAAATAATAGACAGTTACTTCAAATACCCAGATACTTTCATTTCAGGGATGATGCCACATACAGTATAAAAATTCTTGCGTATATCAATGTCAACTCTCTCTCCATCTACCCAGTACACCAGTACTTTCAGTAACGTAACTGGAGTGGGTGCAACTCCACTAGAAAATTACTTCCCCATTAAAAAAATGTATAGACAAAGTAACAAAGCACCCGCCCACCTACAAATGAAATATCTACAGCACCAAGATCATATACAACAGAATTTCAAATTGTACACCAATTCAATTTAAATCTGAACCAAGTGAAATTTCATCTGTTTAACAGAGAAAAGTGTTGCTTTTCTAAATGCAGTGCACATTTATATCCAATTTTTATCTCAGTAGACTAACAGAGCTACCATATATAGCACAGAGGTTGTATTTGATTGGAAGACAGTATTTCTAATTTAACCAACAAGGAGAGTGAAAAAACAGTAAAATGAAACTATAGGTACAGATTTATTAAGCAAAGAACACTGATCATTATTTAAATCAAAATAAATTTGAACCCTAATTCTTTTGGTGGCAGGTCCATGAACAGCTGTGAGCCTAAGCATGTGGACAAGAAGCTACAATCAGTGCAAAGTGAACTCTAGTTATGCCAACAGAGAACTCTGCTTCAAGAATACCTAGTTCACAATACTAGAGTAGTCCTTATGGACTTAGGACAATTTCAATTGAAGCAAAGCAACCCAGTGTTTTGGGATTTTTTTTTTTCCATTTGGGTACATGCTAGCAGAAGTCTGCTTTCAATCATATTTTCTTTTAATCAGAGATGCAACACCTCCTAATATTCAGCCAGCAACAAATGCTGATGACAGTGAAAAAAATTAGAGTACAAGTCACAGCTTAGGCTTAAAAACAGTGAATCTAGTAGCTGACTACAAACTTTATCAGGAATCCTTTCAGTCTCAATAACTAGAACCACTCAACGCCATAGAAACGTATCAAAAGACATCCAAATTTTCTGTTAGAAAAGCATGCCATACTCTAATAACGCCCTTCTGGCACACATGCATGTGGAAGAAATAATCTTTTGGACTACTGACAACCATTGGTGAGCTTCCAGTAAAAGAGTGTATTAATAAGTTGTTTTGAATCAGTTTTAACTGTAGAGGTCTGAGTATCATCTGATAACAACATATACTCTGCATGAAACAATGACATTTGACAAGCTGACTTATTCAAGCATAATATTAATGTTTAAATCACAACTTATCAAAGTAAAGCACGATAATTCTGTATGTAAAAGCACAGCTTTAAGCAGTAACACACTTACCAGCTTCTGAAAAATCTTTGACATTCAATGCCCTTGAATCTGTGTGTAAGCAGAGCAGGGCCCCCAGCACTGTATGAGAATGTCAGCACATTCATGGTAGGGGAAGAGCACGGAGGTGTGCATGCACATCTACGTGCAAAGCCAAAGACGCAAACTGAAACAACTTCTTGCCATCCCTCCCTGACTTGAGGATAAGGCTCTTGGAGAGATTCAGACTTCCAAGTCACTATGTGCCTGCTGCAACAATAAACCAATCTCTGTCACCATCTACATAACAAACCAATGTTTACAAATGTGGCATGTATGACTCATTTACCTGAAATGCCCTCTGAAATATGACTTCTGTATCATGGAGAACCTCATTTGTAATTACACCAGATGCAAGTTCTTGACTTTTTACGCTATTTTATATTACATGTGCTAGACTGTATTTGTGACTTGAGTCCCAGAGAAGAGAACAGCCTGAGGACAGCTGACTGGGCTGGTTACCTGCTAAACCAAACTGCTTTAAGTCAGCAGGATAAGTGGGGGTTCTTGCCACTTTTTTTAGGCAAGGTGCTAGTATGATTTATTGCCTGAATTTCATGGTGAATCAAATAACTATTTTAACTATATTAAATTAAAACCTACCAAGACAAGCCAATCTGAGTGGCTGCAAAGAGACTTTAACCCTCAGCCACCTGTGGCAGTACATCTGAATAAGACTTTTTTTTCCTCAGGGTATACCAGAATTTGCCACTCTGAAGTGGCAAAAAGAATTAAACATAATGAATGCACTAAGAGTTGGATCAAACAAGCACACACCCACAAAAAAATCAGACCTCTTCAGTTCTTTGCCAAGGGATACACAATTTGTGTCCATAATCACAAAATACAAATAACTATCCCTAATCACAAGTCTGTGCACATACACACATCAGGCCTTCTTCCTCTTCCTGCTCACCTTATTATCCTTTAGAAAAAGTGCCAACATTTCT
Organism: Cygnus atratus; assembly: GCF_013377495.2. Classification (NCBI taxonomy): domain Eukaryota; kingdom Metazoa; phylum Chordata; class Aves; order Anseriformes; family Anatidae; genus Cygnus; species Cygnus atratus. The sequence goes on from NC_066370.1 coordinate 9,561,630, forward strand.
TCTCTCCCATAGCGATAGTCTGCTAGTTTGTACTTTGGCAAAGCCGGAGACAGAGGAGGGGATGTCACACTCCCACCACTAGACAAAGCTCGCAGCCTAAAATAAAGCAGAAAAAGCAGTGAAAATTGAATTGAAAAGAATGCATCCTCAGCTCCATTATACTCTCTGCACATTTAGAGATTTGACATAAAATAAATCCAACCCTGAAAGCAGAGCAAAAACATTTACTAGTCTAGCTTCAAAAAAAACTTACTGCTTCAACAAGAAGAAATACATTCCCTCATTTTTCCTGCAGCCAAAAGAGAGAGAAAATATTCCCAAACACTTCTTCAAAAAATTCAATTCATCCCCTGGAGAACTCCTCTATGTTGACTGTGTAGTGAGCTAGCTACACCCCTGAACCCCTTAACTATTTACACTAGGTGCACAAAAATCAGTTTTATGATGCATCTTCCATAGATAAATATTGACAACAGCTTTTTTTTGACTCCTAGTTCACAAGAATAATTCTTACTACACTAAGGACAGTGCAGGAAACAATCTATTTTAAGGAAAAAATTTAGATATTTAGTAAAATTTAACAAACAGTAAAAGACAGCAAACTTCACGGTGAGGTTCATTCCTCTGTCACTGCAGTCCCTAGAATTCACTACTACTCCAAATTCCTTTTGCAGGAATTAAAAATTAATAGCATTTCTCATTGTGTATCTCTCATAGTTGCGTGTTTCAGTATAAAAGCTGTAGTAAACATAGCCACACTTCCCTTCTGAGACATTTTAAGCAATAAGCTAACTTAGGACCAAATTCAGTATTTGTCTGTCATATGTCACACAGGCAAGCTACTCAACCACTTGCAGGTAGTATCTTACAGTTTTATGACATTAGTCCCACTCCATAGATTAGTTTCATTCTATACAATCATTTCCTCAGCTAGCCAACCACCTTCTATTTTCAAATCTGAAGAACGTTTTACAAAAGGATGCAAGTCAAGAAAAAAGAACTAGGCCATTTTTCTATGCTATCCTTTGACATGCATTTTAAACAAGTAAAACAATGGAAACTACTTCCAACAATTTCAAAATTCTTAGAAGGAAAGCAATCTAAAATATTGATTCAAAGGCCACCTTTCACCTGATTACTGAAGCACGCTTTCTGGGGGTTGTTTTTGTTTTGTTTTCGTCCTTTTGACTGCATAGAAAGGAAAATAATTTACAAGTCAAACTAGTATATGATTTTTTGTTTGGTGCCACCCAGTGGCAGTTTCTTTACATGTCACTTCCAAATCAAAAATGCCTGAAGACGCATTATTCAGAGGATTAGGTGGATCAATGTAATGTTCAACTCCAATCCAGATTAAATGTGACCTAGAGCTTCACTATTAGGAAGTGATACAGCAGCATACATGACACACCTGAGTATACCTCAGCCCAAAAGAATTACAAATCTTACAGGAGTAATGGAATAAAATTGTAAAAATCAAGAAGCACAATGAAGTATAACATACTTTCATAAATAAGCTGCTTTTCAAACTAAATGGAGACTGAAGTCCTTCAGTATGACACAGCAATCAAATCACTGCTAAAGTGCTTTTTTTTTTTTTTAAAAAAAAAGTTACCCCCCCTTATTTTTAATATAACTTTGGCTTCCTTCCACCAATGAATCTGATCATGTTTGTTACACTGAAGAGCACTTCAGCATAAGCTATCTGCCTAGTGGGTATATTTATAGATAGTGATAAAGTCATTCTTTAACCTTCTTTCAATCCAAGAAAATAGACTGAGCTCTCTCATTGTTTTCTGAGCCACAAATCATGTCTTTTTACAAAAAAAAAAGTGGGGTATTAAATTACCTATCAAAATGTGTCAGAAGTGAATATGTTATTCCAGTGATAGCCTTACCATGTGCTACACAGCAGTTATACTTCCTATAACCACTCCACACATTTACACATCTAAGGATCACGTTACTCTTCAGAAACCACACTAGCTAAAATTCTTGTTTGCGATATCAGTCATTAACAGTTTTTAAAAATGGAACAAATACTGAAAACTTATCACACCTGTGCAGTTACTCTTAAGCAAAAGTCAAGACATGTCAGACAAGCTGGAAAACTTCCTGCATCAGTATCTCTATACAATGGCATGGATTCCCTTATTGCAGCTTTTCAATACTAAAAGGGGTCTTATAAAAAACAAAAACTTTTTGTTCAGTCCAATAATGACAGGACAAGGGGGAATGGTTTTAAATGAAAAGAGGGGAGATTTAGGAGGAAATTCTTCACTCAGAGCCTGGTGAGGCACTGGAACAGGTTGCCCAAAGAAGCTGTGGATGCCCCATCCCTGGAGGCATTCGAGACCAGGTTAAATGAGGCCCTGGGCAACCTGATCTAGGGGTTGGAACTAGGTGATCTTTAAGGTCCCTTCCAACCCAAGCCATTCTATGAAAAAAGTTTGCTTACATACAGCGTTCAATCTGCTGACGACAATGTACGAATTTCCCTATTAGTATGTATCACATGGGAAGACCAAACAACAATAACGCTATCTTCCTCACTTTGTATTCCTCTGAGATCATGAAAACGGTTCCTCTCCCAGTAGTTGGTAGCAACATGAATGGTATGCGCAACCATAACAAACTCTTTTCATACACAAAACAAATTTTAAAAACGAAGGTTAACTTTATAATATTGCTTTCAGCAACAGGTCAAGGACTGCAATGAAGCAGTAAGGAACAAAGGCATTATATCCCATTCAGTCTTATAATCTACCCAGTCCCAAAGGACAGGAGTCCATAACAGTCTTCAAAAATTAAGATACGGTTCCAGAGTCCCACAAAACAGAAAAAACTCACCATTCAGGCCCAAAGTTAAGTGTCTGAGTTTCTGCTGCCATTGTTTCTTGTTCTACTCCTCTTTCTTTAAAGTGTGAACCTGAAAAATAAAAACATTTACTATGAGAACAAGATGAATACAGTCCTCCATAAATACTCCAATGAGCCCAGCCCGTGGTAGGTGGGTTGGAATTAGATGATCTTTAAGGTTTTACCAACCCAAAGCATTCTAAAGCTAAACTTCTTTCCAATAAAAAATATGGCTGGTCATGCAAAAAAATGAAGAAAATCACTATGGGTTTTATTTTTTTTAAATAAGAAATCCATTCCAGCTAACACAGATTAATTTACAAGTATGGGAGCAACTACATCAAGATCTCTTGGTCCAAATTCCTCTTAGCAGCTCAAACAGGTCACTGGATCAGTGGGGTCCAAGGAAACAACTTGTACAAGCAGCCTCTTGTCAAATCAGTCATTATCACAAGACAACCAAACATGAAGAATTTGATGCATAATCCTCTTCTGTGAGAGCAGTAATGCTTAATTAACAGAATTTCAGCTTCCTGACAATAATAAGAGGATTAAAAACAACACTAGAATTCAAGCAAGAAAGATTGGCCAGTTGAGTGTCAGAGCATTCAAGAAGTTTCCACTGTTCATTCTTGAAAAATAAGCCTCCTAAAGATCGAGTATAGCCAATGCTGTGACATCCTCCGAAATCTGCAAGCAGATGATAGTATTTTTACTTTCTTAGATTTATTTAGCTTTATTAAGCAAAATATGCACAACTTTTGACATCATTTACTCTCATTCCTATTAGATAGGTCCCTAAAGTACCTAAGTGAAGGTCAGCTCAAGTTCCTATATATCAGGAGTATATGGACAACAGCAGACAGAGCCATGCTGGATGGGAAGGTACGAGACCAAAGCTACCTGGTTTTCTCTATGAGAAGCAAGTCCAGCCACATTGTTCTGAAGTAGTGTCTTTTGCAGTAAGAAAACAACAGCTCCTCTTTCCTTCCAGCAACAGCAAAATACAAAGAGGAAGTTTTAGTTTTGTTTTTAATATCTAACTCACTGTTGCTGAAGCCGGTGCTGCCCTCCCCCCTCTCAAAAAAAAAAAAAAAAGGATTTGAAGCATTACCTACAGAAACTGGTTGATTAGACTTCAAGAGCCATAAAGACAGATGGCAGGGAGGGAGCTTTGCTCTATCAGAATTCTGTTCCTTAATAGACCTAAGGACTAAATAAGGAGCTTGGTAAGTTTGTCTATACTTTGCATGAAAACATGATGGAAAAGAAAAAGATGGGCAGATAAAAGCAGAAAGGGCATTAGTTTCTGAAGAAGAGACAAAAATAAAGTAAGCATTTTTCTAATGTATGTGCTACAGAAATTACTGTACTAAAACAAAGCCTAAAAATTAACAGCCTGAAATTTAAAAAAAAAGTCTAAAAAATGCTCAAAATGCTTGGGCAGACCTCACCAGATCTTCTGGGCATAGACATTACAAATAATTGCAAAACTTCCTGCAGCTTAAACCTACCAAACAATGTTTGGCTCATGTATTTTTTTTTTACTACATGCCATATTTTTTTCCCCATACTCTCTATATAATTTATATACAAATCCACAATACTTCTACGTAACGAAATGGGATCATCACTGCTTCATGCATCAGAAGGTAATACAGATTAAAATCGAAGTATGCAGCTAGTCTCAGAGGCCTAATTTGAGATTATTTTCATCTGTGTTTTTTGTTTTAAAGCAGCCAAAACTCATTAAGACATTGAAGACAAATCCATTCATCAGTTCTACAAATCAAACTTGAAAAGTGAAGTCAGGTGCCTAAAGAAGATGCACAACAGGCACCTGTGAAAATATTGTGGGGCAGTTCAAGCAAATCATCACACGCACGTTGGAAAAGAGAAGCCCCTGACAACCGTCAGTAGTGTACTGCTGCCTTGAGTGGACACGTCGCATCGCATCCTGCGGTGCCTGTAATCCTTCTGCTGGTGAGGGTGGAGAAGAGAACCTTCAAGATCAACCCACGTGGATCACCAGAGAAGCTGAGATCATTAGCTCCTAACACTGAAGTTAGCGCAGCATCAATAGTACAACAAAGGCTAGCACTGAATGTTAAACTGCAACGAAAATACAGCTGAAAAGCATCAGATACAGCTGAAAAGCATCAGATAAAAGGACAAAGAACTAAAAAATGGTTAGGAGCAGTTTGCTGGTTATGGACCCCCTGGGCTCTACCCCTCTTCAGCCTTCCTCAAAACTGAAGTTTCTTTCTTTCTCTATTAGACTCCTCAAAGACTGCTAGTCTCATCCCACTGTGCTGCGAAATAGTTTTCCTTGAACTTCTGACCACCACAACTTCAGTTTGGGAACCAAAGCGTGGTGGCTTCACTGTCTTCCCTCTGTCATGTTCAGGTAAGTTACCTTCTCCCTTTAAGTTACTATGCCTGTACGAATCTTGAATTGAAAGCAAGACATCTGTAAGTGGATGAAATTGTAGCTGAACAAGAGAAAAAAAAACAGTAAAAAAAAAACACTCACATCTGCAGAAGATTTGAGGTATAACAGGTGAATTTACTCTAATAGGCAGTACTACCCACACACATGACATGCATGGGAGAGAAATTACAGGCAAAGAAAGCAGCACTCTTGAAAAGGAAGCACTCTGGAAACAGATACTGATTTGGGAGGAGGGCGCCAGGAGGGGGCCAAGATGACACTCAAGAAAGCTGAGATGCCAAGAAGAACACACTGAGCCATGTCAAAGCAGAGAAGACAGGGAAAACAAAAACTGTGTGCTGCTGCTGTCGACTGGTTCACAAAGTGGCAGTCAAAAGCCGTGAGCATAAAAGGCAAAGTGGAGAGGAGCCTCTGACAGGGACTGCAGAGCACCTGCAGTCAGCAGGTTAAGGAGAAGCTGTCCTAACTGGAAAGGCAAGTTGGGATGGACCACGCGATGCTCACACAGAGGAAAGAGTCAGGGTGGAGCAAGAAAAAAGGTGAGGGACTAAGAAACACAGGACCTGATCATTTATTCACTTTCAGCTATTTTGAGCAACGAAAAGGCATGGATTTATCAGGTCTTTGTCTAGTTAATTCCTTAGGATCTAAACTTCAATATAATAATTAAAATGTTAATTTGAGTCTTTTTAAAAAAATCTATGCTGCCTCCTTATTCATCAAGGATGACAAATTACAAAATATGTATACACACCTATTATACTTCGTCCTTGCTATAATTTGATGAGGGTATAACCCCTTTTTGAACTGCAACAGTTTTGTAAATTAAGACGTTCTCCAAATTAATGGCTACTGATCGAGTAATCCACAGAACCACAATTTTTAGATGGACAAAGAACATACAGGGAGAGTTTTAAGTCTAAACAAGAAACCGAGGCCACATTTGGATGAAATCCAACTAGTACCACTGGCTGGGCAAGAATACTACCTGAGGGTTTCCCACCACTGCTTCAAAGGACAACTTTTGGTCAAGATTTTCTTCAAATCGGGTCAGTCCTCGATCAAGATGCCAGTGCAACCCTACCAACAGTTGCAGCTTTCCACAGCAGTTTTGGGAAAAACATCATAAACTGCAATTGCTTCCTAAACTGGTACCGAGACCACGTTTTCCTGGGGCGGTACTGCAGCCACAGACCGGCTACCAGCACACAGGACTGCAAAAAGAAATCACCGACCCTGTACTGGCCAGAGGAAAAAACATTGGTTCTACCTTGTCAGCAGCTTAGTGCTCTGGAAGTCAGAAGTCCATCCACTGAGCGCACACAAAATGTAATCCAATAATGTTAAGCCTTTAAGTGGCTTTCCCTCACAATTAACAGGTGGTAATATAGGTAGAGAAGTTGCTATCAGCAACACTAATTTCATCGGTTTGCTTTAGGTACAATATTTTAGCAAGCTTGTGTTTTTGTTTTTGTTTTTTTTTTCAAGCTTTCTACTTAGGATCTGACAAATCTATTGAAGCTTACACAAATATCTACTTCAAACAAGTTTGAACTTGATTCTATCAGATAGATTTGTGTTAAAATGCATAAGAAAATATTTCAGTTAGAAAATCCAAGGGCAGTTTTACAACTACTCTGGCACATTTTGGCCGTGAGCTCTATTTTATTAAAACATGTAGCTATTTAACAGCTATCTAGGCAAAAGGCTGCTTTTCAGAAATGTTGAAATATTTGAACTACCATGTTTTCCAGACTCTGCACAACCTCTGGATTTTACATAAAACAGTCATTTTAAGGCTTGTCCCTTACTCATGGGTGCCTGAGTTAAGGTTTTCGGGAAATGCTAAATTCCTACAGCTCCATTTCAGAATTCGGCCACTTTGTACTACACTGCAATCTGTCTCATCAGGATGCATTGCTGCCTTCAATGGAGATGAACAGCCTTAGCATCCCAAGTTTGAGGCTATGCAACAACTGCATTCAGGTCTACCTATCTCTCCTACAGTTAAAATAATTAGATTTAGGCTGTCACTGCAATTTACACCATTGGGGTTGCTGCTTGCTTGGTCTTTTTTTTAATTACTGTTATTAACTTTGCAGACCTAAACTTTGGCAAAGCATATACAACTAGCATCCTTCCTGCACCCAGCCATTTTATTCTGACATCACCAACCGTTTGATCTAAGATGCTTAAGTATCCTTTCCTTCCCTTTCAAGGTAGTTCTGCTACTACTGTAGGTTTGAAACAGCTTTAACTAAGAAATTCACTAAGAACATCTGAGACCCGAAGAACACAGTGAACATCTAATGCAAGCAGATTTAAGAGCAAGGAACTGGGTTTTCCTTAAACATGGAACAGGAATTTAGCAGCAGTGCTCCGCTACACAACAGCGGCATTACATCAAGACGATAAAACTTTACGTTTGCAAGCAGCTAAAGAAAGCATCCACCAGGCACTACTATGGCTAACTAATTTCAGTGCCATTAACGTTAAAAAAAAAAAAAAGCACATTAGCTGAGCATTAATGCTGATTTTCTCTAATTCTTGATAAATCAAAGAAAATCCAGAGCCATATGCAAGCGAGCTTTTAAAGTTTCAGCACAGTGGTAAACAGGATGACTCAGGTAGCTACGCTATCAGTCTGTTAGATATTAATCATAAGCTAAAGCAGACAACACTGATTAAAGGACACTGACAGAATTAAGGCCAACCAGCATGGATTTACAGAAGGTATTCAATCAGAATATACTTTAAGAGTAGACATTTCACTGCTCAAGTAGCTGAAATAAATTTTAACATCTGCAGGACATCTCAATTAAGCACAATGCTAAAAAGGACAAAGTCATTCAGAACTGCCTGATAAATCTCAAATCACCATAATCTTTTTTTAAGACTTTCAACCTCCTCTTTTAAAGAATCTAAAAAAACCAATCTCAGAACATAAAATATTCTCAAAATACAGAGCGAGTACAAATATAAGTAGCTATCCTAAACTTCCATGGAATTCGTAGCATTGGATCACATTACTTCTAAATCCCAGGGATGAGAAGAATGGGTATGGTAATGGAAATGACACATCACCAATAAAACCATCATGAATTATTCAATTACTTGGTCCAGTATAGCAGGTTGCACTTAATAGGGCCAAGCATCCAATCAAAAGACTCACGAGAAGAAAACATCGGTGATGTACAACAGATGCAAGACTACTCTGGAAATACATAGTCCTTAAGCAACCTGAGATTTATGACAATGATCAGCTGAAAAGGAACATATGATACAACATGGACTAGAAAAGCTAACACAAAACACTGAATAAAGAAATCAGGAAATGCAGAGCAAAGAATACTGCTTTCAGTTCTATTTTCAATAAGGCAAGGAGGCTGATAAACCAGGTGTTCAGAAATTGATAGAACATGACAGATACGCCTTACAGTGAAAAAAAGGCAAAAAAAACACATCTAAGCTCTATTTATTGAGCTTAAAGAGCAATTAAAGAAATATCTTGCTCAGTCTATGAATGATCATGCAAGTAAAAAAGGCTGAAGACCCAGGATTATCCAGAGAATGGACTGAAGCAAGAAACTCAGAGATAACCAACAGAGTAAGCTGTTTCCAGGTCAACACCAGACGATTTTCTAAAAGGTATGTTCTAGTTTAAGCAGAAAATTAATCAAAAAATCTATTACTCTTATTACACAAGATGCCAGACAAGTCACAGTAGTCCCTTCCGACTTACCGAGTCTTTATCCTCATAAAGGGAGTGAATTTTTCAAGCCCTATCTACCCACATGCCAAGAAGTTTTCCCTAAAGGAATAATGTCTGAGCCATCCATTTCTCCAGAAACTATGCCTCTATTACAGTTGCATTTTCAGATCTCTTTTAAAGTCTTATCTTTACTGTCTCAAATCACTGCAAAAATCTCTCAGCGATTTCTGGTCAAATATTGCCTGCAACATTCTCAAAAGCAGGACCAAACTGACCAGCTTCTGCTCACTTCTACATTGACCTAAAACTTCAGGGAGCACTGCAGCTTGCAACATGTTGCACCACAGTCAAAAGTGAAAAACACAAGTAGTAGGAAACAAAGCTATTTTGGGATAGGATGACAAGAGAGACTACAGAGACCTGCACACCTAACAAAATCCAAGAAAAATAAAGCAACAATTAAATACCACATTACCAGATGTTTTCTGCCTTTCCTACCTGTTGTGAACTTGGTGGTTAGAGGAAGGGTAGAGAGTTATCCACTTCTTGCTTCACCTGAACACGAGCAAACATGAAAGCTTTTCCCCGTGTGTCAGCCAGAAAGCAGCGTGACCTCCACCTTTATTACGAGACCTCAGCCGGAGGCAGACAGCAGCGATTAAGCTCCAAGGAGAGTCAGGGGACCACACCCTTGGCCCTGCCACTGGCTGGAACACAAACCACTTCTCCTTCCAAATCCTGGCCCAAAGCTCTGCCAGCACTGTTTCCCAGCCGAAAATCACTTTCACATCTGTCTCTACCTTGTACACAGAAAATCTGCTGCTAGGTGAATATTTAGCTCGTGTTATTCCACAGAGTGTTACAGGTCAGGTTGCTGAGTTTGTCTACCTGCTTCTGGTCAAGTGCTTCACCGCCAGTAGCAAGGCTACAGGAATGCAACCAAGAAGTCAGTGCAGCATTTCTCTCCTGCTTGTCACACACATTACACAGCCCACGTGTGTACCTGAAATGGCAGAGCAAAGTTTCAGACTACATGCACTGAATTAGTCTGGGCTGTTGTGGTTTTTTTGGTTTTGCTTTCATTACCATTTCTACAAGCAGCTTCTTCGGGCTTTGTAGAAATCTTCCCTCCCTGCCTGCCCCCTTGAGGTTTCCTATGCATGCAGTTCTGAGACGTCCTATACTTTAGAAAAAATAATATTCAACAGTCAGAAAGTGTCAAATAAAGAGTCTCAGCAGAGAGAATTAGTATGTGTATCAGACTGCATGTGTTCATCAACCAGGAAATTAGAAATTACCTTTTTACTACATATGAATTACTTGAGTTTTTAATAGCTATCACTTTTTCTATTTATGTTATTATTGCTAAAGGCATTCACTTACTTTGATCTAAGAACTGTATCTTTGTAAGCTAACTTGTGATGCTATCCTGATCCTGTGCCTTAGGATAACAAATAGAGAAAATGACATATGCAGATGATTCAGCATTAACTAAGACGAGTAAAATTTCCACTGGTTTTAAGGGTAGTTAAACCAGTCCTCTAATTTATTAAATCACGTTATTAGTTGTTTATACTTTCAAGCCTTACCAGATGCTATTTCCATGATCAGCCTCTCTCATTTCCATGGCACACGTTATCCAGCCTAATGCTTGACACCATCCCTGCTGTGAGCAGGGGCTGGAGCAGGCGACCGCCAAAGGCTGGTCTCTTCCAACCTGTACTGTCCTCTGATTCTGCCACACATGGCTCACAAATCCCAGTTTGAAAATCCATTACTTGTCAGTCACACCAACTCCTTGACACATCTATCCATTCGTCACCACAAAACTTCACCCAAAGTAATCTGCGTATAAAGTTTTCCTTCTGTTCCTTCCTATCTGAACTGACACACTGCCATATCCAGACCACACATCTTTTACACGTGTGGAGTTACAGTCTCCGAATCTCCCTGTCACACAAACCAGCATCTTTAACATAAAATACTATCAAAAGAATACAACGCATTCAAATTTATCATCAGTGACAAGGGGGGGGGAGTATTTCTGTACTGAATGAACGTGATTAAATATGTGGGAAGAGGACATGAACTTCACAAAGTACAACGCACCATGCTTACTTTCACTACCCTAACACCTGTTTAACATGCAAAAGTATTTTTCCAACCAGCTTATTTTCCTGACCTATTACATGTAAGTTAGCTTATCTGTTCATAATGGAAAGTTAAATATACAATAGACGCTGATGAGGGCATCAAATAATCATTCTACCTCATTTGCCTAGATTCTTGAAAACATACAGCCAAAGAGAGAGAAAATTATAATGCACAGCTTTAATAATTAGCTGAAGGAATCAAAGACTAGAAAGCAATCCAAAAGGTACTGTCAACAAGACACTATTTTGAGACAAGTTTTCTAAATGACCATCAAAATTACTCATTGACCTACGTAATGACTCCATTACTTCTACAGAGCTCCTGGTATCCTTTCTGCTTTTCTCCAAAATCCCCTGAGGTCTAGATAACCAGCTTCTACACACTACGAGCTTTAAGGATTGTAGTAATAGCTCACTCCTGAAAACACATACTGATTTCACACTTGCCCAAAGCCTCAGATGCATCAAAACAATTCTACGCATTCTTTCCATACGAAAAAAATCTAGCGAGAGGGCCATGTATTTTTCAATGGGAGTCTAGTTTCTTGCAGACCTCAAGCCACTGCTGCAGTGTTACTACCTTCAAGGACTGTTTAAACACTTTCAGAAAGAATGGATTGACAGCCCACTCTGTAAAAAGGAGAACTGGGCATATTTTGTTGATTTTGTAATCAACAACACTGTGGCAATCTTACCTACTAAGAAAGCAATGCAAAGATCTTGGTCTTCTACAGTCCCCTACTACCGTCTGAGCTAAAGATGAAAAAATAGCGATACTGTCACTATGATGAGCTACATTTTTATAAAATATACGTATATATTTATATGTATGTATTAGTATGTACACACACACACTACCACCAACCACAAGAGGGTCAATGTGGTATAGACCTTATAATTTAAAGCTCTTAATTCTTAGTTCCATCCACAACTTAAGTACATCTTGAGTAAACCTGCTAGGTTTTCTGTTCAAATGGTTTTCCATCGAGACCAATCTTTTCGGCAGTCAAAAGATGTTCAGGACTTGACTGCAACAGAAGAGAGGCAAAACCATGCTGCAAACTGACTTCATTCTCATCAAATACCACCCTCCCTGCAACATTTCATAAACCTAAGTTTTCAAATGTCACTCATTTCAAAGGTCAATGTTTATATATAAAGCGCCTATCGCCATATTGATAAACACTCTTTAGAACAATTAAAATCAATTGTCATTTGTCACAATCGTCAAATGTCACAATTAAAATCAATTAATGAGAAAGCCACCCAAAGAAAGAGTCCCTTTCAACAAAAACACTTCTTCAATAACAAAGAGGAAATAGGTTTTTCCTTACCAAAACGTCCGATGGTTCTCTAGCAAGATATATAGGAAGGAGAAAGCAAATCAGGCCTATGCTCTTGTTTGTGAACTTGAACTGTAATTTTGTTGCTCAGTCCCTTACCTCTTTCTAGCTCTAATCATGAATTAAACACAGCTCATCTCCCCTCATCTTTGAGCAGCACTGAGGAAAAAATGGAAGTATGACAAAAATGCTACGAAAATGATTTTATTTTTTTTAAACTCAGACTGTGAGAAGATTTAACCTCATAGTTTAAAAGCACTACGACAGAATTTTAAAGACCTCAGTGAAAGAATAAGAAACATACATATGACAGTTACTTGAACTTACAAGATCAGACAAAAGTAGGCAGAGTCAAATTTCATATTCTTGTTATTGCAAACAAAAAAATCTGAAGAGCTGAATGCCTGAACCAATTCAGATGAGGGAAAAAAGGGGAAGGAAGAGACAATGGTTCAGATGCCTTGCTGATCTTCATAAATTACTGTGCACTTATGTTTCCCTTACATACTTACATAATTACAAAGATCTTTCAGCAGAGGCATGTAGTAGCAAACAACCTCTTCAGCCAGTCTGCATGGCTACCCCAATGAGATGATCTATGACTGACATCCAGCCTGCTTTAAATGAAGTAACTACAAATCTTAGAAGCGCTACCAACATTTTTCTTACATTCAGATTTAAGAACCTCCAGTATACTGGAGCTTCTTGGAGCTCCTTTTAGACAACTGGCTTTATGGGACGGGACAGCAAGAGTAGATGAGATGCAGTAGTATTTACTTTGAATTCCTTAAAGCAACCTTCCTTATCCACCCCCACCCCCTTGACATTCAAAGTCTTCATCAATCAAGGATTTAACAGTTTGAAAAATGAAGTTGTAAAGATACCAACTCTGTATTTACAAGCAATTCTCTCATGTCAGAATAAAAATCACATTTTTCACGTAACATAGTGTTTTGTTCTTATTTTAAAATACAGACTCAAGGAAACATTCAGGAAAGGTCCTAAAATAAATCCTGCAACCAACTACCCCCACACATGTTCATGTAACCAGGTACTGGGAGATCCCAAGCAGCTCTCGAAATCATTAAGAAAGTCCAGTATTCACACAAAATATTGTCAGATACCGAAAGGGGCTATCAATGCTTCAACACAAGAATCAGGTCTTGTTGGAACTGACAGCTTGCATTCAACTTCCACGCATAAATCTTTACCTTCTTTTTAATACAGCTGACCATTAGACAGAATCTTTATTTTTAGTCAGATACAGTGACGAATTAACACTAACACACATGACCTTTGACATCAGGTAACTTGCAGAACGTGTGCCTGTAAGAGCGTGGTGGGTAAAAGGGGTGCAGAGTGGCAATAGATGCTCCAGTGTTTCTGCTGATCCCCCTAGGACTGATTAAGGCATGCATTTTTATCTCGACATCTGCTAACTACTCAAAGAACGCCTTGCCAAGTGAATGACAAGAATACCAATACCTCACAATACTAAAAATCTCATCTATTGGAAGCCACCACCCAATAACAGAGCTCAACAACCCCAGAGGAGAGCTTTTGTTGGTGACTGCAGCAACCGATTTTGTTTACAACATTTCCAAAACATCCCACTATCCATCTACCAAGTGTTACATTGAGGGAAGAGCAAATGAGTTTATGTTTACTACAAAATTTCTTAAAAAACAAAAGCAACCAGCAGCATTATGGGGAAAAGGAAAAGAAAAAGAAAATTACACGTACTTTCCAGGAACTTGCCCAAGTCAGCTCCTGAAGCAAGAAAATAGAATGAGCAGCAAAAAGTTAGACAGAAGAACATAAACAAAATTCAGAAGTTTGTTCCCCTCCCAGCCAAGAAAACACATCTGTAAGAATTATAAAAAGAGATAAAGCATCGCAGCAGCAAACCAATGTTAATCTGACGGTTACTGAGGAAAACATAGATTTTATTTCAGAAGTACTAGTTGGCAGCATCTCCTTTTGGTCTACAACTTGTCCCACTTCAAAGTGCAATTACACAGAGTTGAAAGAATGGAAACTGCTTTGTTGACACTGAAACTACTTGTCTTGGATCAATACCAAATGTACACAACTGTGATCGATGTGCTCTTCGGGCTACCAAGGCCTCGCCACTCAAACACTGCCGGTCATTGCTGCTCGCGACGCCCTGCCGCCCGGGGGGCAGAGAGGGACTCGGGACTCCCTCCTGCCTCGGGCCGGGTACCCTGACAGGGCCGGGCGTGCCCAGAGCGGGACAGGAGCTGCTACGAGGGCGCACCTGCCCGAAGCACGGCCGGAAAGCGGCCCAGGCCGCCGGGCTGGGAGCGGACGGGCGAGTTCACGCAGGTCAGCGGGAGGGGACCCGGAGCCGGGCCGCAGCCGCCGGCCCCGCAGGGCCCGAGGAGCCCCAGGCGGCCCCTGACAGGCTGCAACGCCCGCCCCAGGACCGCGCGGACAAGGCCGGGCCCGCAGCCCCGGGGCAAAGCGGGTCCGGGCCCGGCGGAGCCCAGGGCAGGGCGAGCAGGAGGGGCCCGCAGAGCCGGGCCAGGCCGGACCGTGCCTCCCGGTAGGCCGCGGGGCGCCTCAGGGCTGCAGCACCCGCGGCAGACGGGAACCTCCGGCGAGACCGGTGCTCGGCCCGCGGCCTGAGGTCCACCCTGCGGCCGGGGACAGGCGGCGGGGCCGGTCGGGGCGGCAGCGGGGCGCGGCGGCGGCGGGGCGGCGTTACCTGCGCTCCCGGACGGAGAGACCCGCGCGGCCGCCGCGACTCCTCGGCCCCAACAACACAAGATGGCGGCCGCGCCGCCACGCAACGTCACGTGAGGGCAGGCCCCGCCCCGCCGCCGCCGCCGCGAGACCCGGATGCCCGGCGGCCCCGCCCCGCCCCTCCCCCCGCCCTCGCGGAGGCACCGCCCGCGGCTCCGGCGGCTGCGCGCGCAGCCCCGCGGGAGCGCGCCCCCTGCTGGAGGAGCGTGCACGCTGCCCCCCTCCCCCCCCCCACGCAGAGCCCTGTGGGAAGGAGGCGGTGCGGGCCCCGAGGGCCACGGCGGGTTGTGAGGGGCAGGCCTCAGCTGGGCGCAGGGCTCCGCCTCAGCCCCTGCCCGGCTCGTCCCCTTAAAAACCAGCAGGAGCTCAAAGCAAACTTTTTTTATTTTTTTACCCAGCTAAAAATACTGTTTTATTTTTAGTCCTAAAATCCACATTAGTCCATAGTGCGGAATAGCCCCATGCGGTTCCTGCAGCCCCAAAGCCTATTCTTAGCCGTTACACACCGGCGGAGATACAACTGTTTTCAGCTGAAAGAGTTCCGCTCCAGTCGTGATTCCAGCCACAGTCCATTTGGCTTTTCCCCCTCCCTCCGCTAGGTGAATAAATACTTGTCATTGTGCGCTGAGCGCCAGCCAGAAATGGTGCAGCGGTGAGTGCAAGTGGTGCCTCTGAGCTGAGGGGCTGAAAGCCTGTATTTCTTGGCGTTTGTTTTTAACTGACAACAACAGACTACTTCGCCCCAAAATCTTAGAGTGAAATTTCTCCATTAGGAGGCCGGTATGTAAAAGCAGAGCACCCTAACCAGGAGTTGGCCTCCGATAAGCTACATTTGATCCCCCTCGTTGCTGTCACACAGCTGAAGTCAATGCTAATAACAGTTGAGGGAGAGGCAGCACTGCACCGCGAGCTGTCAGCAAGAACTTCCAGCTTCGCTACAGAAGTGGCTGTACCTTATTATTCTACTTAGTGAACATGAGTCTGAGTACTCAAAATATTTTCACATGCTGTAAGGCAAGCTTTATCTGAGCTGGCAGATGTTTAGCACTCGTAGAGATTTTTTTCCCACAGTTTGTATAAAGATATCGTTGAGACAAAAAAAAATCAGGAAGAGAATGCCTATAAGATGTCTCATCTGCAGAATTCTTTTTTATTTTTATTTTTTAAATATCTCAGGAACCTCAGAAGATCAGAAGACTTTTTTTTTAAATCCTTTTTTTTTTTTGTAATAGCAGGTGCCTCTTCAGTCCTCCACAACTCTCAGTCAAGCAGAGCATGAAGAATGTCGTGAAAATTCAAGATTATATCTGTGTGGTTAAATTCCTGCATGGTTTAATTAGAGGACTACTACATGTTGTCTATGTATGAAATTACCTCAGCAGCTAGTCTGACATTTACTAGGGTACCGAGGGCATGATGTACTTCAGAGCCCTCTCAATTACCATACCAATTCATCTGCACTATTAAAAATACAAGTGCAGGGGAAGGGCATCCCTAACGAACCAGAAACCTTCCCTATTGACCCATTGTTGTCATCCATCCTAGCCCGCCTCCCTCAGTAGAGCAGTGGAGCAATGAAGACAGAGCACAGCTTTGAAATGGTAAATAATCATGATAAAGCAGCCCTGAAGATGTGGCAGAGTTTGTCATGTCTTCTCTCACCACCCCCAGTTTAGTTATTCGGAAAAGCAGCTCCCGTTTGTCGAAATATTGGGCATTTTGTCTGAGAAGAGCCAACATCTTCTCAGCAGCCTGTCTTCCATGGGAGCACAGAAGCATCCTCATTTGTCATGTCCCTAAAATAATGATAAAAACAGCAGACAAGGCAGGCAGGTGAACATCCAACTGTGGTTTTTAAAGGCAGTCACTTCAATGCATCTGTCACCTCAGATGGCTTATGTTAAAAGACAAAGCACCACTATAAACACTGCTACTTCTGCAACACCCAATTATTTTAAGACATCCTTCTAACATTTGGCAAGCTGAGTTTGAAAAGCAAGAGTAAAGTACTCCAGTTATTCCAATCCATCTTGCCAAGGGATTTATTTGGACACTCCCATAAGATTAAATGTAGTCACCTATGTAACCTCACAGCTAAAGCCTGAACTCTAAGCCATGAAGAACCTGGAGGAGAGAGACTCCCTGATCATATTGTTTCCCTTTCCCTCTAGACTGTGCCTACACTGAGCTTTTTAGGTAAGACATCCTGCCATCTATCACATGGTGTCTGTCCCCTGCAGCCCTACCATGAGTACAACAGTAGCATCAGTGAGAAACACACTGCAATCCGAGTATCTGCTCTCAGTGCTGGCTGAAGCGCTCATGACTTCTCTGCTGTACATTTCCTACTCTGGGAAATTTTAAACAAAATTCCTCCAGGGATACAGGACTAGCAGGAGTTCCTGTTCTAGGAGATAAATGACTTGACACAAGTCTTCATCCATTCTGGGAAAGACCTGTATCCACAGCAGACTTTTCATCAAACTTCTCTACTTATCCTCACAAGCAGATATAGAGTCACTTGGGGCATCAGTCATGCCAGACTGGCATCGACATACCAGCAGGCATCAGTAGGTAAAGTTGGTATTGCCAGAACCCTTAAAAGCCACCTGTGATGACACCAGGCATAAAGGGAAGACAGCATCAAGAACTGTAATACATTAATTATAGGTAACTAAAATTAAGTAGATCTTGTCAGCCAGTAACTATTGGCTCAGGCATTCAGCTAAGCCATTTCTTTTTTAGTATTTCTGTATGACCTAATGACATAGTTATTTAGTTTGATAGTTGCCAGCAAAACAGAACAATTTAAAGAACAATTAACTTCCCAATCTCAGTTCTTGCAAAGCTGATTTCAAAATTCACGTTGCTACAACTTCAGAATAAACATACATCCAAAAGCATTTATTCTTCACTGCACTGAATAAAGGCGTCAGCTAGCAGCACCTGTTTGAGCTGAACAAAGCTACTCTGGCAGAAAACTGAACATTATAAAACCTGACACTCTCATCCTCTAAATGAGAGAGAAGACAATCCTCACAGAAGAAAGCTGGGCTGGGACAAAATCCAATTAACCCAGGAGACTGGCATCCTTTTGGAAAAGGACTAAGGAGCAAAGTCTTGATCACAGACAGATAAGTTCCACAGCTTACTGATACTCCTTTAGGAGGGCAGCTGCAGCAGTTTTTTCTGCATGTTTACAAATTCTCCCTGTTCCCATTGACCCAACACAGCCACCTTGTCCTGCTACAAATGCACAGCTAAAAGCAAGAACCCACCCTCCCAGGCTCTGCAGCCTGAGCTATGCCCAGTTCAGACACTGTTGATTTCCTCATTGAAACTTTTGTCAGCTGGAATTGAATCAAAATTATTAAAAAACAAACATTAGAAGTTTTCTTTCCACTCTCCCCTGCTGCTGCCCCAGCCTCCTCACACAGCTGCATGTGCAAATCAGCAAATGGCAGCAGTGCTTGCTTTACTGCATTGAAAGAGAAAAAACTAAAAAATAAAAATAAAATTGAGAGCTGCAGTGTTGCCATTTTCCCACAGAAATGAAGACTAAGGAGCCCTCATCCAGGTTTTACTTTACCTCAGAGACCCAAGGGCTCAGACACACAACAAACACATCAACTGCCTACAACACGCAGAGCCATACTGAAGGCCTATGCTGGATAAAATATTTACATTTTCCCTTTCATCACTGGATTGTGCCTGCACTGATACACAGTTAAGCCTGCTCCTGAGCTGTCCATGCTGGCCCCGCCAGCAAAACTTAGCAGATCACCAACAGCAGAACCAAAGTGCTTGTACACACATTCAGACTTCCATGCATCTTTTTCCCCTCATATAAAAAGGGAAGGAGGAAATACAAAGCCATATGTAGCTGAAGTAACCTGCCCAGCTCCCAGCTGGGGCACTACCAGGGCTGAGATGCAGTGGCTATTTTAAGAAAAGGGAAGGCTGACAGTTCAGCTGTCAACACTTAGCAGTGGACAGCATTTCAAATATTTACATGGTCATGTCTCTTTGTAAGGAATTGCAAACATTGGACTTTTTCAACCAGAACTGCTGTGTAGAAGGGGAAAGCTGAACTCTTCCTTGCTCATCCAAGTCAGGATGCCAAGCTCTTGGGCTCAAACACTGGCACGGTCAGGAGTGGGGGCCACGGGAGTAGTTTGTGCACGTAACAGTGTAGTCAGGGGAACTAAAATAAGCAACAGATGAGACTGGAGATAATGTTTTATTTGTACATTTCAGCAACAGGAGAAATAATTGAAGATGAAATTATCTGCTTTGTTGTAAAGTATAAAAACATTTAATTATAAATATTTAGCTAAAAAAGCGTGATTTTATAAAATATAATCTGTGAAGATATATACACAGTTTAATTGTTTAGCAATTCTTTCACCTGACATTAAAGAGTAGAGGTTTTTCTATTCATTATTCCATGCTCACAGTTTAGTGCTCACAGTTCAGGAAGCAAAACAGACAAGTGAAAATATGACTGGTGAGTTTTGATCTGGAAAATAAAGAAAAGCACAAACCGGGGCAACAGCAGAGGCAGAATTCAGGCAAATTCATGTTTGGAGAGGTCTCTCCAAGGGAACATAGCTTCCCTCTGTCATGACCTACAGTGTATATCCAGAAAAACATCAGACATTTTAACATTTGTGGACAAGTTTCCTGTGTTTGTAAAAGAAAATAGCTAAATACAGTGCAAGCCCTCTGAATTCAATTCAACTAAACATGCTAACCTCTCTGGTCTTCACTTCTTGAGAAGGGATTGCTCAGTATGCTGGGCTGGTTTTATCTGTCATGGCTCTAATGAAATCAAACAATGCCACCTTTATGATTCAGGATGAGCACATCTCCCGATAGAAAAACCCAGCATTCCATCCAATTTTGTCATCCAACTGGCAAAGCCCCCTAAAGACAGATTGGAAGGTTGGAAAATACAGTAAAGCCATACAGTACACTAAACATGATGGAATGTGAAAGAAGATACATGATTAGGCAACTCAGTTTTCTATTCCTTGTTTAAGAGAGCCAGCTTCCTCTCTTCAAAGTTATCAGAAATCTTGCATCTTATTGAAAGATTTGTTAGTATGGCACTTCAGAGAAGGAAAACTGGAAGACTCTCCAACATGCTGGGCAGCAGAAAAGTCTACGGGAAATAATTTGATCCATATCCATAGTAATTATCTTTCTCTCTTCACAGTGTTTTCACAGTGCCTGGGGCACAGGGCTTTGAGGAAGAAGAGGGATGAAGTCAGGGATGTGTGACAACACCCAACAGCAGTACAAACATACAGGAAGTGAATCTGTACTTTGTACACCCTGCTTTACACAAGACCTCACTTGTCTGTAAGCAAGGAATGAATTAAAAAGTTAAGAGAAGAGTTATGTATAGAAAAGAAGGAAAGAATGAAGTGGCAAACAACACTTCTCAGCACTCACCCTGATTTGCTACCTGCTGTTTCTACTTCAGGGTGATGCACTCCTGATGGTTCAGAGGAAACAGCATGTACACAACTCTTACGATTCACATCGTTATGAATGCACAGTAACTGCAAGAGTTGCATCCTTAGGAGCTCAGGAGGATCTTCAAGAGAGGAAGACTAGCAAAGCTGTAACGAATTTTAGACAGGATCCAGGCAGTTCTCTCCAGGTAGAGCCCTGATCTGGGAAACGTACCAAGTTATGTGCAATCTTGGAGTGCATATTGGCTGGTTGATTACTGGGTGAATGCAGACTTCAACTCCCTGAACGCTGCTCGGCGGTGTTTTCTTTCCTCCTCTTCCCGCTTTCGTTCATCCTGTTCAGCTTTTATCTCTGCTTCAAACTTACTTGCTGAAGAAAGGGCTTGAACCTTTATGAGAGAAAAAGTAAAAGCTCATCAAGCCTTGCATCAGAAGCAGAGTCTGAATTACTCCTGAGTGAGCAGTGCTGAACTGTTTGCTGCACCTCCCATTGCTTGCTGGGAAGCTGTCAGAATGGGTCAAGTATTAATTACACTGCAATGCTTGGGTATTTACACCCAGTACCTGTTAGTTCACTTTGACCTTTCTTTTACTGATGTCAAAGTCAATTACTAGTAAGTCACTAGCAAGTAACCAAAACAATGCCATCAGTGCTAGGTCAAATACATTATTTCTGTAAACAGGCAGCATAGCATAAGTTGCAAGTATACAGTGGAAGAAACTACTGCAGAAAACAGTTCTAAATCATAGCCAAATCTGAGAACATCATACTACCACAGATAATCTGCAGATCAAAGAGATGTGCTGTGTTTTTTTTTCCTGGCTATTTTTCCAGCTTTCATCTTAGTACATCTGCTGTGCAATAGCTGTGCTATACTCTGAGGACAGAACTCCTTATATAAACAAGCAGGATTATTCTCTCTCCCCAAAAGAACATTCAAAAAGGGTGCTTTGTCAGACTCGAATTGTGTAAAGCTCTTTTTGCCAGCTCCAGGACCCTGTGGAATAATTTTTATTCCAAAGGTTACAGAGAGCTGCTCAAAAAAGACGTCTGAAATTCCATACTCCAAAATACGCCATTCACTACTAAACTCTGAGTGCTGTGGTCAAGGCAAGTTATGCAAAATGAGAAAGTCAAGTCCTCCACATGAGCTTCCAGGACACTTTTGTCTTTAAAAGCTGTCAGCCAGCTAGTTATGTACAGCTCCAGCCACAGGGATGCAAGTCAGCCAGTCTACCAGGGTAGGACCCACAGCAGAGACAGTGTATGAAGCCATTTCAGTGTTGACTGATTCAAAAAGGAATGCCCTAGCTAGATTATAGCAAAGTTTGAAGGGAAAAACAATGGCTATGGTTAGGGGCAGATGAAATATACTTCCTTTTAGATAGGTAGAAAACTATCTTCTACTGAAAAGCAAGCATGGTCAGCTTCTCTGTGACAATTAAAACAATTAGTGCCTGTGTGCAGAGTTGTTTCATGTTCCTCTTTGCCACACCATACCTTGGCTTCAAAGAAGTTCTTGGCTCCTTTGACTCCCTCAATGGAGACATCTATCTCTGAAAGCTTTGCAAGAGTCAACAGGCCGCTGTCCTCTTCAAGTTCCCCAGCTGCAGCTTTATGGAAAATCAGCAGGAACTAGCAAGACAGAGAGGAAACATTCAAGTTTTTCGCTGAGGTGAGAACTTAAAGCACAAGCAGAGCAGACATTCATCTGGGAGGTAGGAATTTACATTTTAGAGCAAAGGAAACCAGTTCTATATAAACCAAATAGCACCAAGCAACTTGTGCTTCAGTGCCCTGGCTCTACCACACAGCCCCATTGGACTAAAGAGAGATTTTTTTTTTTTGTTTAGGAAAAGACCGTTTTCCGTGGAGCAGAGCCATGATGAATCATAGCTCCTAGACTGCTACAGGGCAGGAGGAAGGAGGCCATCTCCACCTGCCCAGTACAACCATAGAGTGCTAGATCAGGGCCTACCATATGTCCCCACACCCTAATGCTGTATCACAGTCCCCCCAGCAGCTTCCCCACTGTTTTGGGGTCTCAGATCACATCCCACAGGAATAAAAGCAGGGCAAAGACTGCCCTGGCTCACACCCAAACCCCAGCCTCCTTGGATAGAGGTACCAGCACAATTTTGTTAGAGAGGACATCAGCTCAAAGATGTACACTTGAAAGGAATCTGGAAACTGCTCAGCTGCCAAGAACCCTGCCTTCAGTCCTTTCTAAGCATAATTGTCCACACAGTATGGGAGGGGAAAACCAAATTAAGGTCAAATGCACGAAGAACAACAGAACATGGTCACTTCAACTGGTCCTTGCTGAGGACATGGGAAAAGCTACTTAAATCAGTCCTTGGAGCTATGCCTCAGCCTGTTCCAGGGAACCCAGACTGGTTTAGCTATAATGAGCAATGGCAGTGTATTTCTGTTGTGCCCCTTAAATAACATACAGGAGAGCTTCTCAGATGTATCCGTCAGGGGTCAGGTCAGGGGCATGCCCTTGTGATAGTCAGAGATGACTTGAACAAGTACCAGCGTCTACAGAACAACTTGCTTGGAGATCATCGTCCTGCACTGGACTACAGATATTTAGCAAACCCAGAGTCACTACAGCAGACTGCAAATAGGTAAACGAATTGCAAAAGAAAACAAAAAAAAAAAATCTATCATCTCTCAGGAAAGCACTATTTTTATTTTTATTTTTTAAACAGGAGGGACGAGACCAACCTGCTTGAAGACAGATACCTCTGCATCACCTTCCAGCTGACAACCACACTCCTGTAACTCCCTGCTATTCTCAGGCATCCCAGGAGGTGTCTTAGTGCTGAAGCACTGAAGGAACAGAGCCAGGGACAAGTCACCCAAGTACAAAGCAGCACAAGCAGCGATGCACCACTGCAGCACTTCAGTCCAGGGCAGAGAGCTGAGAACACCACATAGGATTACTGTGAAATCTATCTGCACAGGCATGTCTGACATCCCTGGCACTTCATGACCTTGTTCCCTCCTCCAGACAGCCTGTGTTATCCCAGAGGAGGGCAGCAGAGTCCCAGCATCTGCACCGAGACAGCCCCACTCTCCCATTTCAAGTTGCTCGCAGAAACCAGTGGAGATGCAAGAGTTTGGGAAGACTCCCATGGGAAAGGGTGTGGAGATGACGGCAACACTGGCTGCCCTCTCACAGATGCAGCATTACCAGGCCTTGCTTCATGCAGCGGCCTTGGGGCCCCTGCATGCTCAGCACAGAGCAGCCAGAAAGCAGGCTATGCTTGGGGAGGGAAGTTATCCCCCTCCAAACACATGTAACAAATTAAACGATGCTCTGCTGAACAAGCAGAGCATCTCAGAAAGAAACCGAATCTTCCCCAAGACACCCTCTCTGTGCTCAGATCCGCTGGGTTTGGGCTAGTTCCCCTCACTTGCCCCCACCACCGAGCACAGGGACACGGAGGGCCAGCCGCCAGGCTGCACACGCTGCTGTTAGTCATGGTTCCTCCTCGCAGTTTCTGCTCCACCCTTGTAAGTCCCACTTCCTGGCATTGGAGAAGGGCAGTGGAAGCAGCACAGTCCTGAGGTCTGGTACAGCTGTCACACAGGGAGGGACTGGAAACACCCAGTCACAAGTGCGCATGAATCATCCTGAAACTAGGGGATGGGGCAGCAATCCTCCAGTGGAACACGGGCTGCTGCAGCCGGGAAAAGCAGGCTGAGCTAAAAGGAAAGCAGGGACCAAGCCACTGCTGGGGCGGACACAGCATAGCTCCAGCCCTGAGGACCCAGCGAGGCAGACTATGGGGCATCATACTGGTTTCCACAGGAGCTCAGGATCAATCCTTCCTCATGTCAGCATACCACCCACAGCCCACTGGTGATTTGCTATTAAGGCATCAATCCTCTCACTAGAGAGCAGCAGCAGGAATTTACATTAAGTTTCCTGATAAACTTCCATTCCTAATTCATCTCATCCCATTGCTAGGCCCAGGCCCTACCACACGTAGCTTACTAAGCCTCAGAAATGTCAACAGAAGCTAAAGTGAATAATGCTGGTACTATTGAAAATCCTGCTCTCGTGGAACATGGACAGCAGGACACACTTCGTACCCCACAAACTTTGTAAGAGTTTAAAGATATATCCACCCTCACATCAGTCATTAGCAGAGACCTAACCAGTGCCAGGTCTCAGAGCAATGCTGCACATATGCACCCCACTACACTGTGGTTGCCTCCTGGACACAAGGACAGGCGTTGGCCTGACTGACAGCAGCGGCCTTGCAACAGCTTACCAGAAAAAGCAGTGCCACCCAAGTCTGTGGTTTGCACAAACCCTGCTAGCAAACACATGACGTGGGTCTGCATTTACACCAGTGGAGGTGTGAGGGCAGTGGGTGGATTTTTGCAGGTTGTAGATAGCAGTGGGGATTAGGCATTACTATTATACCAATTAACTCTGGTTTCCTGTGGTAATGATAAAACCAAACATTGAGATATTTTTTCCCCCAGCTGTACCTGATGTTTTAAGCCTAAACTGCTTTGCTCAAGTCACAGAGGGAATCTTGTGCAGTTAATTGTTGATGTATTTGTGGACTCTTAAAGGTCAATGGTACAGGCAGCATTCCTAACAGGGCCAGTGGTTTGTCAGCAGCAAGTCAGAGCAACACAGGCCTGCCTTCCTGCTTACACGGTGTGGGAAGACATGGCACTGCTCCAACCAGCAACAAAAGCTGACCTGTTGCAAGTGGAAGAGGTCCTTCACAATTCTCCAGACAGACCTCAAGCAGCACATCCTCAGGCAGATTTGTCAGGACATTCTCTGGAGAGGTAGACAGGAGCCTGAGTTGCACACTGCTGAGTTTGGACATGCTTTTAAACCAGGGTTTCTCCTTGGGTTATCAGAGTGGTCCAAGTCAGCTTGATCACTCCCCATGTGCTTCCTGGTCACTACCAGCAGCAAGCGGAGCAGGGCAGGGCCACAGGCTGGTTTGGGCCTCCTCACCCACCGGGAAACCTGACTCCCTGTGGGTTCTCTGCCCAGCACACCTGCAACAAGGCAAGAGGCATCCTGCTTCTCTCTTCCACATGAAGCCGTGAGCACCTGCCAAAGCTGCTAAGTAATTCGTCCCCAGAGCTCCGCCAGCAAAACTCCCTTGTTCTGATCTGCGTACCACTCAAGCTTGCGTTTGCTCGACCATCTTTTTGCATCTGGTGAGAAGCTGCAGCAACACCAGCTGCCTCCTGCCATGTGCCAAGGGCTGGCAGCAGGCAGCCCATGCCAGCAGATAGGCGGCCATGCTCCAAACAGGTGGCAGCAGAAGAGGAGCCACACTGCCACTCGTGCTGCACCGACAGAGCCAGGACACCAAGGGATCTCCCAGCATCCTGGGGGATAAAGGTGCTTTGCTTTTGTGGGAGAGGGTGTCTGCAGTACTGATCACAAAGCCCAGAAGCTGTTCCTAACTCTTTTCCCAGTCCGACAGCAAGCTCAGGCAGCACACAGCAAGGCAGAGAGGGCTCCTCCAGCACATGCAGAGATTTGGCAGCCACAGCTGCGTGTCTGTGCTGCCTCCAGTGCTTATCTTGCCCCAGTCTGACCTGGGGCCAAGGACACGGTGCTCTTCCTGCTCCGCTGGATTCTTTGCTACCTCCAGTTCACCTCTGCCTGTGCACATACCCTCCCCTGTGCAGAGGAGCTGCCAGCTTAGAGCTTTGCAGGTGCAAGCTGAGAGGCTTTCACTCTGGCTGGAAGCATTCCTCCAAGCAGTACTGGGAGCACAGTGCATGAGTGGGGACAAAGCAAACGTGTACAAGGAACAGGAGTGTACAGAAGTGTTTCCCACAGCTCACTTCAGTGCTCTAAAGGGGGGGACAGGCAACCTCCTTTCCTCCCCGCCCCCCAATATTCCAAATAAAGAACAGAACATCTGAAGCCACAGAGAGCTCTGCCCTCATCCCCACAACCAAAGCCCCACTATAGAAGAGGCATAGCAAGAGCACAGCCCCTTCACAAACTGGGAAGCCTAGATGCTCATGGCACATCTCCAGCACCTCCTGGAGGGGGAAGAAGCAGGATAACCACACAGCCCACAGCTGCCACAGGATACAAGCAGTCCGGGCTCTCATGCTGCCTGAGGAACTGTTGGTTAATTTAGAAAGCCACAGTGTTACGCACACTATTGATTCAGGCAGCAATCAAGGCCTAGCAGAAGATGATGCAAGAGGACATTGTGATAACTGCTGAGAAGAGAGCTGGGTACCGTTGTACACGTGCAGGTCATTTAAGTGTCCTCTCTTCCTTCACCCAGCAGCTGCTCCTGTCCTGCCCACAGCACTCTTGTCAGCTGCCCCAGCATGACTGATACCCCAGCCATCTCAGAGCACAGTGGTGAGAGACAGACCGACCTGCTTGCTGCCCGTCCCTGCTGAGCCAACACAAAGTACTGAACCACAGCATCTCCCAGCTTATTCCTTGCTGCAGGGACACTGAACTTGCTGTGGCAGGTCACTGTGTGATGTAGAGGGGCCCAATATAAACTGGAAGAAGCCTTCTGCACTCCATGAAATGGGCTGCTCTGAGCAGAGTCCTTCCCCTGCATTTGAAATAAGGCCTGAGCCGCTGTACTGCAGAAACCCAGCAAAGACTCCTTGTGACTGCAGGGATGTGCCAAATCTGTGCCACCCCCAGCTACAGCAGGGAGCTGTCAGCACTCCCGGGCGGCTGCAGCAGGGCTCATACATGCTCCCCAAGCAAGCAGGGAGGTTGAAGCTCTTCAGCACCTGGTACCATTGTTGCCACATGGAAATAGATGCTGACAGTGCTCCAGCTCAAGCTCTCCATGGTGTGGGGAAGCTCACCTGCTTCTCCACTGCACCCCACAGCTGGAGGCACACAGAGGGGATGGGGCTACCTACAGCCAGAGAATGGGGCCCAGATGCCTCCTCCCTCTGCCCCACAATCATATCCCCAGCTGTGCCCATGGTCACCCTTACCTCACGGAAGCTGAGCTTCCCATCAAAGTCTTCGTCCACCTCCTTGATCATGTTCTTCAGCCCCAGGTGGGTCTGAGGGGCTCCCAGCTTTTCCATCATCAGTTTCAGCTCCATCAGATCGATGTACCCATCCCGTCCCGAGTCGTACCTGTGGGGTACACAAAGGGGAGAGGGTCAGCCCTCATCATTCCCCCCTCCAGGAGCATCTTTCCAGAAGAGGAACTGGGCAAACGGAAAAAGTAACATGGTGGTTCAAAGCTCAGGGGAGAGGAGAAGCTGTACAACACAGATATATTAAGTTCAGGGAAGTGGCTGGCAGCCTTCAGAGCTGTCTCTTCAGAGAGGGAAGTGCTCAGGGGAGCTTGGGCCAAATGGCCCCACACAGAAAGAACACAGAGGAACTCAGCTTGTCTCAGTGGGATTTCCATCACACCCACTTGTGTGTCCAGCATGAAGGTCACTTACACACAGCTTACACCATGCACCAGCATGGTGGGGAAGAGGCATGCCAGCTGTCGCCAGGTCTCAGGCTCATTCAGAGGAGAAACAGGGAGCACAGACCACTCACAACCTCCCAGCAGCAAAAGGCCATCTTTCTTTGTAAGCAAAACACACCCGTCTGGCTGTGAAGCTCTCTCCTCTCTGAAATACTTCTGTACTGCACAAGTGCTCTGCTTCAGGGCAGCTGCTGGTTCGGTGCCCCGAGGCTGAGTAGAAAGACAGGCTGGGGAAGCAGGGAGCATAGCACTAAGGGAATCCTGGCTGGTGCCTGAGGGCTAAAACACAGCCACTGGTGAGATGAGAAATCCACACCCACCTCAGGACAGCTCTAGGAGCAAGGCTGGAGCGGGTCCACGCTCCCAGAAGAGCACAAAAAGACTGTGAGGACTCCTTGCAGGAGGAGAGAGCACAGACAGGGAGGCAGTGCCCTGCGACTGAGTGCCCATTCCTCCAGAGCATTCAGCACTTCACATCCGTGAGGGTCACGACTGGGTTTCAAAGTCCAAAGCCTCAAGCATGAGCACTCTGCTATCAGACAGCCCTGTGGCCCTCCCTCATCCTGCATTCATAGGGAGTGAAAGGCCCTGCTTCAAGACACGTTCCCAGAGCAGAAAGCAAGTTGGGACCAGTGCTGGCCATCAGGGCCTGGCACAGAGACAGGGCTCACACAGGGGGACAGGGCAGCATCTGCCTGGCTGGGCTCAGCCCTGGTACAATGCCTGCTGTTGCTCCTGGCCTCCCTCCCCACCACCATCTCAATCCCGATGGAGTTAAATCCTTTCAGCTCTTTGGGGAAGAAATCCTAGGCACAGTGCTGAAGCTCTCCCCCCTGGCGGGAGCTGGTGAAACCCTTCCACCCTTCATTCATTCACTGTTAGCTCTCTTCCAAAGAAAACGACAGCTGTAGCCGTCCCAGCCCAAGACCTGCACAATTGTGGTTGCCCTGGAAAAAAGCCCTTTCCAGCCGAGAAGCCTTGCAGCCACAGAGGAAGCTGCGGCAGAGGAAGGCGTGAACAAAGCCACTGGCACTGAGCCACTGGAAGGCGTGGGCGGCACGAGGCAGGGCTGCAGCCCAGAGCATTGCCCCTGCCACGGTACCAGGTGCTGCTCCCCCAAACCAGGGGGGCTCTGCTGCTTGTCAGACAGCCCCACCGCTTCCAAAACCACCTTTTATCCCGTCTCTTCAGTTCCAAGAGGCCCAGTGTATCAGGCCCACGAGACCCCAAGTGGCAGGGACATCCCAACCAGGCTGGCTTGCAGACCCTGCTACCAACCTGCCCGCACATCTGCGTCCAGCAAGCACAAGACCACCAGATTGGACAGCTTTCTGGAAAACTAGGAGAGAAACCTCTGTTGGAGCAGAAACCAGGTCACAGTGCTGACAGGTCAGGGAAGGAAAGACAGCAGGTACATTGTAGGAAGGCATCGTTTAATTAAGGCACATGTTAGCTGCACTACCAAGTGCAACTCAGAGCTGCACTTTCAAGGCATCACAGAAGCGCACTAAGTGCGATCTCTCCCATATTTAATTGGGAAATCGTTTTTCCTGTGAATTTGGGAGTAAGGGTGTGGAGCTGTTCCTTTGGAGTGAGGCAGCTGGAGAGGCAGTGCCTTTGATCAGATAAAGCAGCAAAGTATATCCTGGCAGGGGGACACTTGGGATTTTTTTTTATTTTTTTGTTTGTTTTTGAGCCTAACAAGCTAACATTGCTCTTTGACTGGCTGTGGAAGCAGGGCTGGCTACAAGGAGTCCTTGAAGAAGGGCTGCTTATCTGCAGTCAGGACACTGCCTCACCACTCTGAGTGGATGAGCAATGGAGATGAAGTCAGGAGGAGAAAGACACCCAGCCCACTCCTACCGTGCTCACCTTGCCCTTGTCCTACAGGCACTGCCTGCACAAACACCAGTCCCTGGTGCCTGGCCCATCCCGGCACAGAGCCTGAGGGCAAACACTGCCCCCAAAGGGTTAACCAGCCATGCTGGGTGCCGTGCTGCCGGGCACGGCTTCAGGGCTCCACCGGCCCTGCAGAGAGGCAGCACAAAGCCAGGATTGTGAGGAATAGGCAGCCGAGCAGCACGCAGTGCCAGCCGCACAATAGGTGCTCAGTGCACAGGCAGCGCTTTTCCAAGCGGGACACTGCATGGGACCGGCCAGGGACAGGGGTTCAGGTGGCATCCATCCACCCCAAAATAGTGCTACCAGTCACTCACAACGGGGGTGACACTACAGCTCCCAGATACCCAGTGCAAGCTGTGGGGCCGCGCAGCACCCTGCTCACTGCTGCATTTCCTCCCTGCCCCCACTCGCCTCCAAAAGCAGCCTGAGTATTTTAGGACCTCAGCACAGCCACACGACTGTCACAGAGCCGCACAGCCAGACTATTTAGGGAGAGGCGTATTTATAGGGCATGAGAGACGGCGTAATTCATTCCCCGCCGCACCCCCGCGGGCACAGGCTCTTGGCGCAGCAGGCACAGCACAGTTGTTAGCATGGCAGTGGCTGGGGAGCATCGGTCCTGGCACCCCTCAGCCCTACCCCAAATCCAACCATATGTCTTCCAGGAGCTCCTCAGGCCCTGACAAGGCTCTCACCTGTTTCACTGCCTCACAGCAGCTCCGTCCCTAGGGGGTGATGGACACCCCTAAAGGGTAGCACAGGTACAAGCAGAGCTGGAAGAGGGCACCACAGCAGGTTTGGTGCCTAAATGCACCCCAGGAGCCACCCATCCCATACTCCCAGAGGGGCACAGCAGGACTGTGCACCACTCGTGTGCCCAGGTGCCGCAGCAGCCTTCTGGTGCCCAGCACCCACTGCCACCCGCTGTCCTGCTGTGACACCGGACCTTTGCTCCCTTTGGGCTCAAAGCTCCCTGGGCCGCCAGCCAAGCCTCTTCCTGGTGACGCGAAAGCATTACGGAAGGGCTCTTGTGCTGACAGGCAAAGACGTCTCACGTCTCTGGCCTGCAGGAGATGGGGAGGCCACTCCAGCAACACATCAGTGCCAGGCCACTGTGGGTCCCCTCCTGCCACAGCGTAGCCGGGCCCCCTGGGAGAGCCAGGACACCACACGCAGCGACGAGCCCCGTAGCCAGCACAGCGAGGCTTCGCAGCACAGCCGCAGCTACAGACCTGGCAGCAGACAAGACACACAGGGCTGCTGCCAAAATCTGCTGCAACAAGGATGCGGGTGGATTCCCAGGCTGGCTCCCTTCCACCCAGGCTGCGCTGTGTGCCCGGCTGCTGGGGCACCGGGGGAGGAAAGCAGCAGCAGAAATGGGGGGGAAAGGAGGGAAAGAGGGAGTACTTGCTGAACAAACTTGCTGAAGAGTAAGAAGTGTTATGCACAGTTGTTGTGCTAGTACAATCATTGCAATGGTGCTGTACAACACAGCCGGAGGGTTGCACCACAGAAGGAAGGATTGGGAAGGGAGGAGAAGGAAAAGCTGAGGACTTCATTACCAGTACCGACTTGGCAGTCGCCTCCCCACCTGCCTGAAGAAAAAACAACTTAAAGGATAGTTGAAAGAAATTAGAAATCCTGGAAGATCAAAGAACAATTTCTAAACACTCATGCTTCTTGAGAAAGCCTGGAAAGAAAGCCTGCCCTCCCTGTGCATGTTCGCTGTACCTGAGCTTGCTCCACACAATCTGAGCAACTGTACTTTGATCTACAACTCCTGCATGTTGCAATGGCCTAATAGGCTCTGAAACAAAGTAGAGTAATGGTACTGAAGTGGTAATAAGCTCTTCTTAAATATTTCAAAGTCCTTTCTAAGTAGTACTTCATTTCCACCAAGCATTGCATATCACCTTACACGCCAAGAGCTTTGAAAAAAACCTCCTCCATACCAGGGACAGGAGCAGCCTCACACCACCAGTGACTGTTTCCAGCTCCTCAGCCACACGCAGCTCCAGCTCTTGAAGTGATGTGAGGACAAAATGAAAGCCTCCTACACCAGGATTTCCTCTGAGGCATTTGGCAAGACCCTCACAGGGCCCAGGCCAGGTGCTAGGCACACAGGGTGGTCAATTCCCCATTGGGATTACCTCCCAGACCACAGGGGTCCCAGACACAGCTGGTGATGGTCAGAGACAGCCAGTCACAGCGGGAGCACGGCAGCGTCAGGAGGACAAGGGGAGTCCGCAGCCTCCCCACTGGCCAAGGCAGGAGGAAGCACAGTCACAAAACAAGTGGGCGACACACTGAACTCCCTAAATGCAGAAGTGACAGCAGCGCTGGAATTCAAGTGTTTCCTCCCACCCTGCAGACTAATCTGGTGGCTGCTGTCCTCCCCCACCACGTCCCTCAAAGGTCACTCAGACCCGGCACAGCCCGGCTGTCACACGCACCCTGCTCACGCAGCCGTCCCCGAGCTGCCTTGGCCTGGGAGGGATGGCAGCAAGGTGAGCTGCAAGACCCCAGAGCTCCTCAGGATCTGCTGGCAAGGCTTTGGGAAGGGAGGTTATCGTGGTTACCTCCATCCCCACGCGTTGTCAGAACAGGCAGCTAATTAGGTCACGTTATAATTAGCCTGAGCTGCAGACTTCCTGGTTCCTCTGCCAAAAAAAGCCCACCCCAAGAGCACCTGGGGCCACCTGAGGCCCCTCTGGGCTTGGCAGCCATGGCCCACGGGGCAGCAGAGCCCCAGCACCTGCTACAGGCACTGGCACAGCTCAGCATGGGGTCACAAGGCTGGAACAGGGGGGTGAGACGAGCCCAAGCAAGCCCCTCGCATGGGGGCTCCCAGACCCACAGAGGGGAAGTTCCGCAGCAGAAGCCTAGCATCCTGCAGCATTGAGGAGACATCCCTGGCCATCAAATGCTTGTTTTCTAACATTAGTAAGAAAGATCCTGGGTTGTAGCTGCCGGGGCCAATAAGCTATACAAAGAATAAAAGCCTTAATCACATTAACTCAAGCTCTGATTGGCAGGACTTAAGGGGAACGTTTCCTCTCCTTCTGGAGCACGTGGTGTTGGCCAGGACTTGAAACAGGTCTCTGGGACCAGATGGAGCAAAGACCAGATCCTCCGCAGCACAACTCCACCTGCCTTTAACAGAGCAAACCCCAGCAAGGGGTTTCTGTGCTCCTGTCCACAGGAGGATGCCCACCACTGCACAGGGCGCACAGCCCGACCCCATCCCGTTGGGCTCCGCCAGCCCGCGCTCAGCTGCGGCCATCCTCACAGGGCACACAATGTTTCCCAGCGGCGCTGAACAGCTGATTAGCATTCAACTGCAAAGCCTAGGTTTCCCTCTTGCAAGGCCTGCATTTAATGAGCTCATTGTCTAAAAATTCAGCTGCAATTCAGTTCTTCCACTTTTTATTTCCCCAACCAATGCTATTCCTCCCCTTACCCCTATGGAGTCTGTGCCACTGCCTGCTCCAAGCTCCTACCCTCAGCCTCTGGGCAGCGTGCACCACAGTGGGCTGCCTGCACACTTCGTCCTCCCGCCCTCGCAGTCCCACATCCCAGCCCCCCGTACTGCAGGGTCCCCTTTTACCAGTTGTCAGAAGAGGCACAGGAGCAAGCAGAGCAGAAATCTGGCCCGGACACCTCCCTCCCCACGCCCAGCTGCCAATGCAAAGCAGCCTGCACAACAAAGAGCTCCGGCATGCTCACAGAAATGCCTTGCCAAAAGCACACGGCTAGGTCTCCTGCAGCAACAGCCCTGT
The DNA here is from genome assembly GCF_013377495.2 of Cygnus atratus. Taxonomy (NCBI): domain Eukaryota; kingdom Metazoa; phylum Chordata; class Aves; order Anseriformes; family Anatidae; genus Cygnus; species Cygnus atratus. The sequence goes on from NC_066370.1 coordinate 9,595,561, forward strand.
CTGGGGCCAGCAACACCCCACGGAGCAGGGAACTGGAAGCGTTCAAGCAGGCTCCGTCTCTTTGCAATGGTTCCAGCCTCCAGGATGCTGAAGGTAATGTTCAGGCAGGAGGAGGAGGACCTAACAAGTTCGGAACCCTGCTGCAGGCATCTCCGTAAGCTGAAGTGGCTCTTTGCCACTGACTTTACGCCGACAGCCCACATAGCAGGAGCCCTGCTTCCTCACACCGGACATCAGCTCACCCCCTGCCCTGACGTCAGTCCCCAGGAGCACAGCGGTTTGTGGCCCTGAAGGGGAACCTGAGCACAGGCAAACAAAAGTACCCAGGCACAGCCCAACTGCAAGAGTCAGCCGGGGGACAGAGAAGGGCTGGAACACGGCCCTGATAAGGGGCAACCCTTTCTACTTACACAAACAACTCCCTGCACTGCCAGCTTAAATTCAGTACAAACCTTCCCACTGAGAGGGGAACTCCATCCCAGCCCCCAGGAAGGGGGGAAAAAAGAGGAAGCCATGCTCAGGCTTTATTTTGGTACATGGTAGGGAACACAAAGCCCGGCAAACAGGACTGTGGATGGAGCTACAACGCTGCGGAGCAGAGCTGCAGGGGACATTCAGGAGCTCAGCTGCCGAAGGCAGACGTCAGGCGTCACTGCGAGCCCTGGGGATGCAGAGCCGCCAGCTGCCCCGGGGTGTGAAGCAGGGCTGCTGCAGCAGGCTGTGCCCTCCTGGCCACACAAGGGTACACCAGAGGGGACAAGAGTGAAGGGGAGCCAGGTGGGAGGGCTAGAGAAACTGGGAGCCATTGACTGTCACCACTAATGCTCAGCAATACAAACTGCACAGCATGCAGCCCATGCACCCCCTGATGCAAGGACTTGGGGCTTGTGCCTCTCCCTGTCCCATGCAGAGTTTCTCTGGAAAGCCACAGCGCAGGGGTCCACCACAAGAACCCTTCACCCCAAACCCAGGAAGGGCAACCAAACAGACATGGCCCTGGGCCATAAGCTGAGCGTGGGGCTCAACAGCAGCCCCCCAGCCCAAAGCAAACTCGACAGCCCTCTTGCTGCTTCCTCCTCCCTATCTAAAGCACGGGGGCAATATGTGCATCAGATGGTGCTGCTAACCTCACGGCAGCGCCTTCCATCAGAACCGCAAAAACGTGCAGAAATGCAAACACATTGCCAAGAGCACGCAGGCTTGGGACAGATGTCTGCCCTCCCAACCCCCCGGGAGAAAAAAAAAAAAAAAAAAAAAAGCCCTGAAAAGGGCTGCAGACGAAGGACAGCTGGCAGAGCCCCAAAACCCAGGGCAGAGCCCCCAGCTCCCGGCAAGACCCCCCCCATACCACCCCCCCGCACTCACAGGCGGAACATGCGCTCCATGTCCTTGATCTGGCGGCGGCTGAACTCCTTGAACTCGGTGTAGGGGTTAAAGACGGCGGCCAGCCGGGGCTGCGCCGCGCCCTCGTTGATGTCGTGCCGCCGGGCCAGCTTGGCGCTCAGCTCCGCGCCCGCGCTGCCCGTCAGCGAGCCCCGCTCCTCCTCGCCCGCGCTGGGGGCCGGGGCGGGGGCGGGGGCCGGGGCTGCCCCCCCGTCGCCCTCCGCCCCGCTCTCCTCCAGCTGCAGCCGCCGCTGCAGCTTCTGCGCCAGCTCCTCCGAGGCCATGGCCCCGCCGCTGCCGCCCGGGCCGGCCCCGAACTTTATTCCCGCACTCGCCGGAGCGGGGCGGGCCGGGCAGAGGCGGGGCCGGGGCGGGCACTGAGGAGGCGCCGTGGGGCTTGGGGGGGGCCCGCAGGGGGGGGGGGCGCGGCACGGCGCTTCCAGGCACACGCCGCCTCGCCGCCCTGACCCCCTCGGGCTAAAATTAATCCGGGACAAAGCAGGGCTCAGCCCTGGCCCCCCTGCGAGGGGGGAAGGCGGGCGGCCCCTCGGGGCGAGCGGGTGACCCTGCGGCTGCCCCCGGGCGCTGGGGGACAGGGGCGGCCCTAGGGGTTCAGCGGGGCGGCCCTCCTGGAAAGGCCCCCTCAGGGGCACGAGCGGGGGCGGGACATTGAGCCCCGGGACAGCGAAGCCCGGGCCCGGCACCTCCCTACGGCCCCTGGTGCCCGCCCCAACGTCACGGAACGTGCTGTGCGGTCACAGCGCCTGCACCGCCACGGCTTCACACCTCCAGGCGGCACGGAGAGACCCTCGCCTGCACGCGGCGCGGGGCAGGCGGCAGCCCGCCGAGCCGCCCCAAAAAGCCACCGCCGAGGCCGTTCGGAGTGACCGCCGCCACCTCCCCAGGTACCCCAGCTCCGGCGGGGCACAGCGCCGCGCGCAGCACACACACCACGGGGATATTTCACACTGGGAACACCAAAACCACTGCCGATCGGCACAAGGCATGGCGTAGGCCGCGCTCACGGTAATGCGCTCTCGGGCACGGCCACAAGGGTGGAACAGGGCACCTCCTCCTAGCACTGGGGAGTGGGGACGCCTGGGAAGTGCTGCAGGACAATGGGGACAACACGTGCCTCTAGGCGCTTTGGTGGCTGCTGGTTTTGCACATACCTAGCCACATGGAGAGTGCTATTGGCGACAAATCAGCTAGGATGCCACCTCCTGGAAATAATCCGTAGGGGTATAACATAGACAGGAGTAAAAATCAGAAAGTAACACGGAACCCGAATGGCATGTTAAGAAAATAATGGATATGACGCACACTCAAATGAACAGGCTCAGAAAAAAAATACCATATACTAAAAAAATAAAAAAATAAAACAGTACCATCAAAAAAATAAAATGAAATAACACCTTCGAAAAGAACTTTTGAAAAATAACACAATATTTTGAAAATATTAAGACAAATATTTTAACTATTATTAAACATTCAAAATTTTCAATAGTAAATATTTTCAATATTCAATAAAAATATTCATTAATCAATAATACTATTACACAATAATAATGTAAAGATTGTGAACATAAAACATGAAATTAATATTTTCAATATTCAATATTTTCAATATTCAATATTTTCAAAATATTATGAAAAACAACACAATATAACAAAATAACATAAAAAAACACCCTGGCAACGCCCGATCTCGTCTGATCTCGGAAGCTAAGCAGGGTCGGGCCCGGTTAGTACTTGGATGGGAGACCTCCTGGGAATACCGGGTGCTGTAGGCTTTTGTGTTTGCCGTCGGGGGGCCTCTGCGGGGCCGGGGGCGCCCCCTTTTGCCAGGGAGGCGGTGGCCCGGTCCGTCGCATGGGTGTCGGTTGGTGGTGTGGCTGTTGGGAAGAGGGCTGTTGCCGGGGAGGAGGGTGCCTACGGCCATACCACCCTGGCAACGCCCGATCTCGTCTGATCTCGGAAGCTAAGCAGGGTCGGGCCCGGTTAGTACTTGGATGGGAGACCTCCTGGGAATACCGGGTGCTGTAGGCTTTTGTGTTTGCCGTCGGGGGGCCTCTGCGGGGCCGGGGGCGCCCCCTTTTGCCAGGGAGGCGGTGGCCCGGTCCGTCGCATGGGTGTCGGTTGGTGGTGTGGCTGTTGGGAAGAGGGCTGTTGCCGGGGAGGAGGGTGCCTACGGCCATACCACCCTGGCAACGCCCGATCTCGTCTGATCTCGGAAGCTAAGCAGGGTCGGGCCCGGTTAGTACTTGGATGGGAGACCTCCTGGGAATACCGGGTGCTGTAGGCTTTTGTGTTTGCCGTCGGGGGGCCTCTGCGGGGCCGGGGGCGCCCCTTTTGCCAGGGAGGCGGTGGCCCGGTCCGTCGCATGGGTGTCGGTTGGTGGTGTGGCTGTTGGGAAGAGGGCTGTTGCCGGGGAGGAGGGTGCCTACGGCCATACCACCCTGGCAACGCCCGATCTCGTCTGATCTCGGAAGCTAAGCAGGGTCGGGCCCGGTTAGTACTTGGATGGGAGACCTCCTGGGAATACCGGGTGCTGTAGGCTTTTGTGTTTGCCGTCGGGGGGCCTCTGCGGGGCCGGGGGCGCCCCCTTTTGCCAGGGAGGCGGTGGCCCGGTCCGTCGCATGGGTGTCGGTTGGTGGTGTGGCTGTTGGGAAGAGGGCTGTTGCCGGGGAGGAGGGTGCCTACGGCCATACCACCCTGGCAACGCCCGATCTCGTCTGATCTCGGAAGCTAAGCAGGGTCGGGCCCGGTTAGTACTTGGATGGGAGACCTCCTGGGAATACCGGGTGCTGTAGGCTTTTGTGTTTGCCGTCGGGGGGCCTCTGCGGGGCCGGGGGCGCCCCCTTTTGCCAGGGAGGCGGTGGCCCGGTCCGTCGCATGGGTGTCGGTTGGTGGTGTGGCTGTTGGGAAGAGGGCTGTTGCCGGGGAGGAGGGTGCCTACGGCCATACCACCCTGGCAACGCCCGATCTCGTCTGATCTCGGAAGCTAAGCAGGGTCGGGCCCGGTTAGTACTTGGATGGGAGACCTCCTGGGAATACCGGGTGCTGTAGGCTTTTGTGTTTGCCGTCGGGGGGCCTCTGCGGGGCCGGGGGCGCCCCCTTTTGCCAGGGAGGCGGTGGCCCGGTCCGTCGCATGGGTGTCGGTTGGTGGTGTGGCTGTTGGGAAGAGGGCTGTTGCCGGGGAGGAGGGTGCCTACGGCCATACCACCCTGGCAACGCCCGATCTCGTCTGATCTCGGAAGCTAAGCGGGGTCGGGCCCGGTTAGTACTTGGATGGGAGACCTCCTGGGAATACCGGGTGCTGTAGGCTTTTGTGTTTGCCGTCGGGGGGCCTCTGCGGGGCCGGGGGCGCCCCCTTTTGCCAGGGAGGCGGTGGCCCGGTCCGTCGCATGGGTGTCGGTTGGTGGTGTGGCTGTTGGGAAGAGGGCTGTTGCCGGGGAGGAGGGTGCCTACGGCCATACCACCCTGGCAACGCCCGATCTCGTCTGATCTCGGAAGCTAAGCAGGGTCGGGCCCGGTTAGTACTTGGATGGGAGACCTCCTGGGAATACCGGGTGCTGTAGGCTTTTGTGTTTGCCGTCGGGGGGCCTCTGCGGGGCCGGGGGCGCCCCCTTTTGCCAGGGAGGCGGTGGCCCGGTCCGTCGCATGGGTGTCGGTTGGTGGTGTGGCTGTTGGGAAGAGGGCTGTTGCCGGGGAGGAGGGTGCCTACGGCCATACCACCCTGGCAACGCCCGATCTCGTCTGATCTCGGAAGCTAAGCAGGGTCGGGCCCGGTTAGTACTTGGATGGGAGACCTCCTGGGAATACCGGGTGCTGTAGGCTTTTGTGTTTGCCGTCGGGGGGCCTCTGCGGGGCCGGGGGCGCCCCCTTTTGCCAGGGAGGCGGTGGCCCGGTCCGTCGCATGGGTGTCGGTTGGTGGTGTGGCTGTTGGGAAGAGGGCTGTTGCCGGGGAGGAGGGTGCCTACGGCCATACCACCCTGGCAACGCCCGATCTCGTCTGATCTCGGAAGCTAAGCAGGGTCGGGCCCGGTTAGTACTTGGATGGGAGACCTCCTGGGAATACCGGGTGCTGTAGGCTTTTGTGTTTGCCGTCGGGGGGCCTCTGCGGGGCCGGGGGCGCCCCCTTTTGCCAGGGAGGCGGTGGCCCGGTCCGTCGCATGGGTGTCGGTTGGTGGTGTGGCTGTTGGGAAGAGGGCTGTTGCCGGGGAGGAGGGTGCCTACGGCCATACCACCCTGGCAACGCCCGATCTCGTCTGATCTCGGAAGCTAAGCAGGGTCGGGCCCGGTTAGTACTTGGATGGGAGACCTCCTGGGAATACCGGGTGCTGTAGGCTTTTGTGTTTGCCGTCGGGGGGCCTCTGCGGGGCCGGGGGCGCCCCCTTTTGCCAGGGAGGCGGTGGCCCGGTCCGTCGCATGGGTGTCGGTTGGTGGTGTGGCTGTTGGGAAGAGGGCTGTTGCCGGGGAGGAGGGTGCCTACGGCCATACCACCCTGGCAACGCCCGATCTCGTCTGATCTCGGAAGCTAAGCAGGGTCGGGCCCGGTTAGTACTTGGATGGGAGACCTCCTGGGAATACCGGGTGCTGTAGGCTTTTGTGTTTGCCGTCGGGGGGCCTCTGCGGGGCCGGGGGCGCCCCCTTTTGCCAGGGAGGCGGTGGCCCGGTCCGTCGCATGGGTGTCGGTTGGTGGTGTGGCTGTTGGGAAGAGGGCTGTTGCCGGGGAGGAGGGTGCCTACGGCCATACCACCCTGGCAACGCCCGATCTCGTCTGATCTCGGAAGCTAAGCAGGGTCGGGCCCGGTTAGTACTTGGATGGGAGACCTCCTGGGAATACCGGGTGCTGTAGGCTTTTGTGTTTGCCGTCGGGGGGCCTCTGCGGGGCCGGGGGCGCCCCCTTTTGCCAGGGAGGCGGTGGCCCGGTCCGTCGCATGGGTGTCGGTTGGTGGTGTGGCTGTTGGGAAGAGGGCTGTTGCCGGGGAGGAGGGTGCCTACGGCCATACCACCCTGGCAACGCCCGATCTCGTCTGATCTCGGAAGCTAAGCAGGGTCGGGCCCGGTTAGTACTTGGATGGGAGACCTCCTGGGAATACCGGGTGCTGTAGGCTTTTGTGTTTGCCGTCGGGGGGCCTCTGCGGGGCCGGGGGCGCCCCCTTTTGCCAGGGAGGCGGTGGCCCGGTCCGTCGCATGGGTGTCGGTTGGTGGTGTGGCTGTTGGGAAGAGGGCTGTTGCCGGGGAGGAGGGTGCCTACGGCCATACCACCCTGGCAACGCCCGATCTCGTCTGATCTCGGAAGCTAAGCAGGGTCGGGCCCGGTTAGTACTTGGATGGGAGACCTCCTGGGAATACCGGGTGCTGTAGGCTTTTGTGTTTGCCGTCGGGGGGCCTCTGCGGGGCCGGGGGCGCCCCCTTTTGCCAGGGAGGCGGTGGCCCGGTCCGTCGCATGGGTGTCGGTTGGTGGTGTGGCTGTTGGGAAGAGGGCTGTTGCCGGGGAGGAGGGTGCCTACGGCCATACCACCCTGGCAACGCCCGATCTCGTCTGATCTCGGAAGCTAAGCAGGGTCGGGCCCGGTTAGTACTTGGATGGGAGACCTCCTGGGAATACCGGGTGCTGTAGGCTTTTGTGTTTGCCGTCGGGGGGCCTCTGCGGGGCCGGGGGCGCCCCCTTTTGCCAGGGAGGCGGTGGCCCGGTCCGGTCGCATGGGTGTCGGTTGGTGGTGTGGCTGTTGGGAAGAGGGCTGTTGCCGGGGAGGAGGGTGCCTACGGCCATACCACCCTGGCAACGCCCGATCTCGTCTGATCTCGGAAGCTAAGCAGGGTCGGGCCCGGTTAGTACTTGGATGGGAGACCTCCTGGGAATACCGGGTGCTGTAGGCTTTTGTGTTTGCCGTCGGGGGGCCTCTGCGGGGCCGGGGGCGCCCCCTTTTGCCAGGGAGGCGGTGGCCCGGTCCGTCGCATGGGTGTCGGTTGGTGGTGTGGCTGTTGGGAAGAGGGCTGTTGCCGGGGAGGAGGGTGCCTACGGCCATACCACCCTGGCAACGCCCGATCTCGTCTGATCTCGGAAGCTAAGCAGGGTCGGGCCCGGTTAGTACTTGGATGGGAGACCTCCTGGGAATACCGGGTGCTGTAGGCTTTTGTGTTTGCCGTCGGGGGGCCTCTGCGGGGCCGGGGGCGCCCCCTTTTGCCAGGGAGGCGGTGGCCCGGTCCGTCGCATGGGTGTCGGTTGGTGGTGTGGCTGTTGGGAAGAGGGCTGTTGCCGGGGAGGAGGGTGCCTACGGCCATACCACCCTGGCAACGCCCGATCTCGTCTGATCTCGGAAGCTAAGCAGGGTCGGGCCCGGTTAGTACTTGGATGGGAGACCTCCTGGGAATACCGGGTGCTGTAGGCTTTTGTGTTTGCCGTCGGGGGGCCTCTGCGGGGCCGGGGGCGCCCCCTTTTGCCAGGGAGGCGGTGGCCCGGTCCGTCGCATGGGTGTCGGTTGGTGGTGTGGCTGTTGGGAAGAGGGCTGTTGCCGGGGAGGAGGGTGCCTACGGCCATACCACCCTGGCAACGCCCGATCTCGTCTGATCTCGGAAGCTAAGCAGGGGTCGGGCCCGGTTAGTACTTGGATGGGAGACCTCCTGGGAATACCGGGTGCTGTAGGCTTTTGTGTTTGCCGTCGGGGGGCCTCTGCGGGGCCGGGGGCGCCCCCTTTTGCCAGGGAGGCGGTGGCCCGGTCCGTCGCATGGGTGTCGGTTGGTGGTGTGGCTGTTGGGAAGAGGGCTGTTGCCGGGGAGGAGGGTGCCTACGGCCATACCACCCTGGCAACGCCCGATCTCGTCTGATCTCGGAAGCTAAGCAGGGTCGGGCCCGGTTAGTACTTGGATGGGAGACCTCCTGGGAATACCGGGTGCTGTAGGCTTTTGTGTTTGCCGTCGGGGGGCCTCTGCGGGGCCGGGGGCGCCCCCTTTTGCCAGGGAGGCGGTGGCCCGGTCCGTCGCATGGGTGTCGGTTGGTGGTGTGGCTGTTGGGAAGAGGGCTGTTGCCGGGGAGGAGGGTGCCTACGGCCATACCACCCTGGCAACGCCCGATCTCGTCTGATCTCGGAAGCTAAGCAGGGTCGGGCCCGGTTAGTACTTGGATGGGAGACCTCCTGGGAATACCGGGTGCTGTAGGCTTTTGTGTTTGCCGTCGGGGGGCCTCTGCGGGGCCGGGGGCGCCCCCTTTTGCCAGGGAGGCGGTGGCCCGGTCCGTCGCATGGGTGTCGGTTGGTGGTGTGGCTGTTGGGAAGAGGGCTGTTGCCGGGGAGGAGGGTGCCTACGGCCATACCACCCTGGCAACGCCCGATCTCGTCTGATCTCGGAAGCTAAGCAGGGTCGGGCCCGGTTAGTACTTGGATGGGAGACCTCCTGGGAATACCGGGTGCTGTAGGCTTTTGTGTTTGCCGTCGGGGGGCCTCTGCGGGGCCGGGGGCGCCCCCTTTTGCCAGGGAGGCGGTGGCCCGGTCCGTCGCATGGGTGTCGGTTGGTGGTGTGGCTGTTGGGAAGAGGGCTGTTGCCGGGGAGGAGGGTGCCTACGGCCATACCACCCTGGCAACGCCCGATCTCGTCTGATCTCGGAAGCTAAGCAGGGTCGGGCCCGGTTAGTACTTGGATGGGAGACCTCCTGGGAATACCGGGTGCTGTAGGCTTTTGTGTTTGCCGTCGGGGGGCCTCTGCGGGGCCGGGGGCGCCCCCTTTTGCCAGGGAGGCGGTGGCCCGGTCCGTCGCATGGGTGTCGGTTGGTGGTGTGGCTGTTGGGAAGAGGGCTGTTGCCGGGGAGGAGGGTGCCTACGGCCATACCACCCTGGCAACGCCCGATCTCGTCTGATCTCGGAAGCTAAGCAGGGTCGGGCCCGGTTAGTACTTGGATGGGAGACCTCCTGGGAATACCGGGTGCTGTAGGCTTTTGTGTTTGCCGTCGGGGGGCCTCTGCGGGGCCGGGGGCGCCCCCTTTTGCCAGGGAGGCGGTGGCCCGGTCCGTCGCATGGGTGTCGGTTGGTGGTGTGGCTGTTGGGAAGAGGGCTGTTGCCGGGGAGGAGGGTGCCTACGGCCATACCACCCTGGCAACGCCCGATCTCGTCTGATCTCGGAAGCTAAGCAGGGTCGGGCCCGGTTAGTACTTGGATGGGAGACCTCCTGGGAATACCGGGTGCTGTAGGCTTTTGTGTTTGCCGTCGGGGGGCCTCTGCGGGGCCGGGGGCGCCCCCTTTTGCCAGGGAGGCGGTGGCCCGGTCCGTCGCATGGGTGTCGGTTGGTGGTGTGGCTGTTGGGAAGAGGGCTGTTGCCGGGGAGGAGGGTGCCTACGGCCATACCACCCTGGCAACGCCCGATCTCGTCTGATCTCGGAAGCTAAGCAGGGTCGGGCCCGGTTAGTACTTGGATGGGAGACCTCCTGGGAATACCGGGTGCTGTAGGCTTTTGTGTTTGCCGTCGGGGGGCCTCTGCGGGGCCGGGGGCGCCCCCTTTTGCCAGGGAGGCGGTGGCCCGGTCCGTCGCATGGGTGTCGGTTGGTGGTGTGGCTGTTGGGAAGAGGGCTGTTGCCGGGGAGGAGGGTGCCTACGGCCATACCACCCTGGCAACGCCCGATCTCGTCTGATCTCGGAAGCTAAGCAGGGTCGGGCCCGGTTAGTACTTGGATGGGAGACCTCCTGGGAATACCGGGTGCTGTAGGCTTTTGTGTTTGCCGTCGGGGGGCCTCTGCGGGGCCGGGGGCGCCCCCTTTTGCCAGGGAGGCGGTGGCCCGGTCCGTCGCATGGGTGTCGGTTGGTGGTGTGGCTGTTGGGAAGAGGGCTGTTGCCGGGGAGGAGGGTGCCTACGGCCATACCACCCTGGCAACGCCCCGATCTCGTCTGATCTCGGAAGCTAAGCAGGGTCGGGCCCGGTTAGTACTTGGATGGGAGACCTCCTGGGAATACCGGGTGCTGTAGGCTTTTGTGTTTGCCGTCGGGGGGCCTCTGCGGGGCCGGGGGCGCCCCCTTTTGCCAGGGAGGCGGTGGCCCGGTCCGTCGCATGGGTGTCGGTTGGTGGTGTGGCTGTTGGGAAGAGGGCTGTTGCCGGGGAGGAGGGTGCCTACGGCCATACCACCCTGGCAACGCCCGATCTCGTCTGATCTCGGAAGCTAAGCAGGGTCGGGCCCGGTTAGTACTTGGATGGGAGACCTCCTGGGAATACCGGGTGCTGTAGGCTTTTGTGTTTGCCGTCGGGGGGCCTCTGCGGGGCCGGGGGCGCCCCCTTTTGCCAGGGAGGCGGTGGCCCGGTCCGTCGCATGGGTGTCGGTTGGTGGTGTGGCTGTTGGGAAGAGGGCTGTTGCCGGGGAGGAGGGTGCCTACGGCCATACCACCCTGGCAACGCCCGATCTCGTCTGATCTCGGAAGCTAAGCAGGGTCGGGCCCGGTTAGTACTTGGATGGGAGACCTCCTGGGAATACCGGGTGCTGTAGGCTTTTGTGTTTGCCGTCGGGGGGCCTCTGCGGGGCCGGGGGCGCCCCCCTTTTGCCAGGGAGGCGGTGGCCCGGTCCGTCGCATGGGTGTCGGTTGGTGGTGTGGCTGTTGGGAAGAGGGCTGTTGCCGGGGAGGAGGGTGCCTACGGCCATACCACCCTGGCAACGCCCGATCTCGTCTGATCTCGGAAGCTAAGCAGGGTCGGGCCCGGTTAGTACTTGGATGGGAGACCTCCTGGGAATACCGGGTGCTGTAGGCTTTTGTGTTTGCCGTCGGGGGGCCTCTGCGGGGCCGGGGGCGCCCCCTTTTGCCAGGGAGGCGGTGGCCCGGTCCGTCGCATGGGTGTCGGTTGGTGGTGTGGCTGTTGGGAAGAGGGCTGTTGCCGGGGAGGAGGGTGCCTACGGCCATACCACCCTGGCAACGCCCGATCTCGTCTGATCTCGGAAGCTAAGCAGGGTCGGGCCCGGTTAGTACTTGGATGGGAGACCTCCTGGGAATACCGGGTGCTGTAGGCTTTTGTGTTTGCCGTCGGGGGGCCTCTGCGGGGCCGGGGGCGCCCCCTTTTGCCAGGGAGGCGGTGGCCCGGTCCGGTCGCATGGGTGTCGGTTGGTGGTGTGGCTGTTGGGAAGAGGGCTGTTGCCGGGGAGGAGGGTGCCTACGGCCATACCACCCTGGCAACGCCCGATCTCGTCTGATCTCAGGAAGCTAAGCAGGGTCGGGCCCGGTTAGTACTTGGATGGGAGACCTCCTGGGAATACCGGGTGCTGTAGGCTTTTGTGTTTGCCGTCGGGGGGCCTCTGCGGGGCCGGGGGCGCCCCCTTTTGCCAGGGAGGCGGTGGCCCGGTCCGTCGCATGGGTGTCGGTTGGTGGTGTGGCTGTTGGAAGAGGGCTGTTGCCGGGGAGGAGGGTGCCTACGGCCATACCACCCTGGCAACGCCCGATCTCGTCTGATCTCGGAAGCTAAGCAGGGTCGGGCCCGGTTAGTACTTGGATGGGAGACCTCCTGGGAATACCGGGTGCTGTAGGCTTTTGTGTTTGCCGTCGGGGGGCCTCTGCGGGGCCGGGGGCGCCCCCTTTTGCCAGGGAGGCGGTGGCCCGGTCCGTCGCATGGGTGTCGGTTGGTGGTGTGGCTGTTGGGAAGAGGGCTGTTGCCGGGGAGGAGGGTGCCTACGGCCATACCACCCTGGCAACGCCCGATCTCGTCTGATCTCGGAAGCTAAGCAGGGTCGGGCCCGGTTAGTACTTGGATGGGAGACCTCCTGGGAATACCGGGTGCTGTAGGCTTTTGTGTTTGCCGTCGGGGGGCCTCTGCGGGGCCGGGGGCGCCCCCTTTTGCCAGGGAGGCGGTGGCCCGGTCCGTCGCATGGGTGTCGGTTGGTGGTGTGGCTGTTGGGAAGAGGGCTGTTGCCGGGGAGGAGGGTGCCTACGGCCATACCACCCTGGCAACGCCCGATCTCGTCTGATCTCGGAAGCTAAGCAGGGTCGGGCCCGGTTAGTACTTGGATGGGAGACCTCCTGGGAATACCGGGTGCTGTAGGCTTTTGTGTTTGCCGTCGGGGGGCCTCTGCGGGGCCGGGGGCGCCCCCCTTTTGCCAGGGAGGCGGTGGCCCGGTCGGTCGCATGGGTGTCGGTTGGTGGTGTGGCTGTTGGGAAGAGGGCTGTTGCCGGGGAGGAGGGTGCCTACGGCCATACCACCCTGGCAACGCCCGATCTCGTCTGATCTCGGAAGCTAAGCAGGGTCGGGCCCGGTTAGTACTTGGATGGGAGACCTCCTGGGAATACCGGGTGCTGTAGGCTTTTGTGTTTGCCGTCGGGGGGCCTCTGCGGGGCCGGGGGCGCCCCCTTTTGCCAGGGAGGCGGTGGCCCGGTCGGTCGCATGGGTGTCGGTTGGTGGTGTGGCTGTTGGGAAGAGGGCTGTTGCCGGGGAGGAGGGTGCCTACGGCCATACCACCCTGGCAACGCCCGATCTCGTCTGATCTCGGAAGCTAAGCAGGGTCGGGCCCGGTTAGTACTTGGATGGGAGACCTCCTGGGAATACCGGGTGCTGTAGGCTTTTGTGTTTGCCGTCGGGGGGCCTCTGCGGGGCCGGGGGCGCCCCCCTTTTGCCAGGGAGGCGGTGGCCCGGTCGGTCGCATGGGTGTCGGTTGGTGGTGTGGCTGTTGGGAAGAGGGCTGTTGCCGGGGAGGAGGGTGCCTACGGCCATACCACCCTGGCAACGCCCGATCTCGTCTGATCTCGGAAGCTAAGCAGGGTCGGGCCCGGTTAGTACTTGGATGGGAGACCTCCTGGGAATACCGGGTGCTGTAGGCTTTTGTGTTTGCCGTCGGGGGGCCTCTGCGGGGCCGGGGGCGCCCCCTTTTGCCAGGGAGGCGGTGGCCCGGTCGGTCGCATGGGTGTCGGTTGGTGGTGTGGCTGTTGGGAAGAGGGCTGTTGCCGGGGAGGAGGGTGCCTACGGCCATACCACCCTGGCAACGCCCGATCTCGTCTGATCTCGGAAGCTAAGCAGGGTCGGGCCCGGTTAGTACTTGGATGGGAGACCTCCTGGGAATACCGGGTGCTGTAGGCTTTTTCTTTCCTTGTCCCTCCTGTATATTTGCACATTTATTAAAATCTCGTCTGTTTGCATAGTGGTGGAATTTGTGATCATGTTTTATCCGCTTTTTTGTTCCCTCTAGTTATCTTCATGTCATTAACCGATGTTGTCATGTTGTGGGGTTTTTTTAACCCACTTTTTTAATCTCCTTTTATTATGTGATTGTCACTGGTGTATGTCAGCATCTGTGCTCTTACCGGTGCACAGCTCCTCTTTAGCATTGGCCTGCAGCTTGTCAGCTCCCCGGTGCCAGCTGCATGCACTACACGAAGAGCCCATGGGTGTCTGCGAGGGGCCGTGCCATGCTCTGGAAAGCCCACTGCAGGATCCCGTCCCAGGCGCCCTGTGGGACAGCCCAGGGGAAGAGGTCGCTCTTGATTTTCACCTACTCCCAGGCTCTTGGGTTTATCCTGGCTCTCACTTGCGTGCCTCCCATAAGCTGAGGACCTGATGTGGGGTTACCCCAGGCATTCAGTTCCCCGTGGTTGGGCTCTGCCTGTTGGTGTCACCACCTATGAGTTACCTCGCCCAGGAGGGCGTCGAGCTCATCTCTGCTCAACACGGGGTCACTGCCGGAGGAGCCACACTCTGCCTGCGGAGGAGATGGGTCGTGTCTGGTGACATGCTGGGTTCAGTTCTTCAGTGCCTGCAGCCCAGCTGGTGGCTGCCCTGTAGTGCACTGTTCCCTTCCAGCCCAGCTTCAGCAACACCTCCCGCTACAGCTGCTTGTCCCTCAGCCAAAACCATCACTCCTCAGCTTCATCTCGTGTCCTCCTCCGAACGCCCTTGCCCAGTGCTGCCACGCCCCGGGCTGTTTCCCCAGTGCTGCCTGTACTGACCTTTGCTGCCTGATGCACGTGGTCTCCAGCAACTGCGGTGCTCCCCACGCTGCCCATTTCTGGGGTGCCCCCGCAGGAACTGCAAAGCAGCAGCCCCCTGCGACCGAAGGCAGTGTCACAAACCCTCTGGGCAGCAAGACCGGACCCAGGGGGTTTGGGCTGAGATGTGGGGGGCAGCGGGGGCCTCACCCAGGGTTCCCGTTGAGTGCAGGGCAGTGTTGGGGTGTAGGGATCCTGGTGAAGCAGCGGCTGCAGACACTCCCATTGCCTCTGCCCATGTGTGCACCACGTTCTTCCTCCCCGGGGATCGCAGGGGGCTGCTCTGCAACCTCATCTGCCTCCCGCAGCTGGCCCGGCTTGACCGCACATGAGCCGCACTGCCACGTCCCGCTGCGCAGCCAGAGCGTGGCTGTGAGCGAGGGCAGGGACGCCCAAGGACACCAGAGCCACATGTCCCATGCGGGGGCTCACCTGGGGACGCGGGGCAGCGGGGGCACCAGACAGGCAAGGTGGAAAGCCCGGGGGCAGCCATCGCAGCAGATGAGCTCTCCACCGTCACCGCACGCTGCGCACTCGTCCTCATTCTCCTGCCATGGGGGAGCGGGCAGGGGGTCGCTGCCACTGCCACCCTGGGTGGCACCAGGGGACGCTGTCACCCACTGCCTCCTTGATGCATCTTCCCTCGGCGCCTGCCCTGCAAACACCTAACACACCAGTGCCTTTTGGCACAGGGGTCACCTGTTCCCAGGCTGCCTGTACTCAGCCAGCACAGGCAGATACACCGGGAGTATCCCGACGGCCCCAATTTCACCAGGTGCCTTTTGGGGTGCTGACATGCGCAGGGCTCACCTGCTGGGGCATGGGGTCCTGGCTGTGCATGGTGGGCACCGGCAGACAGCCCTGGGGTGTCGCTCGCAGCCCCCCGCTCTGCGGGCAAAACGAGAGAGGAGTTTTGGGAACCACCAGCCACTGGGACAGCTGCAGGGAAGGGGGGATCCCTGCTGCTGGGAGGGCTCATACGGCTGTAAGGTGCCGGGGGGGTGGGGGCGGGGACCATACGCTTTGGGGCGCCCTGGGTCGGGCAACGGGTTTCAGGCTGCGGCTCCTGCTCCTGGCCCCGGGCTCCTCACCAGCAGCTGGGTCGTAAAGCTCGTCCCCAGCTCTGCTGCCCGCCTTGGCACTGCCTGGAAGAGAGGCAAGCACCGTCCCCACCACCCCCTGCCCCTCTTTGGGGGCCCTCCCAAGGTGGGGGGGGGGGGCTTCTGAGGCTGGGGGGCCACCCAGCACCTGCGCTTACTCACTCGGCTCCAGCCCATGTCTGACGAGGACATGCTTCCCCCCAGCAGCCCCGTGGGTGATGGGCACCTCGCTGGCTGCCACCGCAACCACCCTGTGCACCGAGGTGGCTGCAGCCTGGAGGCCTGCGGGCAGGGGGGGCTCAGACGGCCTCATCTGAAGCCCCAGGGGGCATAAATGCAAACACTGCCCCACTGCTGCCCCTCGTCTCCCCTTGGCCCAACCCACCCCTCTGCCCAAGCCTGCTGGCTGCAGGTGCCCGGTGGCCTCTCGCAGACCATCGCCATCCAACTGGGACTGTTTTGGGGAGAAACCTGTGGCTGTGCTTGTCCCCAGGGAATGGAAAAGGAGTTTGGCACTCACTGCTGGTACGGGGTGAGTGTGTGGCATCCACACTCTCTGGCTTCTTCACGGTCTTTGCCTTTGCCAGGGGCCCTGGGGGTGTTGGAGGACTGGTCACCCTGGGTGACACACTGCAAGTGCCCCACCACATTTCTTCCCTGCATCCACCCTGCACCAGGTCGCCATACCGGGGCTGGCAGCGTGCCGTGGCGAGGGCTGTGCCATGCGGGCCCCATCCTGCTCCTCAGGGGCTTTTCTCTTGCCTTGGGGTCTGTGTGGGACCGGTGCCATGGGGCTGGGGGACAGGCGCCGGCTGCGGCGCTGCCGCCCAAGGTCCACCTCTGCAGAGTGGGCAGGGACAGGCACAGCCAGCCTGGGGTGTCACCCCTGCCGCGGGAAGCCCCCGGGGGTGCCGTCTCCTCCAGCCTGGCCTCTTCCTACCTTTGGGGAAGGCGCTGTGGAGGGCCCGCAGCCGGGTGTAGCGCTCCAGGTTGTAGTCCTTGAAGAGGACTGCCCAGAAGTCGCGGACGGCGGTGACATCGCGGCCCAGGAGCCAGGTGAGCAGGGCGTGGAAGGCGCGGTGGGAGCCCTCTCGCTCCGTCTGGCTCAGCGTCTCCTGCCGATACCACCGCCACCCGTGGACACGCATCCGGGTGCCGCCAGCCAGCCCCAGTCCCTGCAACGTGGCCGGGGCTGCGTTCACCCACCCCGTGCCTCACCTTGAAGACGTGCTCGGGGACGACATCGTGGTCGGCAAGGCCATGCAGCAGCGGGAAGACGTCGTCCACCGCCATGGCGATCTCAGTGCGGTGCAGCTTCAGCAGGTGCCGCAGGTCCCTGTCACCCCCTGGCCCAGCCATGCTGAGGCGGCAGCGACACGGCTGGGATGAGCAGCGAGCCCCGATGCTCCCCTTTAATACGCCCCGACTGCCGAAAGTGGGAAACTCGTCAGGCTCCCACAGCGCCACTCATTTCTGTACAACGCGCAACCTGAGCTCACGCCTCCGGCCGTGCCAGTTCTCCCTGCAGCACTGCGCAGCCGGGCTTGCTCCCGCGCTGCCACCACTGCCGGCTCCAGGGATCGGGGTCAGGCGGCTCTCCACCTGGCCTGCTACCTGCTGCTGATGGCAACGGACACAATCTCACCCCGGTGACCACCCCAAGAGGGGAATTAGCCAGGGTGCTGGCACAGGCAGCCCCCGCCTCCTTCATCCCTGTGGTCAGCCAGGCGTTGTTCCAAAATTTCTGGACTTTCCACAGCACCTGCTTCTCTCATCCAGAAACTTAGCCACATGTGGGAAGTAAAGCCCTGAAATCTAGGGAAAAGAGACATAGTTGCCATGGTCACGCTACCTGCAAACCACCTTCTGCAGGCTCACAGCTGAAGCACAGCGGGTCAACTAACACCCAGGGAAGCACTGACACCTAAAAAACTCTGCAAATGCATGTCTGGGTACAGTGACCAAGGAGCAGTGCTGCCACACAGCGTGACACATTGACGGGCAGTGCCCTGAGCACGCCCGGGGATTACCTGGCCGCACACACAGCTCTGTAATTGCCCATTATGGGAAATTGGGCAATAAAGTGATTTCTCTAGAAATGCACAGCTGTAAAAAAAAACTGAGAGCCAAGGCGGAATTGGCACTTTGTGAGTGTCTTGCCTAAAAAAAACCCTGGGGTTGATATGCTCTAACATACCTGGTCGCTCCATACCAGGAGCCCAGGAAAGGGAAAGCTCCAAGGCTCCCCTCCCACTTCCCAAACATTTGGGATTTCCCCAGGATTAGTTTCCAGCCCCAGAGTCTCTCCAAAGACCTGTCCCCACTGCCAGAGTCAGCCCAGGCAACTCAGCCGCAGCACCGGGGCTGTGCATGGCCCTCCCTGCGCTGGGGCCATGCCTGACACAATTTGTGCAGCAAAACCCAACTCGGGTGGGACCAGGAATGGGACCAACAAGGGAGACAGCCCTGTTGTGCAGAGCAAGGTGATGTGGGCAGGGACATTCATCAAGTCCTGAAAGACTGGAGCATGTATCTGCTGGCTACAGAGCTATGCCAGGAGACAGTGGCTGCTGTCCAGAAACTCGGGAAGAATAACAAGACAACGCCCTCTGCAAGGGCAGGAAATGCCCTCATCCATTTCTGGTTAACGCACTAACGTGCTTACACAAAGGAACTCTCCCCGAAGCTCCTCTCAGGATCTGGAGTGATTTTTCCCTTGGAGGCACTGGGAGCAGTGGGATGGAGGCCAGGCAGACACTGCACCAGGTCCTTGTGTCCTACGGCAGGGTTTTGGAGTCCCACTGGCCCCTTCCCAGCAGCATCCGCAGCCCCCAGCAGCTGGATGAGCAGCCAGCTCTGCCGCACCAGGGACATGCCCGCAGCACGCAGGGGACACATCACGGCTATCAGGTGAAACAGGAGGTTCATCTCCCGGCCGGGAGCTGCCGCAGCCTGGCCCAGGCACTGAGCATCAACGCAGCCATGACACAGTTTCAGGGCCTGCTCCACCCTTCACCGTGAAAACTGTTTTCCTCAATGTCCCACTCAACTTGCCAAGCCACTATCTGTCACTGTCACCCTTTGTTAAGCGCTCCAGCACCGCCAAGACAAGGCAGCTGTGCCCTCCCTGTGCCCACACACCCGCACACCCACGGCTACAAACAGCCGCTCCTCCGTGTGCGGGTGCTGCCCAACACCGCCAAGAGCTGTGTGCCCACAGTGCTTTGCTTGCTGGGCTTGATTGGGCTTGTTTTAAATTCCAACTTTGTGACTGCTTCTCTGCTTGGAATCACAGATAGATTGTTTTTCATGTCCAGCTAGCTCAGCAGTGCAATAATTTGCATTTTGGGTTGTTTTTTTGTGTTCCTTCACCTTTCTGAGATGCTATGCAGGAGGCAGAGCAGGGGCTGCCAGGCGTCATATGAAGAGGCATGTGCTTGCTGGCAGATCAGAGGGGTATTTCTGTAATACCTTGCGTAGAGCAGACCTTGGCAGTGAAAAGGCTTAGAAAAGTCATCTCTTGCTTGCAGAGGGTGTAAAACCCTCCCTGGGGCTGGCACGAGCCCTGCCTGGCCCCCAGGACTGAAGGCTGGGGTGCAGAGGCACCTGGCCACACTCAGGTTTCACGATGTCCTCTTGTTTGTATTGCTCCTCCTGCAGAAATCAAAGCAAAAGTTTCAAGGTCGGAGAGCGCAATTCGCACCATCCAGCTGCAATGGCTGGAAGTATTTTTCCACAAACGTCCAGTTAAATCAACACCTCAGTATCCACCAAAAGCCCTTGTAACCCCTGGGATGCACTTTGATTCCCTCTTCTCGTGAAAAGCTACTGAAGCAAAGGTGCTGTTAGCAGCATTTTTTCCTTCCCTACTTCCCCTTCACCCTGAGGTTCCGCAGGCCATTGCCTTGTGCGTCTCTTGGACACCGCCTGCCCCGCACTCGTCTCTTACAACCCCTTGAACACGGCCCCGAGTCACAGGGAGGAGCAGGCACAAGGGGGAACCCACCCACAGGGCAGGATCACAGGACCACTGCTGGGAAGGAGAGTGTCTCCGACACTGTGCCTGCAGCTCACGGCCAGTCAGAGTGAAATGCCACCACCAGGCACGTGAGTCTCAGCCCCCTCCCCATACCTTTGGCGGCTCCAGGCTCCAGCATTTGTTGTAAAAAGGCTCCCCGTGGGGCTCAGGTTCTCAGCTCCTCCTATCTCCAGAAGCTTTCTTACTGCCGCCCCGCACAGTCCAGATGAAAGCAGATCCACCCGCATGCTTCGCAGCTGCTCCTGCAAGAGCCTGGTAGGGAGAACTGTAGTAGAGAAGATTAATTTTAGCTTCAGTTTCCTCTTTCCTCCCCCTTTAGAAAGAAGAAACAAAAGCCCAGAGGTATGTTATATTAATTTATTTGGGACACACCAAAAAAGGAAAGTCAACAACTGTTAACGTACAAAAGTACAGAATCTGGGACAAGATTTACTGTCCTGATTAAAAAGGCACCATGGTCCCAAAGAAGAGTAATCAGAATACATCATTATAGAAATCTTCCCCCTGTTGCAGCAGAAACAGAGCCAGGCTTTGGCTCTATCCACAGTCAAACCCAGTTAAAAAACAAACATGATTTAAATGCAATAAACACTGCTCAGCCTGTACACAATGTCATGAAAAGAATCACAGCCTAGAAGATGGTCATAATTATTAAACAGCAAATGATTAAGTATGTAACTGAGGAAGACAGCAGGCTTCTGACGTCTTCAGCTCAACTTTCTGCAAGACACATCAGTTAAACTGAAACCAGTAGGCTGAGTATGGGGCTTCTGAATGAAATGTAATTCCCTGTGGTATACAGGAAGTCAGATTCGACAACCTTAAATTCCCTGAATCCCTGAAAATCATAAAGCGCTATACAGCTGTGTTCCATACTCAATTCAACCCTGTCAGATTTACTTTACACGCTAGCACTTATACTTCATCTATATTTTTAATACAAAGGGAGTTTTACAGCAGTTATTACAAAAACATCTATTTCTGCGAGGTCCGAGCTTGGCTATATTCCCTGCTGAAACAGAGCTGCTGGTGTAAAAGCCCAGTGAGAGGCTAGAGTCCAGCACCTCAGGGCTGGAAGGCAAATAGTTTAAACGTGACATCATTTGCACGGGGAAGTCAGTGAAGCACGTCAGAGAGAGGAGGAGAGAGAGGGCTGCGATCTCTCAAGCAGAGGAGGCTGAAGGGTGTTGCAGAACGCGGGTTCGTGCAATTAAACCTGTAACAACACTAGCAGTGACGCGGAATGCACTGCGTTCACTAGATATTCTGGAGCCACTTACCACGAACTTCTCAGAGACACAGAATAAGGATCCTGGCAATTAACAAAGAGCGAGTTCACTGGGAAGCCGACGTATCACTCAGAGCTGGACAGATCCGTCCTTAGGCAGAGGGACAGAGCGGATATACGCTGCAGCCTGACTACGCAGCAAGGCCAGGGCTGCTGCTGCTGCTGCTGCCTGGGCTTTGCCTGGCTCTGCTGCTTCTGAATTGGAACAGCGGCTAAGTGGCGTTTCATTCCTCCTTTGGCACAGGACTTCAAAGCAGTCCAAGAACTGATTCATCAAAGTAACAGGAGCTGTCAAAATTATTTGTACATGCATTTATTGTTAAAGGAAGCAAAAGCTAAAGAATGAAACAGCATGAGTTAATGTCAGTAAAATGATACGCAGGACATCTAGGAAAGAAACGGGGAAAAGCTGAGATACTGGAGTGGGGAAATCAACGTTCACACTGAAAGGTAAATTTGAAAACCAGGCAAGTTTGAGCTCTTTCTACCGGAGTATTTCTGTGGACAAACCGAGACTTCATTTTTTGTTGTTAAATGTCATCTGGCCAGCTCTGGAAATCTCACCAGAGAGATCTCCAGCGCTGGGTTCCGTACAAAGTTCAACTCTCTCATCTTTAAAAACCAGTAAAGCAACCCTAACTAAGAACGGCAGATACCCTTGTACTGCATGTATCTAAAATCACAGACACGTCACCGTTGAGGATATATGTGGGCAAGAGGATTATACCTTTTTCAAACCAACTCTTGGTGGAAAACTACCACTTCTACCCCACTGGTCTGCACGTACCTACAGGGGGAGGAAAAGCAAGCCCAGACTTCGGTGCCTTTTGCTGCAAATACCACAGCTACACACGGGGAAGTTTTTTTCTTCCCTATATCCTAAGGCAACAGGATAATGTAATGATTTCTAAAACTCTTCCCATTTTAAACTGAACGATGCAGTTTGCATCCTTCCCTGTATCTTCACACCACTCCCGCTCCCTGGCAAGGTAAAACTACGCCAGTTCGTTTAGGATTCACACCTCTGATCCTAGATTAGGGACTTTGTATTAAAACTCATCCAATTACAGGAAGGTTTATCCTGATCAAGGAAACATCGTTAAAATAGAGTCCAGAATAAAGCATCCAGAACCACCGCTGCTTTTACAGCCAAAGCACTCAAACATCTCCTGATCCCTCTCGCCCTCCCTCCCCAAGCAGAAGAGCAATCCCTCCACGACATGACAGGTTGCCTCTCTAGGACCGGGTAACACAACGTGAAAACTAGCTTCCTTCCTCACAGAAATGCCAAATTCTGCTGAAAGGGGCTGAAGACCTCTCCCTCCCACCAAAACCGGCAGGAGTGAGGGCTCTTCAGCACATTCATTTTATATTAGCAACAAGTCCAAGTTATTTCCCTGCAGTAAATCAGTCCTGTTAGGCCACCACTGGCTCAGAAATGGTGAGAGACTTCCAAAAACCCACCAATGTAGACAGGACCTTGGAAGAAGAGGCTCATGTGCTACATAACCTTACATCATCCGCTACGTTTGAGTCTTCGTGTCATTAGTCTCCGACTACTTATCCTTCCAAGTCGACGTGGTTTAGTCCTTGTCGCTGTTGTTGTCGTCCCAGCACCCTTCCCCGGAGGCAGGATGTTCCTGAGCTCTGGCTGGGGATCTGCGACACTCGCTTCCAATTGATTGTGGGATTTCAAACTTGCCTAACGTGTGTACTGCCACCTTGTACTCCAGCAGCTCTGCTCGCTGACCACAGCATACACTAGCAGTTTTCGACCTTCTCCACAGTCTCGTAGAACCCAGGCCTAACTCTCCTGATGCTCATCCGTATATGCTGGCACTCCAGGGGCATGGCATCGCTGGCAGGAGTCGCAGCACCGGTCGACCAGGCAGTGCAGCGGCGCTTTCTTCTGCCCCTCAGCGAAGAGGCGGGAGCCCCTCCATTCTCTTCCTCGGCGAGATAGGATTCCTCCACACTAGTGCCTTCATCCGATTGCTCATCACTTTTATACGTCATTTCCTTCGATTTGTTTCCTTCCTTCTCCTCCCTGGCAAGCTTCCTGAAGTGCTCCAGACATTGTATCTTCTGCCTTCTTTCCATCATCTTCAGTTCCTGCTTGTCCGTGAAATCTTCGTAGTACATTTTCCTTTCGCTTCTTTGATCTTCAAGAAATTTCCATTCGATGCCAGTCATTTTTATTCCACTGTATTCCTCCAGTTTATTTCTCGTCTGCGTGTCTGTACAAAATATGTCAAAGAGCTTCTCCGAACTCTCGTTGAATTTGTCTGCTCTCTCTGTAAAAGCCTGGTTCTGTCTCTGCTTTCGGGTCTGATACAATCGGGTAAATTCCTCGTACATTTTGAGGATAAGTTTCTTTATATTTTGCGTTCCGATGGTGTGCAAGTTGCAAACCAACCAGTGCTCTTGCAGGTGCTCAGCAAGCAAGTGGGCTGCATCCTCTTTGGAGCGCTGGGCCTGGCCAGCTCTTTTAGGCTGCAGTAAATACAGCATGTTCTGCACCACATCCTTCTTCGTCGGCAGTATTCCCTGGGTGAAGCCTGAAGACTCTACATACTCAACAGTTCCCAGAGTCTTCCGTGCTTTCACCTCGGTATCCAGTGATTCCATCACTGCTTGTTTATCCCGTAGTTATGACATAATCTGAAAGATAATTTGAAAGACGGTATGTGAAACGAGGCACCTTTTTCTGCAACGCAAACAAGCAGAGGACAAACCGTGCTCAGACCAACGGGATGGGGGCTTTACAACGTGCTGCGGGGCGGCTGCTGCGTGAGCCCGGCCCCGTGAGGCGCCTGCAGGCCGGGACTCCTGCTCCTCTGCGCAGCGCCGGAGGTCTAACGCCGCGTGTTTGGTTACGCTAACCGGAGTTAGTGGCGCTTCGCGTTAATATTGCAAATTACAGCAAGCTGCGGCCGCCCCGGGCGCCGGGCTCCGCTCGGGGCACACGCAGGGCCCGGCCCCAGGCCTCGCCGGGCGCTGCTCGGGGCCCGCCCGGGCCCGCCCGCCCCGCAGCGCCGCCGCCGCCCTGCCCGGCGGCCCGGGGGGCTCGGGGGGCTCCGGGGGGGCCCGGGGGGGCCCAGCCCGGCCCTGCCGCCGCCGCCTCGCCCCCCGGCCGCCCCGGGCGCTGAGTCACGGCGCTGCGGGAGCCGGGCCGGGGCCCGGGCGGGTCGCGCCGCGGGGCGCTGAGGGGGCTGAGGGAGCCGGGCCCCGGCCTGCCCCCGGCCCGGCGCGGCCCCTCCCTCCCCGGGGCTCACCGCCATCTTGGAGGGGGCTCTGCCGAGCTTGCGCAGGAGGGCGCGGGGGGAACGGGCCGAGGTCGCCGCCGCCATCTTGGAGAGGGGCAGCGCCGCGACCGCTCCCGCCCTCCCCGCCCGGAAGGGCCCGCCCCCGGCGCGCGCGCGCGGCCCAGCGGGCACGCGACGGAAGTGCGAAGCGCCAGCCCGCCTCGCGCCCGCCCGCCTCTTCCGCCCGGCTCGGGATTGGCCGGCGCGGGGAGGCGGGGGGGGGGAGCGGCGCGTGACAGTGAGCGCGCGCCTCGCAGCGCCCCGCGAGGGGGGGGAGGGGGGGGAGGGGGATTCGGGGCGGGGGTCCCGCGCGGCCCTCGTCGGGATCCGATTGGCCCCGAGGCGCGCGCCGCCTGCCGGGGGCCAATGGGGAGGGGGGCGTGCGGGTCGGGAAGGAGGGCGGGAGGTGATTGGGCGCTGCGCGGGTGGTGGCTGCGGGTAGCCAATGGGGGCGGGCGGCGTGGCCGTGGCGGGAGCCATTGCTGCGGGCGAGGGACTGAGGGAGCCCTGAGGGAGCCCTGAGGGAGCCCTGAGGGAGCCCTGAGGGAGCCCTGAGGGAGCCCTGAGGGAGCCCTGAGGGAGCCCTGAGGGAGCCCTGAGGGAGCCCTGAGGGAGCCCTGAGGGGCTGTCCCGCAGCACAGGGCCCCCATGGCTGTGCCCTTGTCCCCAGAGCACTGAGAGCGATGGGTGCCGGGACAGAGCCGCCGGGCTCTGCAGCAGGCCCTGCACCCAGCAGCGTGTACCTGGACTACAACGCCACCACCCCCGCTGGCCCCTGAGGTGGCCCAGGCACTGGGGGAGGCCGCCTGTCAGGCCTGGGGTAACCCCAGCAGCGCCCACCCCGCGGGTAAGGCATGGGGCAGGGGCTGGGTGCAGGGGCTGTGGGGAGTAGTGACAGAGCGGCTGGGCCTGGCCCCGCAGGCAGGAAGGCCAAGGAGCTCATTGCTGGTGCCCGGGAGAGCCTGGCAAGGATGGTGGGAGGCCGGCCAGAGGACGTCATCTTCACCTCAGGGGGCACGGAGGTGAGGGTGCTCGTCTGTGAGGAGGGTGGAGAGGAAGGGCGCTGTGCTCCCTCTGGGTGCTAATTGTTCTCTCTGCGTTCCTCTCCCCAGGCGAACAACATGGTGATCCACACCGCCCTCAGGCACTTCCGAGAAAGCAAGGGGCAGGACCGGGGCACGCCACACATCGTGACATCAAGTGTGGAGCACGACTCCATCCGTCTGCCGATGGAGCAGCTGGTGAAGGAGAGCCTGGCAGGTGAGCTGGGTGCTGGTAGAGGGACAGTGAGAGGCAGGTTGTGGATGTTTGGCCCCAGGCTCAGGTTTGCAGCATGAAAAGCAGGGGATTTTCCTGACTGGCAGTTTTGCTGTGCTAAGGGTGAAAAGCAGACAAGGACAGGGACCTGCTTGTTCTGTGGTGTTTCTCTTTTTCCCCCTCAAATGGCACTGACTCCTGATATGGTGCCCATGTTCCCACAGGCTGGATGTTTTACCTGGTTGGCATCTGATGCTGGTACCCTCTGCTTGCATGCCAGCTGCCCACGTAGTCCTCCTGCCCTTTCAGCAGAGTTTGGGCAGCCCTGGACAGTGCGGGGCTGCCCAGCAAACCTGAGGGCTTGTTTCTTGGCTTGCAGAAGCCACTTTTGTGCCTGTGTCCCCACGAAGCGGGCAGGCCGAGGTGGATGACGTCCTCGCTGCGGTCCGGCCGACCACCTGCCTGGTTTCCATCATGCTGGCCAATAACGAGACGGGGGTCATCATGGTGAGTCTGCGGGCAGCAGGCAGGACGGGATGCGGCCAGGAAGTGTCTGGGAGACATCGTCACAAAAAGGTCCTTGATAAGGGGTTGCAGAGTGTCCCTGTGATGCAGACCTTTCTCCTTCCTGCCAGCCTGTCTCAAAGCTGAGCCAGCGCATCCATGCCCTCAACCAGAAGAGGGTGGCAGAGGGGCTGCCCAGGATCCTGGTGCACACAGATGCGGCACAGATGATTGGCAAGGGGCGTGTGGACGTGCAGGAGCTGGGGGTGGACTACCTCACCATCGTGGGGCACAAGGTACAGCCCTGCTCGTGTGGCCCAGTCACCTTTGCAGACATCCCTGCTGGGGGGACCTTGGGCGACTCCTACAGCATGGCCAGAGCTGGGCGGCTGCAAAGGGCTTTTGGGAGATCACTGTGGGGCTGCAAGTCCCCCAGACGAGAGCTGGGGAAGCTGGGTGATGGCTCCTGCCAGCCAGGGGACTTGCTTGGGGGGGCTGCAGGAGGTGGCGGAGGCCTGGGGACAGCTTTGGGGTCGGGCAGGGTGCCCACTGCAGGGTATCTGGCACTGCGTCCATGTGGTCGGTGCGGCTCTTTTCCTCCCTGCAGTTTTACGGCCCGCGGATCGGCGCGCTGTATGTGCGCGGCCCCGGCACCACCACCCCGCTGCACCCCATGCTCTTTGGAGGGGGGCAGGAGAGGAGTTTCCGGCCAGGGTAAGGTGCCCGGTTGATGGCCGAACGGCCAGGGGTCCCATGCAGGGAGCGTCTGTGCCCGGAGGCTGGAGAATGGACTTCTAGTCCAGAGAAATGCAAGTCCCTACCCCCTCTTCCCTTCCAGCACCGAGAACACCCCAATGATCGCTGGCCTCGGCAAGGTGAGTGGGTGATGGTGGCAGGGGAAAGGTTTCTCAGGGCTGCTGCCTGGCAGAACCTGCGTGGACGCATCCTGCTGCACTCCCCAGCCTCTAGAAGTGACAAGCTCTGGGTGTGGGAGGGCAGGCGAACTCCAAGGAAAGGAGATCGGGCTTCCTGGTGCCAGTCCAAGGAGTTGCTTCCAAGTATTTGCTGCAGGTTTTGCCCCGCAGTCTCCCTGGCAGCAGGGCAGGCACAGCTGGCGCTGCACTGCAAGCTGTCAGGACGGGACTTGGCGGGTGCAGTTCCTGGGCTGCACTCACGCTGGGAGGCCGGATGTGGAGGGAGATGCCTGGGGATCACTGAGGGAACCTCTCTGGGTCTCCTCAGGCTGCAGAGCTCGTGAGCAGGAATTGGGAGGCCTACGAGGCCCATATGCGGGATGTTCGGGACTACCTGGAGGCCAGCCTGGAGGTGAGCGGATCTGGTTCCTGTCTGTCTCTCCCCTCCCTGGGACTTAGCCTGCACGGTGCAGGGCCTTGAGGGCACGCTAGGACAGAGCTGCTCGCTTCCCAGAGCTGTCCGCAGCCCTCTGATTCCTCCAGGCATCCTTTGGGAAGCAGAGGCTCCACTTCAACAGCAAATTCACGGGCTCCAAGCGACTGTGCAACACCTGCAACTTCTCCATCCTCGGCCCAGGCCTTCAAGGTAGCTCTGCTCCCACCTCCCCTGCGCGCACTTCCCCCGCTGTGCCGTGGGTGCTGCGGGCCTGAGGCATGTGGGAGCTCGGCTGCAGCTTGGGCACAGAGACGAGGCGGGCAGCGGCCCTCGGAGGGAGCCTGGGCACGGGGAGACCGGCGTGTGTGTGCTGCAGGGCGCAGGGTGCTGGCTCACTGCAAGACCCTCCTCGCCAGCGTTGGGGCTGCCTGCCACTCTGAGAAGGGGGATCGGTAAGCAGCCAGCTCGGGCAGGGCCTCTCCTCCCAGGAGAGAGGGGGGAGGCAGGGAGAGGGGCGGTGGGTGGCTGTGGGCAGCACTGCCTGGAGCAAAGCAAGTGCAAAGCTTTCCCGAGAGGCTGAAGAGCAGCGCAGGAGGTCATTGCAGAAAACACGGCTGGAACACGTGGCTGCTGCGGGAGGGACTTTGTCCCCCCTGGGCTCTGGCGATCCAGCTGAGCTTGGAAGCACTGCTCAGCGTGTGGCACCGTTGGCAGAGTCTGCCTTTGTCTGCGTGCCTGGCTTGCCCAGCCAAGCCTATGTGGGGTCTCCAGAGGGCTCCTTTGGGTGTGTGTGGGACAGCAGGTGCTTTTGGGCTGGTCTAGAGCGGTGACACAGAGCTTGCAGTCCTTGGAAGCACTGGGGCGGTTCTTCAGAGGGGAAGAGGCAGATCTGCCCCAGGGCAACAAGCTGGGTGCGAGCAGGTGCCTTTGGGAAGTAAGCAGGGCGCTTCCCTGGTTTGCCTCGAGTGCATCTGTCCAGATGTGCTCCTTCCTATGGCTCTGTGAATCTCTCCGGCGATGTGTGCGCTTCTTTGGCGTCCCAGTTAAACCCACTCCCCCTGTGCCTGTGTTTCAGGCCCTCCTCAATTCTGCTCAGCTGTGGGATCCCCTACGACGTGGCGCAGAACGCCCTGCGGCTGAGCGTGGGGCGGGACACCACCCGTGCGGACGTGGACCTGGTTGTGCAGGACCTTGTGCAGGCCGTGGCACAGCTGGGCAAGGACCAAGCCTCGTAGCCCCCAGGACTCGCTGCCCAGCTGTCTCCCAGGTTCTCGGGCTGGGATTTTGCTCTGCTTCGCCCCTGGGTGCTGGCTGCGTGCAGGACAGGGAGCAGGAGCTGCGTGGTCAAGGTGGCCACCCTTTTTGTGGCGGCTGTGCAGGGGCAGGATAGTGATAAGCTGACAGCAAGCCACTGCCCACAGGATGTGCCCTTCCTGTCCTGTGGCTGCAGGCTGAGTCAGTTTGGAGTCCAGTTCTGGCAGGAATAACTTTCTGCCCGACGGCCCAGCCAAACTGAGCCAGCCTGCGGTTTGGAATTGACGTGAGAGAAGCGGTGGCTGGAGGAGGAAGCGAGATTTCTATTTCGGCAGCGCTTAGTTCTGCTTAGCTGTCTGTCAGCTCGTGCTCGCAGGGATCACGGCAGGGCTGGTTTGTCTCCACAGCATGTGCCGCTCGAGCAGAGAAGCTTTCTCAGATGCTGGGGGCTGTGCTGGGGAGGGGGCTTTGGGGCTGGGGCAGCTCACCACGGGCCTGCTCGGGACTCCCCGCTGCATGGTGCGCAGTGTGCGGCACTCCTGGCTTGCCAGCACCTTCACACGTGCTCAAAAGTTTCTCCAAGCTCAGCTCCCTCCAGAGCGTAACAGGCGTGGAAGCCGCAGGGGTTGGAGCCTTCTGCCCTGGTTGCTTTCCCCAAAGGAAGCCTGCCCGCTGCCTTACCGCTCGGAGGAAGAAAGACCATCTGTCCCAGGGCGACATGGGGACTGCGCAGCAAGAGGCTGGGCTGGGAATTGCGCTGCTGCTGCCAGAGCCCTGACCTCCCAAAGGACGTTGAGGCTGGGAAGGGGGTGGGCATGGCTTTCCCAGCACAGCCTTGCGTTACCTGCTCCCCTTTCCTCCCATCCTTCCTGCAGTGGGCAGAGCTCCTGGAGCACGTAGAGCTGGCAACAAAAGGAAACAGCAGTTGTGGTAAACGTGTACTAGCACCTGAGGAAATGTGTCACCCCTGCGTGCCAAGGCGCTTGCTGTGATCACTGCCGTAGGAGGACACGCGTGTCACACACAGGAGGAGCACGGCAGCTGGGCTGATCCATCTGGGGCAATCTGCTCTCCCTTGGTATTCATAGGAATAAAAGCAGTTTCCACTGCTGTGGCTCTTTCTTAAGTAAAATGTACTTTCTGTGGTGTTTTGGGGGATGCAGGGCTGGCTGGGGTCATTAGAGGGATGTTTTCTCCCCTCAGCAAATGCTCGTGTCCCAGACCAGAGGCACAGCCTGCTGAGCAGGGAGGAGCTGCCCCAGTCACCAGGCAGGGCCGCAGTCTCGCAAGGCCTAGGGTGGGCAAGGGGGGGCCCTGCTCACTCCCTGCTTGCTCCCTGGTGCGTGAGCCGGGAAGCCCAGCGCAGCGATAGTGGCACACGGGGCCCTTTGTGGGCAGCCCCCAGCACCTTTCCACAGGGCTGAGGTGTCTTGGGACTGCCTGGGACCTGGGGTAGGCACAAAGCCGCCAACTTCTCTACTGCCGGTTTCCTTCTGGGCCTGTCCCACGGTGACCTCTTGCAGCCCTGATGGGCAGGTGAGCTCCGAACACCCAAGTTTCCCATTTTGGATGGCAACCACAGGGATGTCCTTGGCCAAAACACTTCTCAGGGCTGTGCTTCAGCTCCAGGCTGCACCTGGGCTCCCAGTGCAGGTGCCAGTCCAACGCTCAGCACTGCGCCCCTGCCACAGAGTCTTGGGCTGGGGGCACGGAGGGGGGAGGGGGGTCTTACTTGTGCCCCTGCCACCGCACTGCTCGGGGGCGTGTGAACTTGTCACAGCGTGCCTGCTACCTGCTTCAGGTGCTTCCCAGATATCCTGGATACACGGAACAGTATGGGTGACTGATGACACCTCCTGGTACGTGGGGGGCCTTGCACCCCTGCCTCCCCGGGGGTTTTGGGAGCTTGAAGTCCCTGGGCCACTGAGTGCAATGGCTTGGGTTTGCATCTGAAAGAACACCGGGAGGTGTCATCTTTGCTACTCTGTTTGCAGGCGGTCAGAATCAAGGGGTTTGTGATGCTCTCTGTTATCATTAACTGTTATATCTGTTAACATTTATCAACAAGGAGTCTTGTTGATATCTTATCTCCCTGTTCAGAGACCCGTATCTAATCTATTCCAACCGTTGCTGTGGTTTTCCAGCTCAAATGCCCTAAGAGAGCAATTCCTGGCAAGCAGCACTGAAAGCCCCGGGCGTCCTCCTGTGTCTGGTGGGCACAGGGTGCAGAACAAACCTGTTGCGCGCTCAGATCCTCCAGCTGTGTCGTTTCACAGGAGGATGAGAAGCTGAGAGCAAACGCTGCTGCCCAACCTGCCCAACCTCACGCTGTTAGCGAAGCTCACAACAGAACAGGAAAGGTACGCAGCGGGGATTAATGCAACTGCTGCGTCGCAGTTAATTGCAGAAAGCACAACTGCGGACGCGTTCTTAGACACTGGTCTTGCTGTTTCCTAGCCATACGCTAGCACAACTCAAATCAAATTTTTAACCATAAATCAGATTGACAAGTCTAATGGGTTTTGTAACTGAATTGTTAAGACCCAAGCACGCTGACTTCAAAAAACATTGAAAGAGGACTAGGGCTTCGATGTTTCCTTGGGTTGGGAAATGCATTTAGGGCTGACTGTCCTGGGAATGGCTTAACTAAATGCCCGTCAGGCTGTTCCTTGTTAACACCACTGCTCACACCTCAGTCTCAAATGCAAATCTTGTTTTTCCCCTTGCGTAATGGTTGAAACGTCTTTTGGGAAAAGTGGTTCCAAAGAAAGAACATTGCTCTGCTCCAGGGGCAGCTTTTTTATTATCAGAGATCTTCTAGTTCTTGGAGACCTCTTTCACAGCTGGGACACAGGTGGAGATCCTGTTCTGGGGGCTGTTTTTTCCCCCACGCATGGGGGTGGGGGAAAGAAAACCCTAGAAGGCTTCCTGTGTCAATTCAGAGAGAAATTTAACCACAGAGCACAAACTGCTTTACTGATGTATTCTTTTGTTTATACACGCACAGGGAACACAAGTAGTCATCACAGAAACATTACCATTTCTTCATTTAGAACATTACAGCCAAAGCGGAAGAAGTGTTACAGAGGACACAAACGCTGTACTTGACCATTTTAATGTTTTTACTGTTCATTTCCTACTACCACAGCGCACGGGACTGACAGTCACGAGTGAATCCCTCTGTCTCCGTATTGCCTTATCCCAGCAAGGTGAGGAGGAAAATGCCTATGGCTTGGCCTGCACTTGGGCAGGCCATCTGTGCTTCCGCTCACGCACCCTATGTGCTGCAGACAAATATCCTTTTCTCATACGACATAAAAATGTCAGTGGTTGTATGCACTAGAACAAGTTCACCTGTCACGGAAATCTGAAAATACCGATGTTGCTACATCAGCTGTGAAGTTAAACAGTAGAGAGCGGACCTGACCAGTACACGAGAGCACAACAGAGTTGGAATATGTCACTTTCACGTGGTCACGCAACCAGAACTGAACAACAAAACTGCGCTTCATTTAATGGAAGAATCCACGATCTCCTGATAATCCTGTCTTCCTAAATTCTTCCAGGACAGTTTATAACATGCGAGAAAAAAAACACTAACCAAAATAACTGCTCCCCCAATGAGATCATAAGTACCTGGGAAGATGCGCAGCACGATGAGCTGCAGGACCATGGCGATGACTATCTCCAGGTGCTGTACAGTGCTGACCAAAGCGGGATGGAACTTGCTCAGGGCATAGTAGACCCCCAGGAAGGCTGCCGTGGAGCAGAGGCAGATGGCAAGGAGATAGCTCCAGGTTTCTCCATCCAGCGGGACAATTGGCTCCTGAAGCACGAACATGGTGGATGCTCCCCACACTGTTCCCGTCCAACTGAAGGTGAACAGTGCTGTCCACATGCTGATGTTGTCTTTGATTGACCTGTAGACTATCATGGAGAGAGCAGTGGTCAAGCCTGCCATAACGGTCATGGTGTAGCCGAAAGCTTCCTTCCAGGTGCTCAGCAAAGAGTTTTCTTCCCTGACGATGTTGGGGATCATGACCAGACAGACACCAAACACACTGCCAACAACAGTAATTATGTCTACGTAAGCCATTCCTTCATCTACCAGTAAAAAAGCCAAAATGGCACTGAACACCGTAGTGGTAGCCCTCCACATGATGGTCCCATTACTGGGGGGAACTATGGAGAAGGAAGTGTAAGCACAGGTAATAGAGATAACGTTGCAGACCCCGTAGAAGAAGAGCCGGAGTCTGTACCCTTTGGGGCCAAAGGGTGGCTCGTGGTAATAACACACAACGGTAATGGACAGCACCTGTAGGACCGAGCGGATGAAAATCAGCTCTAGGGATGGCACTTTGGAACGGTCGGAAATTAATCTTGTAATTAGAGCCACGCATCCATGAGCCACAGCAGATCCAAAAAGGACTATCCACATTTTCCTCGACTGCAGTATATTTCCTTCGGGAAAGTTCTGGAAATGCCCCATCTCACTGGCTTTTGGTAGTTGTGCTGGCTGGAGCTGGGTGTCTATCGTACCGAAAAAGGTCCTTCCTCTCTTTTTCCCATCACTCAATAGTCTTTTTTTAGGACTATCCTCCATAAATACTCCAGTATCTTCATTACCATCCTCATATCCCTCTTCTCCTGGCTGGGGATAATGAGAAGTATATTTTACTGTTACCGTGTTGGGATGAATTTTCACTCGCTTTTTGACTGGGTACTTTGGGGAAGATGTATCCATTTCCTCAGAGAAACGTCCTGGTCTTGAGGAAAAAAATGGGGATGCACTGTTATCTTTTTATGTAATGGATAGTGAGAGACTCGTTAGTATGCAAATGCTGCTAGTGTTTACAAGCTATTTTTATGAACCAAGTCCAAGTACTAGTAGATTGTTCTTGGTTTTGCTTTAATTTTCCAGTCTGTTACTGCTAAATACCTTTGATAGTCAGGCCATTTGGATCTCCTTAAAAGCCAACTACAGCACTTCACTTTAGTCACTAATTTTTGAAAATAACATACATTCTCGTTATGTTAGGGTGCATAATGTTCTAGTATATTCATATTCTAAGAGGAAATTCTCTTGCTAAAGCATTTTGGATGGTAAATACCCTGTAATTATGAATTGTACGTATTGTTAATTGCTTGCTAATGTTACAAGATTACAGAAGAAGTTTGGCAGGAGGAGATGACATCCTTGTTTGTAAACTGGCAGGGAAACAGGGAGGATCCCTGAACAAGTCAGCATACTACATGAACAAACAACAAATTTTGTAACAATACTTTGACAGTGTTACAAACTTTCTTCTTTTCACATCTTATTTCCAGTGATTGATTTTGCAACAGATTTGTTTTTCAAGTCTGAATCAATATTTAGTTATTTATTTCACATAGAGAAAATTTGGAAGGGCTGATCCAGATGACTAACCAGGCCTCCCGCTGGCAGCCAAGGAACAGGTGGATTTACAAACACTACAGGAGAAGGACCGCCCTTCCATCTCCTGCTGAAGGTCCGCTTCACACCACACACCAGAGTGAGCCCTCCCCTCGGTGCCTGTGTTTGTGCACACCGTGACGCACACAGCAATGCACGCAGTGCAGCTTGTGTCACCACGGTGGCATCAGCCTCCCAAGACGAGCAAACGATCCCTTCACAGCACCCGGTCATCAGCACAAGAACTGCTTGGGCTTTGCTGTCACAGATACGTGCAGGGGGCCCACAGGGAGCCCCCCTGCAGCCCAGACCCCCTCCAGCTCTCCCCTGAGCATGCCATCGCTGTCCCCAGGCCCAGGATGACAGCACGGCGTTGGTTTAACACAGGCACAGGGATGCCACCAAGATTACTTTGTTGTGCACAGTGCCCTCCACCACCAGTCCTTCCAAATGAAGCGGCAGCAAGGAAAATGTAACCTGCCTTCTGCAAACACCACTGGGCCCCAGCAAATAAACATATTTACCTGCTCTTGAGAGGTTTAATTCCAAGCCCGAAGGGCAAAACACCTTTCCATCATCTACATCTTTGTCCGGATGTCTAAACAGAAACAACAGATGCTCTGATACCAAACAGAACAGGTTACAATGATCTTAGCACGGCAAGTAATACTCAAGGTAGGCACGAAATGTTCTGATTGTTGTTCAAAGTTGAAAATCTGAGACATATTACCATGCCTATGAGACTGTTCTCCTTGGGAACTGGCAACCCCAGTGCATCATTATGGAAAAGATAAAAAGAAAGAAAAGAGCAAGCAGTCAGTGTAACCTTGCTAAAGCCACTCCTCAACCATCTCTCAGAATTCTTACTGACTGAACTAACCTGAAGAATGAATGGTGGTTTCCAAGTGTAAGGTTCCTGCAGTTTAACAGCAAGAAAATTTGATCATCCCGTGCCCACCGTCCTGCCTCACTGCCTTTGCAGAGGCGAGGATGCCCTGGAGGACCCATCCTCCTGACCCAGCCACCAGGAGCCCAGCCCAGCGCCGCTGATCACAGTGGTTTGGTCTCTCTGGTGCCTGCAGGGGACGGGTGTGGAGAGCCCTGCAGCCCTTGTCCACAGGGTACCTGCACCAAGACAAGGCAGGCCCCGAAGGTGCAGGACCACAAGGGAGCAAACAATCTGGGCTGTGGACAATCGGGCTGGACGCATGACGGCACATCCTCAGGGAGACACAGGGGCAGAGCCACAGAGCAAAAGGCAACGTAAGAGCGGGTGCCAGAGCTCTTCACTGAAGCGCTTCTATCCGGGGCCAGGTTCAGCCTTGGCATTTTCTCCATCCATAATGTGCCTCAGCCAAAGCACTGCCTGTGCCTAGCTGAGGAAAATAATTTACATAAGAATGGGACAGGCTTCCTCTCTCCTCAGGGACTGAGGGTTATTAACCCCTTGCTATATCCAAGCTAAGCTGTCACCTACCTCTTAGAGGTGGAGTGAGTGAATCTGGTAGGGACTGCGAGGAACGGGAAAGGGGCAGGCACCAATCCCAGCTCTGGAGCAGGTGGCAGGGCCAGGCTGGACTTGCACAAGTAAGCGAGGTATCCCGGGGTACCACCTTACTCTTGCTTTGGCAGGCTACACTCCTGGCCTTGTGATACCTCGCTGAAGCAGAGATCAGTACACGTTAAAGGGGTCTGAGGGCAAGAAACACCTCTGGCTACTCAGGAAGCCTTCTGATAGCACTCCTGTTCACATTTCTGCTGCCAACCCTTTTTAGGCACAGCTCAGCTGACAAAACAAACTGTACGACTAAATGCTGGAGGGCTCCAGAGTTTCCATTCATATACAGCGTATATACGGCAAGAAACCTGAGAAGAAACAGCTGAAATGCAAAGGAGAGTAAATAAAAAGGGTAAAAGCTGAGTAGTGGGCAGTCTGAACAACCCATCAAGCAATTAAAAAACAAAACAAACAAACAAACAAAAAACTACCAGAAATGTAAGCCAGTCTTATCATCTACTACTTGCTTTTTTTTTTTTTTCTTAAGGCAATCTGTTAATTTCAGATTCTTTTAACAGGGAAATGCAAAATGAACTGAATGAGGCCAGGAAGGCAGTGCTCCTCACAAGCACAGCTTTTCCTACCTACCATATCCATCGTGTTTTAAATTCACAATTCTGCCTTGCCCTCCTCCCCACACCTTAAAATTAAGACCTTCTTGATCTCCACAATGTATGGATCAGGGACAAAGCGCGAGGAAAATAATACAAATGGTGCACAACTGGCATTATTATCCGAGCGGCAGTGAATCCAGCCTGTATAACCTCAGTCATCTCATTAAGAAACAGATGAGTACATGCTGCAACTATTGGCTCATGAAAAAAAAAAAAAGAAAAAAGAAAAAAAACAAGATTTCTTACCATGAGCATATCATGCTTTCTTTCTTTCCTCCTGAGGTTAGATTACATTTTCTTCCAACAAATAATAAAAAGGGAAGAGAAAAGAGACAACATGCATTTGCAAATTTAGTACTGGACCTGTGTAATGTATTCAGGAATCTCTCTGGAGGAAAACAATAGATCACGAGCACATTACTCAAAATGGCTGTCCTATACAGACCCAGTATTTCCTTCAGCACCACGAACACTAACAGTTGGAAGGTCTGGGAACTCGAAGGGCAGACAGATGAGGCATGAGAAAGGCAGGAAATGAGAAGTAACAAAAAATAACAGGAGCGCTTAAATCAAAATTTAATTTTCTCTACTAAGCAGTGAATATATGACAAATGTCATGCCATCTCTCACACAGGAGATTTGTTTGTACTCTTTGGTGATCTTGCTTCTCTTAACCATCAAGAATTTCAGTTCAGTGCATAACCCAAATCCATGTTTGTCAATCCTCAACACAAACTTAAAACAAATGGAAGTTAGCACAGCCTGTGCAGAAAACTTGCTGCTTCTCCTTCTGCTGATTCCTTTTGTGGAGATCACAGGAAGGCTTTTTTTGGTTTGTTTGTTTGTTTGTTTGTTTGTTTTTTCCCTTTGTATCTGGAAACTTAAGATGGTTTATTTGCATGTTCTCTGAAAAATACAATTTGATTTCAAATCCAATTTAATAGAATGCCAACAATTAAGTACTATGTCAAATTCTCACGTCATATAACAAAACAAACACTCTTAATTCAAATGACAACTTGAGACACCCATTTAAATTACCAGCTCTTGGCAATTGCCAGCTGTCAAAATGTGAACTGGTTTCCCATGGGTGAACAACTAATCACAACGGATTCAATAAACATCACAGATCACTAATACAATACACTCCATGACTTCTTTAAATAAAAAAGGCAACCCACCACAGCCCCCAAAGCATTACACACGTGCTGGTCGGGAAGGCAGAACTACACGGCTATACGCCGCTTCCCTATCAAGGGGGGGAGGCTGAGCTCGCCTTCTTGCCACACCTGAAGGAATTAAGCCTTCGAGGTCTGTCCGGTGGTTATAACCAATAATTTTCAATAAACACAGCAAAACACTCCCGAGCTCTGCCAGATTTGGCCAAAATCAGCCAGCCAATTGAAAAGTTGTTATGGAAGATTTGCAGGCACGGCAATTGCCGTTCCCCCCGACGTCAGAAACAAGCAGCCCGCTCTCCCCATGCCCTGAGATGCGGGCCTGGCAGGTTGTTCCTCTGCCGCTTCTGGGAAAAACCCTCCGAATCCTGACAGACTTAGACTGCGACTGTCAGCGGGCCGCAGGCAGTCCCTGTCAGGGGCTGGCAGCTCTCCCCGTTAGTGCCCAGCAGGACGCCCCGTCACCCCTGCGGCTCCCGTTACCTGACTGAATTCGCGCCTCCTCTGTAAAGCTTCCCTCCTGCCCACCGCCCGCCGGCGTCCTCCCGAGCTGGTTCTTTCCAGTTCCTCACCGGGAGCAGCGGCACCTCCCGGCCCCGCGGCACCCTGAGCTTGCTGCTGCTGCTCCGCTGCCCGACAGCCCGGGCGGGTGCCCTCAGGTGCGGCGGGAGCAGGGGCAGCGGGAGGCCGAGGCGCCGTGAGGCGCGGCAGGCAGCCACCGGCGGCACGGCCGGGCCGGGGCCATGCCTGCGGCACCGCCGAGCGGCGTGACGGGGCACAGCACCCGCACCGCTGCGGCCACGGCCCGGCTGCGCCAGGCGGTTTTAGTGAGACCGGTTATGTGCAACGGGACTTTGTTGGAATCTGGCTGTGACAGTGGCAGTTACGGGGAGGTTGTGGTGCTTAGGCACGGCGGCGAGCACCGCGCACGGAGCGGCACAGCGGCGTGCCGCGTCTCCGCGTCACCGGGCGCGGACAAAGCCGTGACCGCCCAAACCGGGGGACTGTCAGGGAGCCCCCGCCCCGCCCCGCCTGCCTCGGCCCGGCCCGGCCCGGCCCCCCCCCGGCAGCGCGGGCGTCCGCAGGGCCCGGCCCCCCCTCAGGCCCCGCCCACCCCCGTCGCCATGGCGACGCCTCGCCCCCTCCCGCTCGCCCGCCCGCACGCGCGGCGCACGCGCGGCGTTTGCGCGCGAAAGACGTTTGCGGCGCCGCGTGCCCGCCCCGGCCGCGCCCCCCCCGGCGGGCGGGAGGGGGGGGGAGGCGCGGGGGGCAGCGGCGGCGGCGGGCGGGCGCCAGGGGGCGCCGGGGCTCCGGGCTCGGCGGCGGCTGCGCCATTGGCGGTCGGAAATGCCGCCAGATGGCGGTTTAGGATTGCGGCTCCGCTGAGCGCGGCCCCCGCCGGCGCCGCCGCCGCCGCCGCCCCGGCCCCGGCCCGCACCCGCCCGGCCCCGGCCGGCTCCGGCGCTCCGCGGGGCTCCCGGGGGCGCCGCCCGAGCGCGGCGCGGCCGCGGGCCGAGGTGAGCGGGGCGCGGGGCGGGCGGGCGCCGCGGCGCCGATCCAAGATGGAGGCGCGAGGGGCGGGGGCAGCGGGCCGGGGCCGCTCGCTCGCTCGCTCGCTCGGTCTCCGCGGCGGCCGGGCCGGGAGCGGGCGCTGCCCGTGCGAGGAGAGAGGCGAAGGGGAGGGGAGGGGAGGGAGGCGGCGCGGGGCGGGGCGGCTCCTGCCGGAGCGGCGGGTCCCCCGGGCGCGGCGCTCTTCGCCGCCATCTCATTGTCCCCGCCGGGGCCGCCGGGGGCGCGGGGCCGGGCTCGGCGGCCTTCCCCCCCCCCACTCCCCCCTCCGCCGCCCGGGCCTGGGCGCCGCGCCCCGGGGCCGCGGGGATGCTCGGGCGGAGCGCGGGTGGCGCTGCCGGGGCCGCGGGCGGGGAAACTTGAGGGAGCCGCCGGCCGCCCGCAGCCGGCCCGGTTCGGCTCGGCTCGGCCCGGCCCGCTGCCTGGGCCCGGCCCGCGGGAGGGCGGCGGGACGGCGCCTGGCTGGCGTCCAGGGGCGGCGGGGGGGACGGGAGCGGCTGGTGCTCGTGCCCGGGTTGTGGGGGCGGGAGGGAGGGAGGGAGGCCCCGTGAGGGCCCCTGGGGACACGAGGCCCCCTGGGGACAGGAGGCCAGCCCCGAGGGAACCCCCCCGTGCCGTGTCACGGAGCGGTGGCACCGGGCTGGCCGCCGGGGTGATGGGGCCGGGAGACGTGGCCGTGGGTCAGAGCCGCGCCGGGAGCCGTGTGGGAGCCGGCGAGGTCCTGAGGCGCTGGATGGCCCCAAACCAGCCCCCGCCTCGCCCGGAGCTGCGTGGGGTGCCGCTGACTGGGGGCCTGGCCTTCTGGGAGAGCTGTGCTCCCGGGAGCGGGAGGGCGGCCGTGGCCGTGGAGCACGCTAACGGGACGTGGCTGCCAACGTTGGTGTCAGAAAAACTTAGTTTCCACTAGTAGCATGGGCCTAATTAAACTCAATCGAGCCGCTTGATAAGTATTGATGATGTGTTCCACACAATTTCGTGGTACTTCTGGTTTTGTAGAGTTAATCTGGTCATAGCCTGTACTAAGTTGTTGAGGGACAAAAAGCCTTCTCCAGATCACAGAACTAAGGCAGCTGTTCCTGCGTTTTCTCATGTGTTTGGTATGGTGGATGACATTAACGTCTGGATTCAGGCATCTTAAGACTTGCCCAACTTCCCCATGTTATTACACCAGAGATAGGGGTGGTGTGAGTGAAGGATTAGTCCAGATTTTCCAGATCCAAAGGAGTTCTTGCCTTGCGTAGTGAGCTTTTGCTCATCTGTAGATAACGAGGTCATTGAGTGAGTATTTCAACATTATAATCCGTCGAGCAATTTGAAGAAATCACTGGACAAGAGGCTACGTGTACGTTTTCTGCTTAAAGGTGTCCTGAGTATGGGAAGAAGTTCTTCTGAGGCACTGGAGGCTGATTTATCCTTTCTCTCTGGCTCTCCCGTGACCACCTTTGGTGGATAGCCCGAGAACGTTCTCGTGACGGGTGCGAGTTTCTTTTGAAATGGCAAGCTGGTCCAAGCGGTGGTGTGGTGACGCAGCAGGATTCGCTGGAGA
The DNA here is from genome assembly GCF_013377495.2 of Cygnus atratus. Taxonomy (NCBI): domain Eukaryota; kingdom Metazoa; phylum Chordata; class Aves; order Anseriformes; family Anatidae; genus Cygnus; species Cygnus atratus. The sequence goes on from NC_066370.1 coordinate 9,635,884, forward strand.
GCAGGGCGGAGAGGCTGACTCTGGGGCTGCGATTAGTCTGATAGGACGTAATTGTTACCAGTTGCTCAACGCAGGGTGCTCCGGCGAAATTCTTGGTCTCCACCGCCAATGGACACACCGATGGATTTACAGTGGTAGGAGGGAGCAGTGAAAAATGGTACTTTCCTGAAGCTAAATGAACAGTTAGGGCCAGCTGTGGAGGTTCGGAGCACCTCTGCTGCAACTGCTGAGCTTAAGGACCGGAGCACGTGGCAGCTGGCAGCTTGTGGTGTCCCATGGTTCCTCACATTTTACAAATGTGCTGAAGTTCACTGAGGCTGCGTTTATGGCCAAACTTCCACAAGCAATATACTGTGGATGGAAGTTCTGAGAGCAGCTGCAGTCATCATCTCAAAGCTTTACAACAGAGGTCTCCAAGGTTTTAGGAGATAAGCTACTATCTCTGTAGCCTGCCATTCATATTGCGCCAAATTTTATGTAACGTCTACTGAAACTGCGGCGCACCTTTTGATAGCCAAGAAGGCTCGTGAACGTTAAGTATTTGGATGCATTGGCGGAATGAGTTACTCAGGATGTTTAGGAACTCAGTGGGTGAATATTCTTGATTTGAAAGAATGCTTGCGTAAAGAAGAATATGTACCTTGAGCTTGCTTTCTTGCTGTTTCCCTTTGTTGCAACGGCTTGCTGTGATATGAGGTGGCTCAACATCGGCATTTTAAATATAATTTTAGTAGGCAAGTGAGCCTGTGGGAGTGTAAAGATGTGGTGGGAGAGGAACGCTTAATTGTGATGACTTACTAAGAAAAGCCCTGTTACTGGGATAAGAACATGTCTTTAGCATAGCATTTGTAAATTGTTTTCTAGCAAAATGCAAGAAAGACTCCAACACGCTGCCGAAGATTTGAAAGCGCTAGTTCTGTAAACAGGGCATACCCAAACCAACAAACTTGGCTTCTCGTCTGTATAAGTTGTGCAGTGATGGCAGAGTGAATTTTGATGCGGTGCTATTACTGAATGGGTGGCTGGCATCAGAGATTTGGTTTTCCCAGCTCTGCACCTAGAAGCGCCGAGTGTTTGGGTAAGGCTCTGCCTTTGGGTGCTTGAAGCCAAAACCAAAAGGCGGTGCTGGAGTCTGGCACTGAGATAAGGATGCACCTCATCTAAATCTGACATACTGGCGCTTGGATTGGAAACGGCAACCAGAATTTGTAAGATACTTGGTGATTTATTTTTTAACTTTTGGGGTTTTTCTCACTTGTTTATCATGTGGAGCTCTCATGCTCCCCTATTGCAAGTTGCCATCGCCGCCTCATTTGCAGTGCAGCTGTGTTCTCTTGGTGGCTAAAAATAGAAGGGTGTAGAGTTAGTTCTCTTTCGTGGAAGGGAAGGAGAAGTCTTAGAAAGTGTGAGTTCACCAGCAGATAATTCTTCTGTTGTTTCTGCTCAGGGCACCTCTAGATGCTCTTTATTCTTCTTTATTCTTTGATGTTTTGCATTTCCAAACTGATCTCACTTTGTAGGTTTGGGTGTTGAATATGTGATCAGAATGCAAAGACCTTTCTTTGTTCCTCTAGAAAATAACTTGAGAGAACGTTATGACCCCATGTTGCAACTTTCAGTGTGAAAATAGGCTTCCAAAACCAAGTGTGATTTTTGGTAAGATTCCTATTTATTTATTTTTTCATTTTAAGGTAAGCACCGCCTTCAGCTGGCTGAAGGAACCAAGGAGGAGTTGCAAAGGGGAAATTCTATCAGTCTTTTTCTGCCTTAACTCTGACTTTGTAGCCATTTCCGACAATCTGACAAGTCCTATTGAATACCTGGATATAGGTAATGGTTTCACCGCTTGACAATCTTTGTGTATTGTCCGTGAGAGAACACCCAGGGATTTAGGTCCTTTTGCTAATGTTAAAGGAACTGCACTCCTGGTTTTAATAATTTTACAAGTTTTTTTCATTTACATCTCTGGAGGAAAGTTTGTAAAATGCTTTTAATAATAACTGTATACTTGAAATAGCAGGATGACTTGTGCGATAGATTTGTCAGGTTATCTTTACTGATCCCAAACGATATCATGTGCCCTATTGTGAAATATAAGTTCAATCTAAACTTGGTGAATTTGGTAATTCTGCTTTCATTTACACAAATCTCAGAACCACTTTATTTTGGAAGAAAACGTCCACTGTATGGGTGATGCCGTACTTGGTACAGATGGTGCACATATAACTTTTTTTCCCCTCGAGCATTCAGGCCCCCAGCTTGTATACGTGCAGATCCAGAGCACTGCCCAGACCCAAGCCGCATGTCAAGCGCTCGTTCCATGGCTATGATGCTCGTCCTGCCCGGGATGGATTTGTAGTCTGTCTTAAAACACATGAGAAGGCGTTGGTTGCATGGCATATTTCGATGGGCTAGGCCTTTCAGTCACAGTTGGCAGCAGTGTCAGACTGGAGAGCTTGACGTGGGAGCATGTTCTGAGTTCCAGTCACCCCACCGTTGTTTTTTGCAGAATCAAGAGCAAGAGATTGAATTGTGAAGCCTTGCCTCCCTCAGCTGAAAGGCGAGCTGTTTCGGGTGGTTCCCAAAAGTAATGTTTTACTAGAAAGCAGCGTGAGGCAACATGCAGCCAGCATGTGTTACTTGCTGTGCAGGAGTTCACGAGAATAAGTGCCATTTATTCTATAAATAAATCAAATGAGCCTATATTCTGTAACTTTCCACAGAGCAGACTTGTATTATATTGGCAGGTTAGCTGAGTGAAAACAACATTGACAGATTGTTCAGCTTGTAGGAAAGATATTTCCTTGTAGAGGTGCACAGGAACAGACCTGTGCGTCACAAGTGTTTCTAAATTCCAAATATTTACTACAATGAAAAAAATCAAAACAATTCATCTTGGACGCATGCTTCTTTAATAGCAGAGGATAGCATGTGTTACTGGTTTTTGGAACGGAAAAATCAAATGACAAGCTGAGAACCGCTCTCCCCCAGACAAGGCTTTCCCTCCCCTTTCAAGGGTTAGAATTCCATAGGAGCAGGAAGATACCAACGTGTTAGTGTTTATGAGTGGAAAATACAACTGCCTTTGCAAATGACTAATGAAGTCCATCTTAAGTGAGAAATGTGCCAGTTTTGCACTGCTGCCTTCTTAGACATGCTCACTAGGACGGCGCGAACTTGCTCCTACAATGGGAGTCACAGAAGCTGGGCGAGCTGGGCCACCAGCCTGCCGCAGCTGACAGGGGAATCTGCTCCACGGCCTGTCCCTTTCCTTTGTGCTCGTTGCTGCTGTTGCTGGTCCCAGCCTTTGTGGAGCTGGTTGGGTTCACCACCTGGCCACAGCCATCTGCTTGGGAGGGGCGGTTCTCTGCCGGGTGAACGAATTGAATCAGATCAGTGCAAGGTGTTGCTAGAGGTGATGCAGAGTCAGTGGCAATAGTGTTTTAAATCCCCAGAACCATTTTCCCCAAAACTCATCCTGTTTTCGGGTGGGAGATTCAGATGGACTCAGTGTGTTTCCAGATGTGAGAATGCCTTAAAGCGTGGGCTCCAGCTCGTACACCTGTGTCACTTTACTGGTAGGTTAGTCTGTTTTGGAGATAACCACTTGTTGCTCTGTTTCCAGTCTCTTCACCAGATAACGTATCCATGCAAGGCCTTTTATTGCCACAGCAGCTTAGTTTCTTTAGGAGCCTTTCGTGAAGAGCCTTAACATGTATCTTAGAAATTAAAGCAGGCTTTATCCAGAAGAGTCTATAGGTATGTGGGTAAGGGAGATCTTTTTAGAGAACTCTTGGAGGTTTGTGAAACTTGACTTTGCTGTATGAAAGTGGGGTTGATTTGTCCTTTTAAATGCTGTCATTTATTTTGCTGTCTACTGGTTTAGTCTCTAGAATAGCTTCTGCTAGCTGGTCTGTGAGGCTCTCTGGACTGTGGCATCACAAAGTGTTAGGTGGGAGAGGACACAATTATAAACTGTGCCCAAGAGTAAGCACCGCTTCAGGCAGCAGAATTTTTGAAGGCTGTTTTCTTTTGAGTCTTCATTACATGGCTTCTTTGGTGTCCGATCATGTGATCTTGCTGAATGTAGCAGAAATTGGTCCAGAGGTTGAAAATTAGGGATAGCGGGAATTAGAGGAGAAAACAGAGAGAGCGAAGGGTACGCACACAGAATGCGTTTGTGTAGGCCTGTTTGTGTAGGCCTGTTTCTGTAGGAAACAAAGTTTTCACAAGTTCAAATTCACAGTTGTGGTGATACTGTAAAATAACATACAACAAAACAATATAGTACAGGGTGTGCGAGTTGCTGTCAGAACCTCCTCACTGATGGAGCTGAAGTGTGCCTGCTTTTGACTGCTTCCAGACTCTTCTCAGCTGTCTTTGACATGTGTTTTGCTGTATATAATGCTCGGCAAATGAAAGTCTGAGTGAAGATCAAAATGGTAAGGATATCTACCAAGTCTTTTGAAGGACTTCTCTGAAAGACTGACGTTTCTGATCCTCTGCCCTTTTAGGTACAGATCATGGTTTGTTGTTCTTCGTCTCCTTTCTATTCCACAGTTCCAGGTGTCTTTCTTTAGCTCTTTGAGGCTCTTTCTATTTTAGCTCTAGCTGATTCTTCTGCTTGCATTTATGGAAGTTAAACTCACCGATGTGTCCTTCCTCATCCTTCTAAAAAGGGTCAGAAGAAATGGTGTAATTTCTGTAGGTTTGCATGCATCTCCTGCCTTTCCCACTTGTGGACACTTTTAAAAAATATTTTTAATATGTATCGTTGCTGTAAGCTCCATTTGGACCAGTGTTTTCTGCCAAAGTGGTTAACACTGAGCTGAAATTTTCTTTGTCTCAAAATGTGTTTTAGGTAATTTTTGGATACTAATTGTTACCCTTTTGTGCAAGATGCTGGGTGCATTGAGAACCTCAAGAGGAAGAGATGTTGAGTACTGTGTTTCACTTAAAATGGCCAATCTGAATTATGGCAGTGCTGCCTGTTTGGCAGATGGAAGGACGGTAGGTTGGATGACAGTGAGAACGTGCAGGCAGGTCCCATCGAGTATCCTCCTTGTTGAAGTGGAACAAGCGGAACTGCCTGAGTGGAACGGAAGGAGGGACTCTGTTCCCACAGCCTGTCCAATGACTTGAAGACTTGTGCTCTGTTGCATTGAGTGGGAGAACGCAGGCAACGGTTAGTCAAATTTGAGGTGTAACCTATGTTACTGGTGCTCTCAGAAAAGGAATGGAAACGAAATGCCCTGCTTCTGGCTTTTTTTTTTTTTTAAAGGCGTGCTTCAAGATCATACTGTAATACTTATTTTTCTTCCCCAAAGAAACCAGAACAAGCTGTGTTTGCAAAGGAAAGATTTTACACGTTTCTGTTGCTGTGTTTAACTGCAGAGCATTGGCATTGTGGAATGAAAGTACTCGTGGGTGGTTCTTGTACGCAAATCTTAGCGCCCGAGGTGACTGTTGAATTGTGAACCTCTTGTCTTGGGGTTGAAATGTTTGTTAATGTTGTAGCCATTAAAGCTGGTAAAACAAACTTTTCTCATTGGTACGCCTTACTTTTCTGATTTCTTGTTACTGCTTGTGTGTCAGTGTCCAGGTAGAAAGTTCAGAGGGAAAAGGAAAGGATATTAGTGAGAGAAGTAAGAACCAAGGGAAGCAAAAAGTCACACTTAAAACAGATGGCTGGCCATTGTAGCTGCCCTTAATTCCTAGATACTTTGTTTTCTCTAGGCAAATGAATTGTTATGAAACTGCTAAAACTCGAAAGTGTATCCTGCTCAAATCCTTCAGAATATTTTCCGAGACTTTTGCCAGGACTTCACCCACGAGGATCACCGGAGCTTTTGCAAGAATGTTGTTGTTCACCGTTGTCCATAGCCCTTGTGCAGAACTTGCAGTCTCTGCCGGTGCAATGCCAGGATACGCCACCTGTATCTTCTGTAGTAAATTGTGATGCACTGCTAGGTTATGCCACTGATGTAGTTGATTTTATTGTGAAATAAGCAGCTAAGAATAACCGTTTCAGATCTGACTTGCTCGTAAATTTTTTTGGCAGTCAGCTCCTTTGTTGCATCTCCCTCAAACAACTTCCTTGACCTAAAGTCATGCTTTGATAACACCCACATCTAGAGTTTAACTATTGTATCTGCCTTTGTCCTGAAGGCAACGTGTTGCTCCTTTGTAAGTCGTGTTTGTATTCAAGCTTGTGGCAAAAGATAATGACTTTCTGTGAGGGTAATCACAAAAAGCATTGAGTGCGGGGGACAATCGGAACTGATTTGTAGTTCACCGGTTCTGATCTCTGCAGCTACAGGACCGGTGAATGCGAGTAGTGCCATTGCTGTCACAAAGCACGCCTGGTTTTACTTAGACTGTTTGAAATTTGAATGCATGTGCAGGTTCCCTGCTACTGGCAGGGGTGAGCAGGACGCGGGGAAAAGCTTATGGGATATACACTTGAACACACGCGTGATTGAAGAACATGGAAATATACAAAAATGTTGACTTGTGGCTAGCTAGAAGAAATAATTGTACTGTGAGCTCCTTTTGGACCAAATAGAGTGACAGGGATAAACGGACCAAATTGTTCCCATTGCATGCCTCTGGCTGCTAGTAAAGGAAGTACTGTGCACAGTAACTACAGCTCCGGCTGTGTTTCAAGAAAAAAAGTTATCCTTTTTAATCTCTGTTCAAGCTATTGCTAATATCCCTTGCATGTCAGGCTCTTTCAGAGATGACTCAAAAGAAGAATGTGTCTCAGGTTAGTTTAAGAACCATTCTGTTCTTCCTGCAAGCTCCCGTGGCTGAAGTTACTGGCAGAGTTCCCTGAAATGGAGGTTTACATTGAGAAGACAAAAAGCTGTGGTGAAGAAGGGGAAAAAGATACTGGTAGAAGATTAGAAATGATCTGAACATCATCTTTCTTTTGCTAACCTTCCCTTTATTATTTTTTTTTACAGCAACAAAGACCAAAACTTGTAGACACAAAGAATGACCTTGTTTATGTTTTTTCTTAGATGTAGGTTCAGGCAGTTAGGGACATAGCTGCTGGTGGTTGTTGTTGTTGTTTTTAATTCTAAAGGGGAACTTCGGTTATTGTATTGTTATAGATGGCTCAGATGAGCATGCCTGTGGTTGGGATGGGTATTGTTAGGCAGTTCTTCAGATCTTGTTTCCAGCAATATATGCCTCTGACAAATGAACTGTTCAGACTGGAAATTCCTGTATTAGGCTTTTAGCTGCAAACTGAATGTTTTTGTTATATTCCAACAAAAAAACATTGAAATTAATTCCTGAATATGAGATAAAGGAAATTTTGTGGCCATGGTAAGTATGCTTTTTTTTTCCCCTTAAGTATTTCAGTGGGAAAATACTGCTGAGTTCTCCTGCTTCAGAGTAAAAACCTGTAACTGACCTTTCTGTGACTTTAGTGGGATAGCTGCAAGTTGGTACTTTAAAAAAAATAAAAAAAATCTGTAGTAACCAGTGTATAAGCATCTGCAAAATAGTAAATGGTAGCTTAGTAGAGACAATAAGATACGTTCCTTGGAGTAGATCTGCACTCAGCAGATTTCACATAAGGAACAGATTGCATATGCCTCATTGAGAGTAACCTGCACTGTGTCCTTCCAGCTTTGTCATGGACGGGAGTTTGACGGACATCAGTCTGCTACTGTGTAAACACAGGCCATTCCCCCGAACACCATGCTATCTTAAGCATAACTTCCAGGGTTTGAAAACCAGGCTTTGAGTTCTTTGTCTGCTGTCATAAGGTTGCTAAAAGGCAGATCTTGCCAGTCGTGTATCTTCTGTGCTGTGTTCACGTTTCTTCCAAAGCATGAAAAGTTACCGAGAACTCAAATAATGAACAAATGTTTTTCCTAACTTTGTTTAGGAGAGAACATTTGTTTTGGCTGAAATCTTCCAGAGCAACTTAAATTGACACCAGCATGGGAAAATTAGTAAAAACGAGCAGGAGGTCTTAGTGCTTGGGCAGCTTATAACATTATAGTGGAATGAGAAGGAGAAGAACAACCTAAACTGCTTTTAACCTTTACAAGGTCAAAATTGTTAGTGCTTCAAAGTGCCCTTCAAAGGTGAGCAGAAGTGTTCACGTATAGAACTTCTCAATTTTGCTGTGATGAATGTTACACCCAGGCAAGACATCAATCTACTGGGGAGCAGTTTGGTGACTTTGTTGTACGAATATCATGGCCAGCTGGGCTCTCACTAGTGAAACCCAGTGACTCTGATACTATTTTTTTCTCTTAATTCTAAATATCCTGATTATTTGTGATGGCAAAAAGATGGAGATGCCTCTGCCCTCTCCATATTCTGTTCTTTACAACCTTTTTGCCTTACTCCATCTCAGAAGAATTTTCCTGTATTGCCAACACAGATTAATCCTTGCAGTATATTTCCTCGAAGACCACTGCCCAAAATGTTGAATTGGTTAATAGTCTAATAGTGGTTTTGCAGCCTTCTAGCAACTTGCTTGCAAGTAGACATATGCTATTGTTTTGTCTTGCAATTATTTTCCTTTAGAAGCCTTGATTTGTTTTTGTAAAATTGCAAAATGTTTATCACACAGATGACTTCATCCTCTAACAGGCATGTTCTAATGTGAGAATATATTCTATAAAGATTTTTTTTTACCTTTGCAGTTTTATCTAATGAAAGAACTGGTCTTGGGGAGACTATTAAACTGTGTTTATATCTAGTTATCCTTAATATTTTTACTTTTTTTGTTCATTGCTGGAATCCCTAGCCAGAAAACTCTAAATCCAAGTTTATGTTGCGCTTACAGCTATAAAGGGATGTCAGAAGTGTAGTGTCCTGAGATCTCTATCCAGTTGTGCTTTTACTGTAGGAAGGAGTCGCACTAGAGTGGTTATTTATTTACTGTTACTTTTGTGGTTCTGTCTGGGCTTTCTTCATTCCTGGAAGAATACCGAGCAACAACAACAACAAAAAAGGATGAAGAAGGACCTAGAGTTAATCCTTTGCTCTGTCTTGGGGGAAGATCACTTACAATATTCTTGACAGATGCTTGTCTAATCTCTTAATTGCTGGGAATGCCACTGCGTTTCTTAAGCAGCTTATTCCAGTGCTTTATATTCTTGCTGCTTGATGTTTTCTTAAGGTTTAACTGACAACCTTTGCAGAAAGCGTTGCTTTCTACTTTCTTATGTCCAGCTATTTCTGATGTACCTGGATGTATTTGAGCTGTCATTTTTTCCTTGATCTGTTCTCTAACACTGGTTGCATGCCTTTAATTTCCAGTTCTCCAGTGTTTCCTCGCAGATCTTGTTTCCTTGTCTTCTGATCCAACTCACTGCTTTGTAGACTCTCCCCTATCGGTTCCTATCTTGAAGACTGGAATCCCAAACAGGGCATCCTGCTTTAACGCTGAAGACTCGCTAGTGCTAGGTGGATTGCTCTCCACTTATTTATTTTTGAAGTGTTCTGCACAGGGCTCTGCTGCTCAGTTGTTTTCCTTTTGTTCACCGTTCGGTGTAGGGCTTTGCAAGCAATCCAAGTTTGAGGTTCTGCATTAGCCTGTACTTGGCTGCATGTCTGGGTTCACCGTTGGTTTCTGTCACTCAGAAGGGCATATTCATCCTCCTCCCAAATGGAGGAGTGAAAGGCAGGGTGGGAACCGGCATGGAAAACAATTGTCACCAAAACAAATGGGTGTTTGCCCCTCTGCGGAAGCAGCTTCCCCTTTGTGGTTAGCAAGATGTACAATATAAGTGATTTCTTGGCTTCTTGGCTGATGTGTTTGATCAAACAGGAGCTGTGGCTTTCTTCCTTGTTCTTGTCTAGAGCATTAGGACTTGCCTTTTTGATGCTGTTGCCTGATGCAGTTGCCTGTTGTCATTTGATTAGCTGCAGTCTTCAATATTCATGAAGAATAGTGAAGAAAGAGGCTGCCTTGTATGTTCAATGTTAAGCTGTTGAAAGCGTACATGGAACATTGGTTTCTCTACATCCTTTGATTTCAAATGCTGTTTTTTGTTATTATAAAGTGGTACAAATCCTTATGACTACCTCTGACAATACAGAAAGAGGATTTACTTTTTTGTGGTAAAAGTATAATAGCAGCTTTAGCAGGAAAAGAAGAAAAGATGAGAAAGTAAGAAAATGTATGCCAAAAAAGTGTAAAAGTGATACGTTTAATGTGAATGTAATTTCTGGTTTTTAGTTTTCCTCTAAAATTTGCCCAGTCAACAACTATCTTCCAGCACTGACTGTATTTGCAACTTTGGTTTCTTTCAGGCTGTAGGTATACTTTTGTACCAAGAGGTATGTTTTGGGCCTTGCGACTAATCTTTTAATTATCATTTAATTTGCAACATTTATTAAATAACTGTTTGGATCCCAGCTTCTTCAAATAACAGTATTTGTATCCTGTCAGCATGTAATCTTCAAAGAGTTGGTTTAGACGTAGATTTGAGTTGATTCTGTATCATGTGCGTGATGATTTTGAGGCATAGGTTTCATTCCTTTTTGATTATTTTTGAAACTGTCTGTTAATGTGTTTTACCAGCTCATTTTTCTTGGGACTATCGGTAGAGGCCGAATGAAAATTTAGAATTGCAATGAGACTGTCTTGTGGTTTATAGGCTTTACTGAATTTTGTTCGTTCAGTAGCTTTATACAGATTAACATGCCTGAGGGTTTTTTGGTGCATTTTTGTTCTCGATTAGTGTTGTCCCACCTCTTTTTTTTTTAGGTGACAATCACTGCTATCACCTCTGCTGCCCTCCTGTCATCCCAAAGTGTCCGCTTTTGACTGATGAGCCTCTGTTCCTTGCACCCTTGTTGCTGCTGCCTCCACAAGCAGTTTGGCTCCTGCTTGGAGCACAAGGTCATCTGCCTGGCAGGGCTGAGGGGTTGTTCCAGACCATGCCTCCGGTAGGGAACAAGTGCTCTGTACAGCTCTCCTAACAGAACGGGTGATACTGCTTGTTTCACCTTGCTGCTACGATGCTGTCTGTGTGTGCTGAATCGTTAGTAGCCACTACACTGGCTCTGTTTTTCTGGAAACACTTGGAGTGAATTTGAAATTCATTAACATTTGGTTTGTCAGCAGATGAACAAGTCTTTCAGTGGTGCAAAATCTAAGGTGGCAGTGATTGAAGAAGCTTCCTCTTCCCCTGCGTGTCCTCTGTGTGCTAAACTACAGCTCCCTGGCAGTGCTAGCTGTATTTTGTTCTACTTTTTATTTGGTGGTGGCTGTTAGTAAAGGCATGTAGCAAGACAGGTATCTCTCTGCAAGTCAGGGAGTAGTTTGTGGTCTTATGTATAATAATTGTGATACTGAGGTTTGTCTGGAGGTAGAAAAGGAGCAGGCACTTTGCTCCTGTACTTCTGTAGCAACCACATTCTTACTGTGGCTGTCTACATAATGGAGCCTGCTTTGTTCTGTAATTAAGCATTTTACTGGGTGTAACAGAGTATAGTGCAGATGGTTTCTCAAACAAATGGTTTCTCAACTCACCTGGTTAGTTTTCTGTGAATATGGATTTCTTCCCTATTGATGTGACTGGGAGACTGTCAGTACTTTATTCTTCAAACGTACCGCCTTGTAGCACCCACGATTATATCACTTACCTTGCTGATGTATTGCCCCTTTTCATAGATTACAGGAAGAACCTCTGAGAAGGTCAATCTCTCATCCACCTTCACTTCTAAGAGTTCTCAAATATCCATGTCCAACCAAAGTCAGCTGCTTTCCAATTCCTTGAGAGAGTGGTGTTGGATGCGTGTGAGGTGCCTGAGCTCTACATGTTTACTTCAAAATCCATTCAGTCTCACTGCCGCCTTTGCTCTGGTTTCATGATTTTCACAATTCTGCCAGTTTCTGTTCTGCTCTGTTCAGACTAAGTAAGGTTTTGAAGACTCTGTTCCTTGTTCACGTTCCAAACCCGTTTCCTGCTCCTCCATAGCAGTCAAGGAGTCTTCCGCAGTGGCTGTATATGAACACTCAGTCAAAGAGAATTGCTAGGATTTTGTTTAGTTCTAAAGCACAAAACAAACAAACCAACCTTTTGTTCATGTCATTAATTTCACTAACTTGTAACTCCTCTTTATCAAAAACAAAGTAAGATATTAAGAAAAAGAAAAGCTGGAATAGAGTGGAACAAGAGCCAGTTGGAAGCAGAAGCTGAAAGACTGCATATGGGGTATAGCAGCTTGAATCAGGATTTCTTGCCTTTGACAGCAAAGAACTGGATGCTTCGGTGTTAGGAGTGAGAGTCTCACCAGCTAGCCAACAAACTGATTTGCCCTTACGTTGCCTACTAACAGCATGAATTTCTTTGACATGAGGGATTCATTTTCCCCCATAACTTGGAGTGGGGTTGTTTGACAAAGACACACAGACTCTGCTCAGAAAAGAGATCACAGACTTTAAATGCTGATTTTGATATTACCTTATAATGACTGTAGTTTGTGGATTTCAGGAAACTATTTTATACCTGCAGGCCAAAATTTACTATACTTATCATTTTCTCTTCCATCTCCCTCTAGGGCAGTCTAACTTTAGCCAAGTCATCATCAGTCCAAGACTTTGCATGTAGGTTAAAAATTAAATGTTGTGTTAGGGAACAGGCAATAATAAACATCCTTTTACATATTCCCATTTGAATAAAAAGAAGTTTTGTTTGTTTATTTGCCTCCTAGTAAAAAAGATAAATACCTTACCTCCTTTGTTGTATTTATTTACCTCCTTGTTAAAAAAATAAATAAATTACTGTAAAATGTGTTCAGGTTCCAATTTTTCCAGTGAATTAGTCTCATTGTTTTCTTCTTTTTTCCTTTGGCAATTAATCTGATAATCTGTTTCTCCTAGATCATTCTCCTGGTGTTTGAGTAAGGTCAATAGCTACTTAAAATGACAACCTTTTTTCAAGTGTGTCTGCCAAATTGCATTTTCATGTTCAGGAAGTATCTTCTGCCTTCAAAGAAAACAGGGATGCTCCTCTTCAGCAACGTTAACTGTTCCATTTCTGCTCACTGGTTTTAAAGAATCAGTGCTCTCTCCTTCGCAGAATAAATGCAAACCAGTGGAAGAGGTTTTTGTACCTATGGGTAATGAAACCTCTAAAGCTTTAGAATACAGGAATTTCTTAGCTTTACTCTCAATGCTGGTGAGATGTTTTTAGCTTCAGTATGGGAAATTTTGACATTACTAAAAACTGGCTTATTTTGCTTTCTCTTAATCTTTCCAGTATATCTGAAACTGGAAGATAGCTATGACAAGCAATTAATTTGAATGAAACATGGGGACTAAAGCGTTGAAGAGTTCCCTGAATTCTGTCTGCAAAGGAAGATTTGTGTTGGGGGTGCTTTGCATTGTTGGACTTCGCTAGCATTGTTCAGATGGTTGGCATTAAAACAGATTTTTCTTCAAAAGCTGCAGTAACCGCAAGTTCGATTGCACTGAAACAAGCCTTTGAAAATGCTAATCTTTGGTCAATTGATGTTTCTGTGGTGACTGCCTGTGTCTTCTGCAGGCAAAGAAGTGAGTTCAGTCTTAATACAGCAGAGTAGCAATCTAATCACATTGCTTTAATGTGAACTGGTGAATGTGCTAGAAAAGCATATAAAGTTTCTAATAGTAGCATCCTTTTTTCCTGACCAGTCATCTAATTGTTAGTTGGTACGGTATGAGTTGTGGCGCTGTGAGGTTTGGCTGTTCCTGTGACCCAACACAGGTAGAAGACTTCAATTGCAGCCCTGTAGGGGATGGAGAACTGAATCTATTTTAGACCAGGGTTGTGTGCCAGATATATCATCGACTTGTAGCACAAAACCTGTAAGAAAACTAGTCGTGTATTAACGAAATGAGCCAACTTAATAAAATGCTGTCAGATCTAAAATTTTAGTTTACACCATTGAAGACACCAGGTGTACTACAATTGCATATCGTGTCAGACCTGTTGATGATACTCCTGCCTACAAGGCTACATCCTAATGCTATTTTTGAATGTTGCCTGCAAAAATAAAAGGCTTTAGAAATGAATTTCAGACCTCTTTCTCTTGTATAGATATCAGAAGGAAAAAAAAAAAGGCATAGGAAGAAAGCTCAAATGCAGTAAAACCTAGTGGATGTATTTTTAATTTTTTTTCCTAAACGTATCAAATGGGCAGTTAACTTTATGTTCTGTGGGAGTTCTACGTTCAGGAGTCCTTAATCCTTAGGAAGGGTGTGCTATTTTCAACATACGTATTTTAGAACACTGAACACTTGCTTTTGGCATACAAAAATGTCCAGGTTTCACGCTGCAGGTAAGACAGATGTCTTCCTGGAAGAATGGAAACACAGAAGTGATTCCAGAGTTCTTGGAAAAGAGCAAGAAACCTATGGGGGTTCATTCAGAAAGGTAATTTGTTCCATTTTCTGTCTTTAGCGATATTAAGATCAGACTTAGGAACACTTTTGATGAACCTAAAATTGCTAATGGAAATTGCTCTAGAGTTGCACAGCTTCTGAAGCACCCATTTCTCTCTTGTTGCCTCTTCCAGCCAGGCATGAGAAGGCCGCTGGGCAGTTCTAGCGCACATGTTCTGGTTTGGACATGTCTGGAGGCTTCGGTTAAGTTGGTAACATGTTTTGCTAGAGGTTTTATAAAGGCCTGTTAAAGAAACATATCCATACTGAAAAACATTATTTAGCAGGCAAGGTATGACATAAGGGAAGAATACTGTAATAATGGTAGAAAAGGCTCTGCTGAGTTAAAGAATGAAAGGTGTACTTTATTACCTTTCCTCCCAGTCATGGACTCAGAATCGATTAGGGCGGTACTAGATGTGAAGTATGTAATTAATGATGAAAATGGCCTCAAGCAAATTGGGTGGTGTTGAACAAGAACTGTATCATGAAGCAGGGAGGTGAGCTCAACCACATTAAATGGGGGAGAGAACCTGTCTCATCTGCAGTATTAAAAAGCTGTTTTAGTATTAGAGAACTCTGCAGTGGTGGCATACTCCAATTTAGAGTACTTAGCATAAAAATTTTGAATGAACCAATTAAGGGTGTTAAAATGGCTGCAATAAAATTTGAATATTGAAAGTTTATAAAAGCTCTAAGCATTAATTAAGGATGCTATTTTAATTTATAAAATCCATTAAAGTTGAGCGAGGAAAAATCCTGCTGTAGCCCATGAGGGTAAGTGTAAAAGGAGAATCTGCTTTGAAATTCTTGTTATAGTCTCTGTTGGATTCAGTTAAATAGCTATGAAACATGAAGCTAGACGATTCTCTTCTCATATGTGGTATAATTTGTGATATTCCCATGTCCTTGCTAAAACTGGAGAAGATAGTCCTTGGCATGTTTATCTAATTTTATACTTGAGTTGATGAGGAATAAGAAACTAGATTTTTTTGTCTGCTCTGTATCTTCTGAGATTTTTCAATTTTAGAGCTGCTGAGATCACAGTTGAAATAAAAATTACGCTTTTCTGCCTAATCAAGCAGCTTCCTCGTTTTTAGCTGATGAAAGCTTTTTGGCACCTTGTTCTCAAGCTATCCTTGCTATAGCTGTCAGGTTACTACTGCTTGTATAGTGGCAGCTCCCAGAAGGAAACGAAGAGAAGCTCGGTGTTTGTATGGTGCTGACTCCAGGTGTGCCTCTGGTGCCTGGACCTGCTCAGCCAAGCAGCAGGAGAAGGTCCAAGCTGCCTCCTGTTCAGATCAACCCACAAACCTTCGGATAAGCTCCAGCAGTACCCAAGGAGCTACAGGGAAATAAGGAAATCACTTTGGCAAAAAGTTCCGTAGTTGCACAAATTTCTTCAAAAGTTCATCAGAACCTGTAGCAGGTTATTTTGAGTATTGAGTTGCATCATGTCACCTGGAAAGATATTTCTCCAAAAATGATTTATACCTGTGGTTTTGAGCCACCTACTCTCTCTCATTCCTTGCAGTAAGGCAGTTATTTGTCTTTTGTGTGGTGGTAGGTTAAGTAGAACAGGGCCTTTCAGGTTTGTCACCAGCTGCTTCTTAACTGCTTTCCACTATTCCATTGATCATAATCAGGATTTTTCATTTACTTCTTACTGGGATGGGCCCTTTTCTGCTAAATTGAGGACACTGTGTATAGCAAGCGCATGCTTACACCATTCAGAATTTGGGCTGCCGCAGTAGAGACGTACATGGGCAACCAAGTTTGAAGGGTAAGACTAAGGCAGATTACAGTAGCTAAGTTTAGCTGAGTATTTGGTACAATCACTGTTACCTTTTGCCAATAATGAGAAGTAATTGAAGTTTTCTGTCAAGATCTGAGCTGTTCTAGCTCACTGTTAAAGTTGGATGCATTTCCTAAATGGAGTTTGAGCATGCCCATTCCCTCCTGTTGAAACCCAAAGCAGGAAAATTGCTGTTTTGTCATTGAACAGATAATTCTGGAAATGTTTTCATTTGCTTTCAGTTACTCTGAAGATTATACTCACTGCATCTTCCTTGACGTATTTCTGAAAAATAAGGGCTTTTTCTTGTTACATGTAGGTGTGTAAGTGCATGGTTGTTACCTTAACTACTCAAATTCCTCACAAAATAGTACCAGTACTCTTAGAGCACTTTTTTTGTATATATGATTGCATTGATGTGATCTTTAGTGTTTCTCTTAGGAGGAATGCAATCAATAGGATACTTCAAGATTTCTCAGAATAGACTCAGATTCAGATAGAATGTGAATATTAATATGTAAAAAAAAAAAAATCTTAAAAAATGCAAATTTTTCCTCTGGAAGTGATTGTGCTTTTGGCTTATTTGGGAGACAGAAACAACTTGT
This sequence comes from Cygnus atratus, assembly GCF_013377495.2. Lineage (NCBI taxonomy): Eukaryota > Metazoa > Chordata > Aves > Anseriformes > Anatidae > Cygnus > Cygnus atratus. Next base: position 9,652,688 of record NC_066370.1, read on the forward strand.
ACTGGACCAGGAGGTTGCCTCTCATCCCGCATCCTTACAGTTGTTCGTTGACTGTGTTCATCGATGTTCTCTGTTCATACCAGTGCTTTACAAGTGCTTATCGAGGAAGTCATAAACAGCTTCCTTTTCTCTGAGATTATTTTCTAGGTTCATAAAAGCCACTTACCATTCAAAGTTTATTTACACAGCAAAACAATTCTAAACGTCCTGGTTACAGAAGGTCAGCTGGGAAAATGACTGAAGTTAAGTATGGCTGTGTTACTGTGGCTGAAGTAGAATAGAGTGGGGTGTTCTCTGCATACGCATCTGTCCTAGGTTCTTGGTACTTGCCTGGGCAAAGGGGAGTCTCTTTAAACCTATGATGTTGAGCTGTGCTTTTCTTGTGGAAAGTCCAGGCATTTGCTTTTAAGGGATGTCATCTCTTGAGTACTGGAAAATAGAAAGGAGTTGGTTTAAAATCTCTCTGGGAGGAACAACTGCATTTATCATAGCAATTTCTTATTTTTCTATTATAAGACACTCACTGAGAGATTTATTGTAACTTCCTAACTGCCCCCTATTCAGGGAGTGTAGTTTTGTGGGGTTAGACATTCCTAGGTACAGTTTGCTAGGTAAAAAGATGAAAAAAATATCTCTGGTTTTCATGGATATTAGCTGTGTTTGCAGTAGTCTTTAGATTTATCAGGTAGATTTTGAATTGATACCAGCTGAGGTAGTGAAGTGCTTTTTGGTCTTAAACTTCTTGAACAGTTATCATATCTTGTTTCATAACATATAACCTCATAACTTTTCTTGAGGTTGTAAGGTAGTACGCTTACAGGAAAAAAAAATGCTTGTCAACTGGAAACAATTGTTTGTAGTATCTCCTTTTGCTTGTTTTTGAGCCCTTCCTCTCCTCTACTAAAAATAAAAAGGCTAATAACTCAGAAGGGTAGAGTGATAAGCACTAAATCCTGTGCTACTAAAGCTCTGGGATATTTGAAATTGTTTCTTTTTGACCCGTGTTGAAATCTGGGAGATAGTGAAACAAGCATTTGAAGTAAGGATCATCCATTAGTTCGTGCACGGAACAATCAATCCTTTAAAATAACTCTTCAGCACACATCTAATCATCCATGTGTATTCCAAACGCTTTTAAAGTAGCAATGGAGCCTGGAGATTTTTGGTGAATAATATGCTGCTTGGATGGAAAAACAAGATTTTTGCCTGTTGTTTTCTGGGGAATTTCTTGGCTTTTCTTGGTCTATGTGATTTATATATCCATATAGGCAGTTTGATGTTCTGTTTGGAAGATTCATGCTGCTTGGTTTGGTTTTCTAAGGCAGTGAGGCTTTGCAACTGTGTCAGGCACTAATGTCCTTGTCAGAACAGCAGGGTGTGCAACGAGGGACAGACAGACAAGCAGAGGGGCGTTGGGAGGGCTGTTACAGGAGCAGGACAAGAAGCATTGCTGTTCAGGTTGCTTTTTATATTGTTAATTTTTGGTCTTGAGTTATTTTGAAATAGGGCAGGGTTCAGATTTTTATGGTAAGGCATCACGTGGTATGTTAATGTATGAAAAGATTGAGTTGCTGCGTGCATCTTTTGAACACAGTGGCCAATTCTGATTGAAATTTGAAGGGGTGAGGCGAGGAAAGAGAAATTCCTGTGGTTTTTGTGAGGGGTAGATAGCTGACTAGAGTTACTTTGTTAATATTAATCTCCCTTTCCTATCCCTCTCCTACCCGCTGCCCCTAAATAAAAGCAGCAGCAGGATCTAAATTAGTTCGTGCACCCTCACTAGAATTCGTGCAGAGCTATAGGACAGCAATCTGTTGAGAACCAGGCGTCGTTGTTTCCACTGCTTATGAAACTGCTGGAAAAGACAAATACAAGGAAAGCGTAAGTACACAGAAGTCTCAGTTGGACAAACACTAAAAAGAGAACTCAAATGAGTCAGGATGGCAACGCAGATTTTTGAGTCCCTAATTCCTGAGAGCAGTAATAATGTTCTTACTCGTGAAGGAAATCTTGAACACAGGTTAATACAGAGCAATTAGGTTCTTGGGAAAGAGAGCAGAAAAAAACAATAAATGCATCGATACCTTCTCAGATCCCTGTGAAGTAGTTCATCAGATTTAGGATCCCACTTCATGGCTGAAGATGTGTGCTCTTGCAAATTCATTTATTTAAAGTAGGACTGTGCTTGCCTGTTCCAAAGCCACATAATCCACTTAGGGCCTTGACAGAGAGAAATCCATGAACAAGAGCAAAATACTGCTATATGAGATTTTCTTGTTGTCTGGCGAAGGAGAGTTTTCCTGTTCACTCCTTTTCGCCAGTGGTTAAGATAATTCTCTAAAGCAAAGGGGGTGGTATGCTCACTCTGTCACGCTGAGGCAGCAAGCGGCTGCAGGATGGGAATGCACATTGATCAGTGCACTGGGGAATAAGGTTTTATTCAACTTAATGCATTAAAAAATGTTATGGAAAAATATTTAAATTTAGGAACCACTTAAAGAAAATAAAGTTTTTTTTTTTATTAGGCAACTTCTTGAGGGCAGTGATCCATGTGCTGGGGATAAAATCAGCTTGCTTGAGGCTTCAGGTCAAATTGGACACCTGTACCCTTCAGTTTTGTTCATTGCCAGTGACAAGTAGGGAATTATTGATAGACTGCTGGTAAATATCACTTTATACAGTTTAATGTTTGAAAAGGAAAAAAACAAAACATAGCCCTCAAATCAAATGGGAAGCCTGGTGAGTCCCGCAGCCTTATTACTGGTACCTTTTCAGAAGGAAAGAAAAAGTGTGAGAATGTTCATGATGAATAGGTTATTGGAAAAGAGCCATGTAGGCTTCATTTAAACAATCAATTTTTCATGATGGTGCTAATGTATTAATTTAGTAAGAAACGATTATGTTACAGGAATCCTGATGACAAAGCTGGTATTAATGTGGCCTCTTGACTTTGATCTGAAGAAAAAAGTCAAAAGATGACTTCAGTTTTCACTCATAAGCATCATAGTTCAAATATTTTATTATAATGGGAGATCTATGTAGAAAGAAAACAGTGGACTTTGTAAAAATGCACCTTGTTTCTGTGAATGCTAGCACTGCAGCTCCTCCAAATACAAAGACAGAAGCAGAATGCATGATAGATGTAGAGACTCATTTGGGGCAGGGGGAGAACCCAAGAAGTGCTTGGATTTCAATGTTTAGGGTCAACAAATGAATTCTAGAGGGTTTTATGGAAGGTAAGAAAGAATGCAGTTAAATAGTATTTTTCTCAAAACTGACTGCAGGCTGCTGCCAAAAAGTGTATCCAGTTTCTCCTCCATACCTTTTTCCTTGTTTTCTGAACCAGCTTTATGCTCTTGTCAGCACACCCTGCATCACAGCAACGAAGAGCTTCTCCGAGGGACGTGTTTGACATTGGTGAACGCATCAGTTTTTCACTGGAAATATTTCCAGCTTAGAAGGGGAGGCTTGGGGAGACAGAGGAAGTATTGGAGACTGAAGGAGAGAAGCAGGCTTTCAGAGGTGATCCTGCTGGCAGACCTGAGCCCACGGGCAGGAACGTAAAGGGGGACAGACTCCAGGACTAGGGAGGGGATGGGGCCTGCAGGGGCCCTCACCTGGGCGGGTGGAAGAAGAGGGACGGGGAGGGGAGCTGGCTGCCGGTAGGGGGCTGGTTTGCTTCTGGCCTGATCTGCGGGCCTCCAGTCGTGGTCACTGAAGGAGAGGAGGCTGCGCCGAGATTAGCACCATCAGCGTTCCTTCATCGGGAACGCTTGGAGAAAGCCTCCCTCACGGTGTGGAGGGGACACAGGAAAAGAGGACGGGGAGCTGGGCATGGTCGTGGCACTCGGACCATGACAGGGAAACCCAGCGTCGCTTCTCTGAATTTCAGCCAATGTCTGGAGGTCACAGGGAGGGTGACAGAAAGGCAGGTGGGGGGTTGTACTGGATAAGGGGAGAGGCAGATTTGGAAAGCAAATGGGAGCAGCTACAGCATGGAGATGGTAGTGCAAGATAACTTGGCTTGCTTCTTCTTAGAGGGGTGTGTTTGGGTGGGACATGCCTACCTTTCTGAATAAGAAAAAACAAATAGGGAGTGAAAAGGATCGAGTTCAAGGGTAGTGTTGATAAAAAATCTAATATATGTAAATACAAGCAGTCAGAAAGATCTGAGTTTTGAGATTATTGTAGGGGAGTGTGGCTACGTGCATGTAGGTGCCTTGTGCCATGCTTTTGGCCTCAGTCGAAATACCAGTCTTGGCAAATCTTTTTCTGCCCAGTGTGGTGCTTTTATAATTACTGATGTATTTATACTGGTGTTTAAAAACAATTAAGAATTTGTGTGAATGGGCATCACTTTTTGAATGACTTTCAAGGTTAAGACACCTTGCCTCTTTCTCAGTTATATAAAGGTTTGATCCAGGAAACTGGTCAGCTACAATCTGGAATTAAAGTTGGTTACAATTTAAAACTCTGGATACAAAGCTGAGAGTTGTGTTTAATGGTATCTTATTGAAAAGGCTAAAGGAAACTTGATTGTCAAATTCAAACAATATTGTTTAATCAGTCCTGTGTCCCATGAGTGCTGTCAGTTGTCCACAGGCAGCAGGAAAAAAAAAGTGCTCATCCTCATGTAAAGCTGGCTTTTTAATGCAGTGCTTTTCTCACTGTTCTTCAGTGTTAGAAGGTCTATAACTGGAATTGAAACATTGGCAATAACCGTGTGTAATTTGTGCTCTTGCTGCGTGTCAGTGGGAGCCATCCCTGGGCCGCCCCGTCGTGGTGAGCCTGGGTGCTGAGTGCTGCTGGGTGCTGAGAGCTTGGTGTTTATCCTGAAGCAGCAAGTATAATGGGAAAGTGATTTTTTTTTTCCTCTTTAACTACGAGAACATGATCTGAACTGGATTTGGAGGATGTGAGAAAGAAATTGAAACACTTCAAGGTTACATTACAGCTGAGAAACCGCTGCCCTGTTTCTGTATCATTGACATAGAGGCAGGCGGCACTTGATCATCCAGAGTCCTTACAAAACTCTCAGATAAGCCTTTGTATTTTATAGGGGGAGTATTCTCCACTTCAACATGTGCTTAGCTTACGAAAGGTCAGAAAGGACAGTCCAGGAACAGGACATATGTCATAGCCGAGATGGTAGGTAAGGCAAAAACTTGGCATTTAGTACATGCGCTTCCATGAAAACCTGCTAGTGCAAGGTGAGGGTTTCAGGAAACAGTACTAAATATAAATAAAAACTACTCTTGGTAGTTTTACAATACTGCCAAGATTTTAAACTGTGATAGTTGAATTGTCCTGAATTTTTCTTTTGTTAGTAACTAGCTGGTATTTTTGATGTGTATTTCTTAACTGCAGTTAAGCTCTGTGCATCATAGCTATCACACAGTAAGACAAAAGACATCCAACCAAAAATTGATAGATATCCAGGTCCAGGGAAAGTCGGTATTATTCACTTAGCTTGAGTTTTAATTAAGAAAGACTTTACTAGGTGATTTTGTGAAGTCCAGTGAGCTTGAAACTGCATACTTGATTTTTGCTTTAATCGATATATTTTGAAGTACCATGTTTCTTCTTATTTCAGGGTTTTTACCCTAAAAAAAAAAAAACTCCGATTACTTTGTGTATATTCCTACATTTTGATTTTACAAGTGGCTTAAACCATTTAATGATACATGAATGATTCCCCCCTCATGATTGCAGTGTTTTTTCCATAATTAATTAATTTTGTTCCCATACATAGAAATGCAGGAATTGCATCTTGCTGCTAAATATGTCATCAGTTTTTTTGGTAGTGAGTCTAAACCTGTAAAGGGTTTCCAGCTATTTCATTTCATAGACATAAAGCTATACTATTTTTGTGGGTTTTTTTCCTGTATTTTTTTGGTGTATCTTATGTGTTATCCTGAGCGCTGGTTATTAATTGATAGATGAGTTACACTATGATGGCACTTAAAATGCACAACATGTATTTCTGAAAGCAGTCGTTGCTATAGCAACTTTCTAGTAGGTCACTGGCAGTGTTGTGTGAGTGTGTGCGTATGATTTGGCTGTTAATGCAGACTAATACAGATAGAAAAATGAGAAATGTAAGAATGAGGAAGAAGGTAGCCCTTCCCCCCTCCCTGTTCACTCCCCTCCAAAACAGGGTAAGGTCATCTTGTGGGGAAAAATGCTTAGTTAGGATATTGTGTGAATTTGGCGAGAAATTGGCTATCATCTGCCATAATTAGATGCTTCTTTCTATTTATGCAAAGATTGTAAGACCAAATTGCCTTTATCTCATTCTGCTTTTCTTTTGGCATCTTTGAAGTTTGTTTAGGAAAGGAGTATATGTTCAATTATCAGGCAGCAATACCTGGTATTTATTGAGCATAAGGATCTGTTCTTAAAGACAAAGAGCTGTATTGTACAATGAAAATTTTGAAAAAAAAAAAAGCATTTTTTTCCTCATCTGGAAGACATTTCAGCAAGGTACCTGCATTTCCATAGCAGTGCGGCCCATCTACGTGCCCTGGTGGTCCCATTCCGCCTGGCCACACGGCCGCTCCCTTGCCTTCCTAGTGCTGGCCCTGCGCGCATGTGAACAGGGGGTGAGATGGTTTAGGGTGCTGATCCGGACACAAACAACTTGGAAACAAGTTTAGAAATTGCTAGATGAGTGCCTGGATTGTGTAAATGGGCGGAAAGCCAAATGTCAGTACAGCCACAGGAGCTGCAGTTCAGGTCGGTGTACACGGTAGTGACTGTGGGGCTTTTCAGAGGTGCCGAAGATGAAATTCCTTGCTGACCTATGGTTTTAGTTTGCTCTGAAACTTAACTAATAATATTACACAAATACATTTTTTCTTGCATTCGTATTTTTCTTTGAAATAGGTCTCTAATAGGGTCTCTTCTGTTTTTGGTGTTTTGTTTTGTAATAGCAATGTACTGCTTTAAGTAGAGATCATTCATGTATCTTTTAGAGAGGTCAAGTTATAGGCAGGGTATTATTTCCAGTCTCAAATTAACAGTGCCTTAAGATATTAGAGAACTTATGATTTCATGTAACACATTCTAGAAACGATGAACAAAAACAATGTCAAGTGTAGCAAGTGTTCTATGATACTGTAATCCACCATAATTTTGTCAAATTATAGAGCTGATTAAAAAGAAACATATATAACAATTTGAATTTTGTTATGCGTTGACTCTGTTGTTTTCCAGAAGAAACCAACAAGTCACACTTCATTTACAATTGAACCAGTAAGGTAGAATTGGTCTGCTCTCTGGACAGCAGTGAGAGATGATGGTAAGGAGCAGAGGGAGAGGGCCACAGGGACTGGGCTGACTGCCACCTTGTGTTTTTTTTCCCCAGTGTCTCCTGTCTCTCCATTCACTGGTGCACCGCGAGTCAGACCAGTGTCGAGGTTGTTGTAAGGGCAGAAGCAAGAACATGAGGTCAGGAGGAGGAAGGAGCAGGGACTGTGTTTCTGGACAGCAGCAACCCATCAGCTGGGTGGAACTGTTGTATGAAACCTTATCCCAAGACTAGCGACAAAGAAAATCTTCGCTCCATGTATTTTTATACTGATGTGTAACCACGTTCTGTGTTTTGAGAACTTGATTTGCTGGAAGTGCAAAGTGTTGATTTAACCCCTGAAAAAAATCTTCCTTGGTACTTTTGTATCATTTAAATGATTGTTGAATGCTTTGTTAAATGTCTTCATTGTGGATACTGTGTACTCTGGAAAAGCTTGCTCTAACTTTTGCCTCGGGGTGAAGGCAATGCTAAGAGACTAATGTTTAAATTTGTTTGGATGTTTTGTAGGGAGATGGGTGCAAGGAACAGGTACAAGTGAAAAGGAAAGCTTATCCTCTTTGTATCTTCTGTAAGAATTGTTCCCAGAGGAAGCGTTCCCTTATTTAACTGCTGGGGTTAGAGCTTTTGGGTAGAACTTGTTCTTATCTCATGGGAGTTGAAAATCTGTTTAAGGAAATGGTTCAAAATATTCCTGCTCTTGCTCTCACAGCCTGACAGCTTCAAATGCCAATTACAGTATGTATTTTCACTTTGTGTAGCTGTGTAAAAGATGCTGAAAATTTACTTCCTAACTTTCCGAAGTGCAGAAGAAAGTGTCTGCAACATGTAAAACTGCACGCTCTGATCCCTTCTCTGCGAAAACAAAAGCCAAGAAGTCTTCCAGGGGAAAATAACCTCTTGGGTGGATCAGCTGCTGGAATTTCCTCTTTCACTGGAGGCCCCGAGCTGCTGGTGATGGCAGTCTCTCTCATCCAGGGCTTCTGTTATATTTCACTCAGTTTCACCAGCAGTGCTTAGAGAGCTTTTTTCATTTGCAGTGTCTTCTACTTGATGATAGAGGGAGGATGATTCTCTTCTAGGCCGGAATTTTTTCCCCTCATCCCTTGCTTCTCTCCTTAGTCTCTCATTGACTGGGAGGAGCTTTGTAAGCAGAAGGCTTGGTATCAGCAGGCCTGTTGCAGACCTTCATTATAATTAAGCAGAGCTCTGTGAGGAACAGATATTTTGTGCCATCCATACTCTGAATGCTGACCTTAACCCTGTCGTTATTCTCTTCCCCAGAATAAAGTTGTGACTTCCTGCAGACTCTGAAACCAACCAGATACCCCTAGGCACCCCATACCTTTACATTTTTTTTTAACAAGTTTGGTTTGTATCAGGATAGCCTCAGGATTTTGGGCTGCTCTTGCTCCCTGTTCTGGGTCCTCGGAGGTGTTGGTTTGTGCAGCACAGCTTGTGTCTGTTCCTGATCTCACGTTAGCCTGTTTTCTGTAAGGCAACTCACTGCAGCTGCTCTATTTCTAGCTGAGGGGAAGTTAATCCTGTGTTTCCCATCTCAGTTCGCAGTGTAATTTAATAATCTTTAGAGATCAGGATAGGGATTCTTTTCCCCCTGATGGAGGGGGAAAAGCTTGCTGTTTGGGTTGCCAAAAAAAGCCCCCTGTTCCAGCTTTCTAGTACCGCAAGGTTTCCTCTCTGTTTAGGCATCTTCAGTAAAGTAGAGCACTGTGCCAGTTCATACTGCAACCTTGATAGCTTCACTGCCAACACCACGGAGCAGCTTTCATCTGATGAAAGATGAGGCAGGATCTCTTCTTTCTTCTGTCTCTCTTTAAGTGGTCTGTTTTGACTAAGCAAGTCATTTTACTAAGCCCAACAGCTGCGTTGGTCCAACAAATTGTTTTGGTACATATCTTCTAGGTCAAAAAAAATTCTTCCTTCTCCAGGAGGATGGACTGCTGTCGGTGTTACTGGGAGAAGGCACATTGGACTTGTCTTCAAAGCTCACAGAACAACAGCACAAAAATAAGCGGTGTGCTCAGCCACACTTTGCAGTTTGTCATCTGCTTTTCTAAGTAACTTCAGAAATAAAAAACAGGTGTTCCCATATTTCCTTCAGCAGTGCAAAATGCAGTAAAAAAAGTTTGCAAATACAGTCTGAATATCCAAGTAAATTGGTGACAGTTTCAGAGCTTGAGTTCTTGTCACATGTTCAAATAAACGTGTTTGTACTGACTCAGGAGGAAAAGCAATCTTCAATACAGGCAAAGAGGAAGAAGGTGAGAAACATGTTGTTCTATGGTCGGTGGAATTAGCGAAGCCTATTTTGGCCACCCTGTTATATTCCTTACTGCAGTGAATCCATGGCCTTCCCCATGTCCTTGAAGGCTCCCCACCTTGTGCGTAATGCCTCTGCTGTAGCATCGTGCGCTGCTGCACCTTCGGCTTTGCGTGCCTTGCCCTGGGCCGAGCAGGACACGCAGATGGCTCTGAGCTGCAGCTCATGCCTCCACAGGAGCACGAGGCTCAGCCAGTGCTTCCTTACAGAAACCAGCTCGGGGGTACCTGTCCTTCTGCCAGATGTCTTTGGGTTTGCCAGCATGTTTATCGAGAGACAGAGCGCAAACAGCCTGGGTATGTATGGAGTCCTTAGGACGAGAGACTGGATCAGCTGCTTGTCTGGCTTGCATGTTGACTTCTCCGTCCTTGCCGCCTCCTCTGTATTTCACATAAAGTTTGTCTGGTTTTAGTTTGTCCGGTCTGGAGCTGGGCTCTCAGCTGGTTTCACATAGTACGATTATCTTCTGCCATCTCTGCAGTCATCATTCCTATATCCGGGCCAGTGACTGAGCAGTGAAAGAGAGGCAGTCTTTGCAAACATAATTTCCCAAGCAAGTTTCCCTTTACTGGATTTATTGCTGTGTGGAAGATATTTTTAAGCAGCAAAGAATAGGCAGTTTCACCCCCTACTGATTTTTCCTGGGGCTCTTGACTGACTGAGATTCATTTCATCGCTGCATGATAGAAGCTTTTCTTCAGGATTGTTTACTAAGCTAAAATAAATGTTGTCCCCAGGTGCTAATTTGTCTTTTCCCTAGTGATATTTCCACTTTGGACTACTGCAGAACTATTTCCAATTTTGTGTAGTACTTGACAATAACTTCTCTCGTATTCACTGTTATCATTGCATCAATGTCCTACACCTGGTGTGTCGGAGTGGTCATTAGGGAACACGGGTGGGTAGCAACCTCTCTCAGCATATCTGTAATGTCTTGAATCCCTACATTCCTCTCTTTTCCTCCAGAGTGCCCTTGTGTTGGAATCCAAGTCAGAAGGCTTGTAGGTGCGGGTGAAGTATTTGGAGGTCAGATGATAGTGCTGTGAAATAGGACACAATTCTGTATCAAACACCTTCAGTGTGAAGTGAGATCACAACCCTCGGTGCAGGTGGGAAGCAATTGCTGTGAGGTCTGTTGCAGTGGGGGGAGAACATTAAAGTTATTTCCTGTGGGGCAGAGAGACAAGTTACCTTCACCGTTGAATGTGGACATAGCATAACCATGGGGATGGAGGAAACTAATGGGTAATAAAGCCACATTCACTTTTGAGTCAATTATTTTAAATGATTGTCAATTTTTAATTTCCAGACTTGTTTCAGTAATGCTTAGGATCACGAGCAAGAACTTAACTGGAGTAGTTTTGCTCTGTGAAAAGTGTTCTGCTGGTAAATAGTTATTGAGTTGATGCTGCTAGTGCTGCTGGTTTCAACGGTGTTGCTTTGGGCAAGTCATCTTCAGGCTTTGGTGACTTATATTAGCCTGGAATATGCCTCTGTGAGATCTGTGGATTTGGGTTTGCATTTTGATCGCAGTCCAAAACATCTATTGTGGTCACTGGGGAAACGTGTTCGCAGGTTGGTTTTCTTATTTTTAGCTCCAACATGGTTACCTGTGTCCATGGAAAATGTGCTTCTGCTCACAGGTGTGTGACAGCCAGGTTGTTTGGAGACTGGGAGATGAAGGGAGAGCGTTTGAAGGTATGCTTTTCCAGTAGAGGTTTTAACTGTATACTGGTATAAGTCATAAGCCGTGTGCCACTTGTAAAAACCCAGGATACGACCTGAGGCGGTGGCTGTTGGAGCATGGTTCGGTGATGTTTGTTTAGCTCATTCAAAATGTTGATATCCTGTCATGTAGCGGTGGCTTTGAGGAAAGTTCTCTTTAGATCAGTGAACGAGCAGCACTAGGTGCTCTCGCAGCAGCTGCTGGGTTCTTGGTGCCTTGCAGCCTGTCTGGGCTCCTGGTGGTGGTGGGCCTCGTGGCATCAGCTGGGGGGGTCCAAAGAACGGTCTGATAGAAACATGGCTGAGATCATGGTTTCTCAGGAAATGGTTGGGATTGGGAGATAAGGCTTGATTCTGTAATTGGAAGATGGTTTTTATAGTTTTATTGGCCAATTTTATCTTATCTACCTCTGCTGTGCTTTTTGGCTTGTTCAGTTTTCACAGACTCTTAGGAAGTTCAGGTGTTTGTAGTTTAGGTATTCTGATGCTCTTTCTGTTAGCAGCTATGTGAACTTCGGGGAGGTTGTTATTTTAGGGAGGTTATCATTTTATTGACCTTACTTTTCTTGAGCATTTGTGTGCACCCCCTAAAGATCATGCAAGTACCAAAATCAGTAACTCCCCAGAGTTTTCCGTTTATATGTGACTTCAAAATGCTTGTGTTCTTTGATAATCTGGACAAATTGTTTTTCAATTTCTCTAGGCTTTTCTCATTAGTCCTTTGGGGCGGGGTAAATACAAAACAAAGAAACAAATGCTCAAAGAGCAAAAGCCTGAATCATTTTGAGTTTTCTCCTTTCCTCTACTGTTCTGTGTGTCAGGCTTTGCTTCTTTTTTTTGTGAAAATTGGTTTTATTGTTGGCAATTTTCCAGATGCAATGCATAATAGAACACCAGATGTCCACTGCATAGAAAAATTACAGATGAATAAACACTCTTCTAAGGTAGCATAAAAATCTATTAACACTGCTTCTGGTGTGCCTGTAGCCTGTCTACAGTCTTGGCCCATTGTGCTTTGTGCTGTTCGGAGATGAAAATCCCAATCCTTTGTGTCTAAGTGTGACTACACGAGGGACTCGTGCCCTCCCCAAGATGGGGATTATTTTGCAGGAATAAGCAGTCATTCAGTGAAGTGCTTGAGTGTGAATTTAATCACTGGATTTAATTTTAATTATTGCCACATACAGATTTCGTTGAGGATAAAAAACATGCTGAAAAAGTCGTTGTCCTCCTTCGATCTCATCTGCTCCCAGCTTTCCCCTCCCATTGTCTTCCTTTGCACAGGTGGTTTTGTGTCTCCTGCAGTCCTGGCTTGGCTCACTGAAACTGACCATACAAAAACCTGAAAGCTTTAATGCTGCTTTAGCGAGCTAAGGAACCAAATGAGCAGGGTGGCCCTTTTTGGAGAGAAGCATTTCATGTCACGATAACTATTTTCTGAAACCTTAACCGAAGCTATATTGAACATTTATGCTCTCCATATCATCATTCAGTCTATTTCTGGGTTCTCATTGCTCAGTCGTTTGTGTAGAGGATGACTCCTGTTTCACTTCTGTGTGCTAGGAAAGATCTCTACTTGAAATGTATCCAGTGGTGGTGTTTTTTTTTGTGACTCTCAATGCCCTTGCATCTCCTTAAAAAAACATGACTGAGTTGATCTTATCAAGGCTTCTTCTGAGTCTTGGAAATATAGGTGCAGAGAAGCAGAAGACTTCAAGGATTCGTCTATTTATGCTCACAGTCTGAGGACAGTAGAACCTAACTTTTTAGAGCCTTTTTTTTTATTACATGTATTTTATGTTCAAAGCAGGTAGGGAGGAGGCTGGTAGATAACAAATCCTAATGGATGGAAAGGGGAAAACTATTAGTTTAGACTCTAATAATGCAGATTTTGGCCTAAGATTAGAACTCAGTGCCATAACTCTTAGTCTTGAGCAATCAGACCATAATTATTTGCTTATAAGTGATGGCGTGCCTGGAGCCCCTGGTGATCTTGGTCACAGTTGTGAATGCTCAGTGCTGCAGAAAATCAGGTCAAGTGTCTTGCTGGGTGTCCGCAGAGCAAGGAGCAGTTATGGCTAAGAGTTTGTAAGAATAACAACAGAAAAGCAAGCCTGTTTCGTATGTTCAGTCCGTCAAAACTACTTTGATTTTGAAATAATAATCTAAAAAATGAAAAAGATTTCTGTTCTTGAGAAAGCTGTCTCTTCCAGGCAATCATCTGCTTTGGGGCAAATGATTAATTTCTTTAGTATTAGCCCTCCTAGGTGTTCTGAGAAAGCAGTACATGTTAACTGAAGACCATTGAAATATAAACGCTAGACATGATGAAACAAAATTGAATGATGTGTGTCTTTGGAATGAACTACACTGTTAAAAACTGTGGCTAAAAGATTGTATCAGCTTTCCTGGGCAAAGTTGGAAGCGTCAGTGCCTCAGTACAGGAATTAGCTTATACTTTTTGGAAATAGTAGCAGAAGATACAGAGAAATGGATTGGTTTTGGCAGTTCACATGTTTTTTGAAACAGAAAACTAAGTATAGAAATGTGATAGTATAACTTAATGCTTGGAGGTTTTTGTCATTTAAGAATTTTTTTCCCAGCTCTGCAAGAAGTGATTTGCGTAACCTTTCATTGTGAGGTCTTGCATTTGTAATTGTGGAGTGCGTGGAGTAATTGCATGGTAGAAAGTGAGACTTGAGATGATATTTCTGGCTGGCTGGGCAGGACATCTCCAGGCTGAAAGAATTTGGTGAGAGGAAGCAGCAGCAGCTGTTCTGCACGTTGTTTAGAGTCAGTTCTACACGTTGGTGAAACTGTAGATAAACTGAGGAGACAACGGAAATTGAAAGCAAAGTTAAATGGACAGCTAGGGGTAGCCACTAGATTCTTTTTGTTCCCGCATTTATGTGTAACACATCTGGAAATGTCTTTAAAGAAGGAAGGGGGAGTAAGAAATCTTAGTCAATGGTAATGGACATCTACTAAACACTTTAATTTTGTGTTGTTTTTGGCTTCACTTTTCTCTGCTGTCCATTAGCTTTTTGAGCCCACTTCCATTTTTTCATTTTATTCATTAATTTCCTATTGAAGTTATCCAAGGAGAAACAAATTATCTACCTTCAACTTGGTGTTCTGATGTTGCCCTCCTGAAAGACCTATAACCAACCTGTATGCTACGCTCTTCAAAGCTGTTCCTTTAGTGCAAAACCGAATGTCCCTGTCTCTGTTGTACTGGAGAGCACAGTGCTGGATGTGGGGCTGCACGTGGGTCTCCCTGGCTCTGGGTGGAGCACAAGGATCACCACCCATGACGTGCTGGCAGCGCTCGGCACAGTGCAGCCCAGGAGATGCTGTTGGCCTTTGCAGCAAGGGCACATTGCTGTCTTGCATTCGAGTTGCGGTCCACCAGGACCCCCAGGTCTTGTTTTGGGAAAACCGTTTCAGAAGGTTGCAGACCACACGTCAGCTGAGCTTGCTGTGCGCTTTGAATACTGAAAGAACTTGCTGGTGCTTTGTGTTTTTCTATCACTTAAACTTTTGGTCTTTGGCATACACATCTTAGAAAGTACTTAAAGTGAAACACAGTTTTTGTGTAAAAAAAAAAAAAAAAAAAAAATCTTCAATGAAATATTCTTAAAGGTAAGCTAAATAAGCATTATGTTATTTGGCTTTAAATTATAATACTAATTTTCAAAGTTAGGGCTGTGAAAGAGGTCATTTAGTTTTGCTTTCAGCTTACATGGCTGCAGGGTTAACAAATTAAAGTTCCAAACCTGCAGCAGAAATCAAGCTTATGCTTTTAGAAATGCATTGGGTTAGTTCTTGTCAACTTTTTTTTTAGTTCCTCGGGATTTAGAATTTACACTTTCAGTTGTTCCTCAATATTATTGTCACTTTGCAGATGGGATAGCTGAGCAGGAAGGATTTAAGCGGTGTGCTCAAGGCCATGCATGGGGCTGGATGAAGCAATAAAAGGCTGGAATTTATCTGCCTGCCTGCAAGATCCCCTTTGCTCTCTCACCTTGTTGATCAAAGCTTTTGGAGTTCTGCTTCACTGTGCAGCATGCTACCTTCTAACAGGATTGTCATTTGCTGCTGATGCAGGCCTTTTACTAGCTGTCAAATGCTGCTGTTGGGTGGGATTACTGAGGGGACAAATCTTGTCTCTGAATATGAAAAACTTGAGTTTTATAGGTCTTCTTTTATGGTGCTATGTCATGGCTTGCCATTGTGTATTATAGCTTCTCATCTGCACAAGCAAGAACTTTGGAGCTGTTGAGTTTCCTTTAGACCTTAATGGCATGGAGAAGGGTTCTGCTTTATCAATTTTAAACCTCCAAGAAGAAATGTAAGAGGAAGCACCGAGAGAGAAAGCAAAGTCATTTTAAATAGAAAATGAAGTTATGGTGTGGAGAGATTATCAATTCAATAGTAGAAGGTACTGCTCCATTAGAAGGAGTTTGGATGTATTTTGTGCTTGGTTGGGACACAGTCACTTGGTCAACAAAGGAAAGGGTTTTGAAAAATGGAGTCAGTCAAATACCAGTTGTCTTTTATTTTGCGTATCTTCTAGGCAATGTAATAAATAATGATGTAACTCATTACTACATTTAGTAATTTCTTGTTTGTGTTTTTGTTTCAAGTTTTGGTTTCAGGTGTATGACATGTAGGTACATAGGTCAGTTGAACTTGCTCCAAGCAACAATCAAATCTATTTGCTTTCAGGTTCGTGTCAGGGGCAAATAATCTAAAGACCTTTGAGGGGGGGGGGGGGGGGGTAGCTTTTCATGTTAGAAGGACCGAGAGCCTAGAGCAAATGTTTGCAGAATGCATGTGTCAGACTTGTTGTAAAATTGCGAAGCTTTTCTTAAAGCTAAGCTCATTATGAAATACGTATTGAAGAAAAATTAGCATAAAAATAATAACTTACAGGAAAAGGTGGTGTTTATTTTTTTCAAAGAAGCAATTCTATATAATGGTCATTGTTTCAGCTTTGGTTATTGTACATATATTAAAAAAACAGAAGTGAAAAAGGGTATAGTTTACTTGTTTCCCCAATGTATGCTTCAGCTGAATGGTCTCTTCTACTCTCTGCTTCATACCCTTTTATTGGTCATTTTTAGCGATGCCAACATAAATTGATGTCATCTTAGAATCCAGATGTGCAGGTTTAAAAAGCTGCAAACATGCTAAGATGATTAAAAATGGGATTGAGAGAAAGCATCGCATCTTGAAAAATGCCTCGAATAGAAGCAGTTGGCTTTTTTATTAGGACTTGTTTAACTGTGTCATGTTTGTGATAGTTTAAATAACACCAAAAGCAAAAGTATGATCTGTTCCTCCCCTACTCTTCTCCTCTTCTTCCTTCCGCAATGTGATAGGAAAAAGGTGACAAAACAGGAATCTGTTTCAAGCTTTCAAGAGTTTGTATAAATGGCTTTATATGACTAAATAAGACAGAAGGGGGGAGAGTTTGACAAGTTCATAAGAACGTCATCTTTAAGAAGCAGGTGTTTCTTTTATTAAAACCAGAGAAAACACAATTGTATGTTCTATAATGATCAAGGATTTTTTCACAATTGTTGAATTTTAATTGCAAGACTAAATTGAGAACTCTGTTCCAAACACATACAGCTTTTCATTAGCCATTATAGTAACTTTAATATTATTTCCAAACCAACCTGAAGCAGCATGGGTGATAATTAAAAACTGGATTTTGGAAACAAGTGGTGGTGTTTCTTTGATGTTAGAGGAGTTTTGTCATTGCATTAAGTTGTAAAGCCAACTGTAAGGGTTTCCAAGCTTCAGCTGAGGAAGAAAGACTTAACATCCAGAACAACAGCCAGCACAACTGTATTGGATAGAGATGAAGGATACAGGTGACTCAGACTGTGTAATGGGGTGGTGGTATTCCATGCAGTGTCAGACTCCACTTCTGATCAGTCCCATGAAATGGGCAGGATTGTGATGACTCCTTGGTTTGAGCTTTTGGCTCTGAGCCCTTCCTTTCTCAGCTTTTCAGCACTGACAGTTCTTGTATTTAGCAGTCTTTGGCTTAACACTTGTTAACTGCCTTTAAAACTTGCCTTTATTCAAACAAAAGATGTTAGAAGGGCAACTTCATTGTTTTGTAGATGTCGAAGTCTGGATCTACGACACATAGATGATTTTTTTTTCCTGTTCAGCATAAGGACTTCGAGAAAATACCAGAGGACCTTGCAGTTGCCTTGATGTCAGCTCGTCTTCCGTTTGCACTGTGTTGAGGCTGTGGGTCCAGCTTTCTCGGTTCTTCAGTTGCTTCTGAGTGAAAGAGCTCACCTCTTCTCCTTGGGGCTTTTTATACCCTTAATTCCATGCTTTCTTTTAGGCCAGGATTGTGCTTTTTGAGAAAGCTATATCTGAGCAAGTACACTTTCCCTCGTGTTGAAAGCACGTCTAGTTACTGTCTACTGTCTGAGCATGTAAAGCACAACAGTTGTTGAGGGTGATAACTAGGTTGAAAAGGAAAACGTAACAACAAAAACAACAACAAAAAACCCTCCACATAATCCACATAACAGTTGTCCAGAATGCATTATATGTCTGTGTAAAATATTGCACAGGAAATGCACGTGAATTTTGTTGAACTTCTTTGTGAGATTGAGTTGGATGCCTAATACCCTGTTAGAATTAAAGACAAACTGAAGATCCAAGACAGACAGAAGAAGATCCTCTGAAGTCCAGTTAGCATATGCAAAAGTATGTGTATGAGTGCACGTGTGCTTGTGTGTGTATACTAAATATATATTTTTTCTGCTTTAAATAAAGGGAAGGTATTACTAAAAAGGACTGACTTTTCCAGTCAAAAACGCATATACATCACGGTGTACCTGATGTGCTATCACGGTGATGAGATACTTTAAGTAAGCTGTAATGTAAAACTGTTGATAGCATGAAGTAGTAAGTACTGGCAGAAATAGTTGTAGGCTTCTGTGAGTCTAATTGGAACTGTAATAACCAGAGGCAAAAAAAAAGGCTGTTCACATTGTACACTTAAATTTTTGGTAAATAAAAACTGATGTGTATATATAGTAGGATGGAAAATAATACATGTTGTACTGTTTTGCTTACACTGGTGCAGTTTTATTTAGATATTGTTTGGTGCTAGTCACATTACCTCTTTCTGGCTTGATTTTCCTGCTCTGTCTTGTGCAAAACTGCTAGAGCACAGAAAAGACTGCCTGGTGAGAAGAAATTAAGGACTTAAATAATAGAGATTTAAAATATACAGATTTTTTTTTTTAAAAAAAAGCAGCCAGGATAAATTCTTGTTAATTACCATTATTCAACTGTAGTGCTCCATGTAACTGTTCATATTACCACAAGATCTGTAAAAGGAGGGGAGGGGGTGAAACAAATTATTTTAGTTTCTCCAGAACTTGCATTTTCTGGAAGAATAGGATGGCAGCTGTATGTTTTATTTCATCAAAGATTAGCACACCTGTCAACTCCTTGATCAGTCTTCCAGGTAGAGATTTTACCAGTGGGTCTAGAGATAGCATGGATGCAGTCTAATTTATTGTTTAAACTTAAAACTTTGGTTTCATCAGATTAAAATATTTCCTATTGCAGCTAGACACTTCTCCAGCTTCTGACTTATCTTCTCTGAAATTCAGTCACATAAAACTGTGAACCTGCTGTTCTGATTGGATAGGTGTAGTTCCATTAAGGGGGATATTATCAGGAGCGCTATCTTTCACCAGTTTTGTTGTTGTGCCTAAATCAAAACTTTTACATTTTTTGGTGCAGGTCTTTTTCATCTTTTTCATCTTTTTCTTCATTCAAAACTTTAAAAAGGACTGTTTCTCATGAAACAAAACTTTTTTCTTTCAAGTTTAGTCTATTGTGTGAATAGAAAATAGATTCCTTAAATTTTTATTATCCCATGCTTTATGGTTGCTTATGCTTGTATATTTCTCATGTTTATTTAAACTTTCTCAGAGTTCTGTTTGTATTTTTACATTAACTACAGTAAATAAGTGCGTGGTAATACAATACTTTGTGTAATCAAAAAGAAAAAAAGTAGATAAAAAAACAACTAAAGTTGCCTATGCAGAATTGTAAAAACTGAATGCAAGAATATCATTAAGGTGTCCTGGGGATATTTATTCAAAATTTCAGGTGGTCTAATAGTGATGACACTTCAAAGTTGAATTCAAAATTTTTGGTTATAGTGTTTTATTCAATGTATAACTATTTTGGAATTGCAGCTAACACTTTTTTCTCTTTTTTTTTTTTTTTACAGACTGAGCATTGACATTCGTTTCATGAAAGAGGTTTACAAGTAGTTGTCTTATAATAACTTTGAGAAGAAGTTCTATGTAGCTCTTACTTTCAAGAGTGCTGCAAAAATGATTACTTCAGATTTGCCAGTACTACAGTGAGTATTCTTTTCTTTATGCATTTGAATTTTTCAACTTTCAAAAGATAGAAGTGAGTAGGAATCTGAGTATGAGGATAAAGCATCAGCTTGAGAAGAGCAGATTAATGTGACTGTTTCAGGTCTTCTGTGTTGTATGCTGAAAAACTGTGTAAAAAAATAAACACTTCCTTTAAAAGATGTTTCTTTACATGGAGATTTTACTTCGTGAAATGCAAAAGCAAATATTTGCTACTTTTATGCTTCTGAATGTTGTAAGATTTTGAAAATAGGATTCTTTTTGTCATAATTGATCATAATTGTGTATTCCAATTGTGTACTTTCTTACAATAAGCCATATTTTTTGTGGAAAAAGTCTTTGGCTTCTGCAGTTGGAGAGAGCAAGTGGTGTTAGCATGTGTTAGTCATGTTGGGAAATGAGAGGCTTATACGCATGGGAATGTCACTGTACCTGGATAAAGTGAACTGCTGAGGAGCATGGAGTGGCAGTCGATCATGAGGGCTGTATAGCTGAGAAAGGAATTGTAGAAAGGAGCAAAATTGAGCTTTATTTGGTGTGGTGGGTTGGCCTTTGCCGGCTGTGCTTTCACACTCCTCCTCAGCCTTCCCTCAGTATGCAGAGAAAAGATGTGAAAGCCTAGAGATTGAGAGGGAGATCACATAGCAGGTAATGACATGGGCAAAACAGACTCAACTTGGGGAAAAATAATTTGCCTGTTAAAACAGCTTTGGATGGTGAGTATCGGCCGCTCCTCGTGCCTTGCCCCTGGCCTAGTGTCACAGCACTTTTTCCCCTTCTGTTTGCACTTTGCTGCCCTTTCTGAACCCCACTCCCACAGCGGTGCCACTGGCCTTGCTGGCTGGCAGAGCCATGGGGCGGCCATTACAGAACTGGCCTCTCCTCACAGCACTGTTGCCCTACAGCTGGTAACTCTGTAATGTTAACCATACTTTGTTAGGAATGAACTATGAAAATGGCTATTACAGAATGTAAAAGAGCTGAGATTTTGTTGAGTGATGTGCCAGACCTTCAAGTCCTTTTCTGTAATTTCTGTAAGAATCTGAACGTTTGGACAATTGTAAAGTTATTTCTCTGCCCTTAATAATAGCATGCACAGTATTGCCCTAATTTTCAATGTCTTTAAAACCTTTTTCTGGGAGAAGTTAATTCCTGTGGGTGAGCAGGTGGCTAAAAATGGGGATGACCGGGATGGATACATCTGTTGGAGGGGAGAGTTGGGGCTGCTGGTGAGCTTGTAGGATAGTCTGAGAAAACATTTTCGCAGTTAATATTTTCTAGATGTTCTGTGTTAAAGGAGTAAAAGTGTGCTTGTGAAATGTGCCAAGGACAAAAAGCAGTTAGTTTGTCATTGTAATTGTGGGAAAGGGATATTCCCATTCCCACTTCAAGAATCCAGATGGCTTTAAGAAGTGAATGAAGTTTTGTGGAATTTTAAGTTATAAAATGCATATTAATGGATCCCATAACTCAGCATAACAGCTGAAAAACATGAGGGAGTTTGGCATTTTCTTAAATCAGAAGATCGTAAGCCCACCAATATTATGCAACTTAAAAACAAAACAAAACAAAAAAAACCTTTATGGCTATCCCATTTAAACAGTCTTAATGTCAATTTGTTATTAATACACTTCACTTTGAACTGTATCACTTATTCCTTCCCATATTCTTCTCTTTGAGAGAACACAAAAGGAGAAATCTTCCATTTTTCTGGATTTGTAGAAGTGGCTTCAGAATGCCATGGGGACAGAATTATATATAACAGAATTATTGGTGTTTCAGATACAGGAGAAGAAAACCCACAACTGTCTGGTTTATTTGACCTGGGTGACTGACTGTTACGAGTCTTGTCTCAGTGGGATGACTCATTTGCTGTGAGGCATGTTCTTCTTTAGATTTTGAAGATCAACCATGAGAGCTGATTCATCCATGATTCATGAGCCTGTGCATTTAGCCATTTTTCTTCATGAATGCTTTTCTTCACAGGGCTGAGTCTGGTGGTAGCAATTTACGAATTTATCTCTGCCAGAACCTGTAGACACCTCAACAACACATAAAAAGCTTATAAAAACTGTTTTTATTTCCTAAAACTGGTACAAGTATTTGGTGTGATGTTTTTTTTAAGGTCATATTCATACAAAAGCAAAGGCTTTATGTAATAGTAGAAGGTAAATTTACTTCAATTGATATATTTTGCAGAGACGTGACGTTTACTATGTACTATGTCAATGGAAATATGTTCTTCAGAACCATGACAGCAAGGGCCTGCCCAGTAACCTGTTAATTCTTCATTACCATATAGTTAGTTTCAACGACTTGCTATGATAACTTCAGACTAATACCTGGAGGACTTAGGGGGAATCCTGGAGTTACGGCCAGCTGTTCTAGGATCCCTGAGCCACTGCAGAAACCAGAAAGAAAAGCAGAGTATATTTGAGTTCCTAAAAGGAGTTACTATATGTCTCCTTTACTCTGCTCACCTTATTCTTGTAGGTCTCCTTACACTCTTGAAAGTTCTCTTATGTCTCTACCATGTTCAAAGGTGTTTTGGAGAGGAAGGGCTTAGCCTTTGGCACTACCACCTCTCCTTCTCTTTCATGGTGCAGGTCTCCTTAGGCCAAGTTTACTTTCATAGAATCGTAGAGGTTGGAAAAGACCTCCAAGATCATCTGGTCCAACCACTATCATACCACGTCCCTAAGCGCCAGGTCCAACCTTTCCTTGAACACCCCCGGGGACGGTGATGCCACCATCTCCCTGGGCAACCCGTTCCAGTGCCTGACTGCTCTTTCCGAGAAGAAATGTCTCCTAATTTCCAACCTAAACCTCCCCTGGCGCAGCTTGAGGCCGTTCCCTCTAGTCCTATCACTAGTTATCTGTGAGAAGAGGCCGACCCACAGCTTCCTTTCAGGTAGTTGTAGAGAGCAATGAGGTCTCCCCTGAGCCTCCTCTTCTCCAGACTAAACAACCCCAGTGCCCTCAGCCTCTCCTCACAGGACTTGTGTCCCAGGCCCTTCACCAGCTTCATAGTCCTTCTCTGGACACGCTCCAGGGCCTCGATGTCCTTCTTGTAGTGAGTAGCCCAAAGCTGAACACAGCACTCGAGCTGTGGCCTCACCAGAGCAGAGTACAGGGGGCCAATCACCTCCCTGGTCCTGATGGCTACACTATTCCTGATACAAGCCAGGATGCCGTTGGCCTTCTAGATTGTTAATAAAGATATTAAAGAGGATGGGCCCCAACACCGACCCCTGGGGAACACCACTGGTGACCAGTCACCAGCTGGATTTCACTCTGTTCACCACCACTCTCTCGGGGCCTGGCCATCCAGCCAGTTTTTAACCCAGCAAAGAGTGTAAATTTCTATCCCAACAGCTTCAGGAAAGATGAAGGATAAATTGTGGCGAGACCTAAGTTTTCCTCTCAGGTTACTAGTCACGCATATGAAATAAGGATAGGATAATTCTGGTCTATTAAGATGTGGATGACTGCCATCAGAAAAATTGCTTCCTAGCAGCCTTATAAGATGTGTAGGGAATGAGGGAGATGGATGCTGGCCAGATGCTCTTCTCAGTAAGTGTTAAAAACCTGACAGAACTGTGAGCAGTTACAGGATGCTTCGCTCCTCCCCTGAATTCAGAAATAAGAAGAAAAGGGGCTGCCTGTGTGTATCCAGTGCAGCTGTAAGGCTTTGACAGGAGCAAGAAGTACTTCCTCCCACACCAAAGGAACTCGGCCTCAGTGCAAGGGCCTTTTTGCCCAGGAGCTGCATGGTTCAAACAGAACTCCCTGCTTCTTGAAATGCTGCAGGTGTTTTAGTGTTAAGTCAGCCAAGGACTGTAGGTTGTCCTTATCTTCTCTCCTCTCCCCAGATAACGTGATTTGGTTATTATTTTGTAAGGAGTGAAGGGAGAACAAGCTTAGACTTTGCAGGAAGAGATGACATATTATTAGGGTGAGATTAAGATTGATTAATTTTGGACATTCATATTTGAGATGCTTGTCTAGATCAACTCACCATCAGTGGAGAGGAAAGAAAATTTTAAAAGCATAAACTGGCTGACCTATTTTGGACACTGACCTTAGCATGAGGTATATTGCACCTTAAAATTTTCTGTTATGTGCATTGTATATGTGTAAAAGTTAGATGACATGAATCTTACCCTTAGTGATTTATTGAGCCTTTCCAAAGGGGCTTCCAGCAAACCAGAGGTATTTTGACAGGAAAAATAGAGAAGTCTGCTTATCGGGTTTAAGACAAAACTCTCCTTAAGAAAAGGAAGAGAAGGTTGTTAATTATTCAAATGTTCCTTCCCTATGTAGTGTTCTGAAGTGATTGAAATTTCAACTGCTAGGTATACAAATCTCAGTAGATTGTGCAAGACCTAAACACGGGGCGTAGCAAAATCAAGCTGTCCGTGGACTAGACGCAGGCAAAGTAGTATGGTTTGATTAATTTGTTTATATAGCTCAGAGTTGCAGGGGAAGTTTTACAACCATTTGTTGAGGTACTCTGCTGAATCTGGTTTTAATAGAGAAAAATATTTGTCTTGATGATATTAGGGGTGTGATTTTATAAGCTAACAAAGCTACGATGTTTCCACAGAAATGTGAACATTGCTGGGACTGCACCATGCCTGAAACTTTTGCAGTAGAGTTCTCTGTAGATCGGAGAGCAGTTTGTTTTTTCTACAGAGAGCAAAGTGAACGTTTTAATTTATCTGCAGCAATACAAAGCAGCAGATATTTTTATAGGGGTTCCTCATGTCTGTATTGAGAAGGGTTTTTTTGTTTGTTTGTTTTTTAGAAAAAGCTGTCATTGTGAGGCAGTATGTGTTTTTGGCAAATTGAGTTGCGGTGTGATGGCTGATCTTTGAGCAAAGGCTGGATACATCCATCCACATAGACATCTTTGCTGCATTGCTGTTCATCAATGTGATACTATTTAAGCAAGTCATTTTGAACTGTTTTTTTATTTGGTTTCAGTTATTTTTTAAATTCATAGTTCAGTATTGAGTTTTCCAGATTTCATATATTATGAAGCAGTAAAGTTACTTCTCTAAAAATCATCACAACCAAACTACGTCTTAAGTATTTTGTAGAAATACTGTTGTAAAAGCATATAGCTTGGAAACTCCAATGTGCTTGAATACTGTTTGTTTTTAATCTAGGGTGTATGAACTTCTGGGATATGTAGAACATTTTGAAGTATTCTGTGGATGTTATGTTAGAAAAGCAGATAATTGCATTTTAGTTTTTGTGAAGGGTTATGTATACACCTTGGTGTTTTTGTGCTTGCAAATTGGAAAAGGTTGGAAAATAATGCCTTAAAATACTAGAAGGACACCTAGAAGAATACAGTAATTTCACTGAAGGTTCTTGATTCTAATATAATGATGTTCGCATCTTTC
The DNA here is from genome assembly GCF_013377495.2 of Cygnus atratus. Taxonomy (NCBI): domain Eukaryota; kingdom Metazoa; phylum Chordata; class Aves; order Anseriformes; family Anatidae; genus Cygnus; species Cygnus atratus. The sequence goes on from NC_066370.1 coordinate 9,677,915, forward strand.
TGCATTACTAAATATCTTTCTTGGTGGTGCAGCGAATTTGTGAAGTATTCCTCCTTTGTGTATTTAAAGAAAAAGTGGAAGATGTATGTAGATCATGGCTTGCTGAAGCTTCTCAGTTTCTGTAAACCAGATTACCCAATGCCCTCTGTTATATTTGAGGCTACACCATATAATGGAATAGGCATGATTTTTTTCCCCCCTTTCCCTTGCACAAGTTTTAAAGCAATTTAACTCCTTTTAGTTCAAATAAATTATACTGGCTTTAAGGAATTCTATGATTAGAACTAGACTTCACCAATCTTTGAGTAAGCTAGCACATTATTACAGTTATTCTTCCATTTACGGAGATCTCGTGAATCTAGCAATGGTCTCTCATGGTCTGGCAAACTAAAAATAAAGCACATCAGTAACGAATGGTTTTGCTTGTGGGCTCGTCTTGGGCAAAATTTAACGCCTCTGAAGATCACTTAAAGGCTGGGATTCTTCAAGCAGCCAAGCCTGTTCTGAAGGCAGTACCTTTTGGACCTGGCTTATAGGGGGAAAATTGAAGAAATCTGAGGTAATGTTTCTCCCCTACTTAGTATGGCCTTAGTCTAAAATGGGAATGATTAAAAAATAATATGGGTTTCTCTGCTAATAGCCTGAATATTGTGGTTTTTTTTATTGTTGTACAAGTGAAAACGTTTTTCTAACTACAAGAATCTTAAATGTCTTAAGATTGAAGTGAGTTTTCTGTTTTGAGCCTCCCGGTCACTGTTAATCCTTTCTTTATTAACAGCTGCACAGTGGCATTGTCTTCAAGTGTGACTAAAACCACAATTTAACCTTAGTGGGAACCTGTGTAACTGTTCTAATGATGTGGTAGCTGGATCAGACTCCCGATTGCTTTCTCATGACCTTAAAGCAGCTCAAAAGTAGTTAACAAGAGTAAAAGAAAGTTGATACTAGTGAATACGTTATGTGGGATGGGTATGTTGAGTTTGTTGTTTAATATAGCCAGTTTTTGAAGTGCAACTTGGTTTCAAAAGAAGCTGTTAATTTAAGTAACTTTTCAGTCCATAAAATGACATTCCAGCCTATAAAAAGGTAAGGCTTTTTGCCAGGGCTAGCATTGCTTAGTTCCTTAGCTTGTAGAATAAATGTGGCAAAACTTTTAATGCTGACTTTTTTTTTTCCTGGCTTAGGACTAAATATTTAATCAGTCAGTTATAGATTACTTGTTGATTTCAAATCATTTTAATTTATCTAGTATTTTTCCCCCCTAGGGATTCTACAAATGAAACTACTGCACATTCAGATGCTGGCAGTGAGCTTGAAGAAACAGAAGTCAAAGGAAAAAGAAAAAGGGGCCGTCCTGGCAGGCCTCCAGTATGTGTAATTTAGTTTTGTTTTGTTATGCATCTATTTAAAATTGACTGCAAACTGTTTTTCATCTAATCATCTTGTGGTCACATAAATAGGCTTTTAATGAGTACTATGTCAAACTTTATGAAGACTTGTAGTATGAAATATTTATCAGATTGAAATATAACTGTTTGAAGTGATTAAAAAGGGACATAAAATGAGATCATAGTAGCTTTTTTCTTTTACTAGGTATGTACATGAACATTGCAATTTTGTTGTTGTTGTCATATTACAACATTCTTCCAGACATGAGAAGAATCTCAAGTGAACATGGCCACTTTGTTTTGGAAGTTTTAATGGATTTCTTCAAGTGACAAATGACCCTTGAGCTATCCTCTTTGTAACTGATAATCTCTTAATGTGAATGGAAGAGTTTCAGTATAGTACTAACATAATGTCTCAGAAGATCCGTTAACACATCTTCATAATTTATGTAATTGACATGTGTGATGTCCTACATATAGATGGGGAGCTTCAACTTTTTATCTAACATAAAACGGGAGTTAATCGACAATTCTGCTGACTAAGATTTACTAACAGAATGCTTTTCTTCAGTTGTGTTTGTCTGTTGCTGGTCCATGAACGGGAGCATGCTGAAACGATTCACTAGTACACATAGTATTAAGGTGCATTTGTCTTCTATTTTCATTTATTTTATAAAATGTTATGTAATTGGAAAACACAGAAGTTCTCTTGTGTCTTGTGCTCATTGGTTTCAGTTCAAGGTCATGAGATGCAGTTCTTGTTTGTTTGTATCACTTGAAGCACACAGTGTGGAATGAGATTTTTGGTGGGAATTTGTGTGTTTGCTGTTAATTGTTTTGATTCTCTTCACGGTGTTTGTCTACAGGTATACCTCCAGTATGAATGTCTAGATACACAGCACTTAGAGATTGTGTGTTTGGTTTTTATCCTTAGAGCATCCATCTAAATTCCTAAGCATGGGGTAGTGACACTGTAGGAATGGACAGAAGCATGTGTTCCTCAAGCAAGCTGGCCAAGCTGGAGCAAGTTTCTCCATCATATTGGCTTCCAGTTTCTGGAATGTGGGAGTGGACATTTTAAATGCCGGTCTTTTCCACGCAACTTTTATTCCTTTCTGAAGGCTTTTGAGCAGGGTTTCCTATGGGGCCCTGTGTTCTTTATCAGATGGACATATACGCTCACTTTGTCTTTACAAGAAAGATGTAAAGAGAACAGGTTCTGTTTACACAGCCTGTAAGCAAAGGGTGAAATCAGAAATTGTTAAGAATATCTCACTGGTAAACTTACCAATTTTTGATGATCCAATTGAAGGAGGGAAAAAAAAAAAAAACAGTGCTGTAACCTGATTGCTAACCCAGAAGGTTGTTAGTCTAGGAATTAAAGCAAGGTCGGTAGTATTTTATACCCCTTTCATATTCACTGGAAAGGGAAGATGAATGTTACAAAAGGCATTCCTTATCCTTCTCTTTGAGCTTATTAATTGCTCCTCTGGGAATATTCACTGAAGCACTCTCCTGGTCCAGTTATCAAGTTTCTACAGAAGCCTTTGCTTATTACGTGTAGAACAACTCCAGGCTCATTAAGTGTACATGATTGTTAAGTGTTGAAAATACAGGGGAAACAGTCATTACTCACCCGGAATGATGGGCTGTGAGCTGACTTTTGCTGCCAAGGAGCAAGATGACACAAAAGCATCATCTTAATGTTTAATCGGAGTCAAAAAAGCAAATCCAATATTAAAGCTGAGGAAGACAGTAGAAAATAAATACTGCATCCTTTTTATAACTCTGGCTTGCCAAAATATGGAATACTTTCCCTAATTCTGGTTTCTTTATTCCCCCCCCTTTCTACCTCCAACCCAAAATCTCAAGAAGGGTGTACTGGGACTGGAAGAGGTTCGGAGGAGAGCAACAGTTGATGGTCAGTCATGGAATCATTCAGGGTGGGAGGGATCTTTCTTACCTGCTCAAAGCAGGATCAGCGGGATCAGAACTCACTGCCTGGACCTCTTTCGGTCTGGTTTTGTAAACCTCAAGGGCTGCATACTGTACAGCCTCTCTGAGCACTCTGTTTTGTTTCTTGACTTTCCTCATGGTGAAAAACCTCCTTTTAGCTGATCAGAAACTTTCTTGTTTCAGTTCTTGACTGTTGTCACTTGTCCTCCCACCGTATACTGCTGCAATAAAGCCTCATGGGGAAGTACCCCCAGCCCCCTGCCCATGTTGACAGCCTGCTGCTGAACTTACTCTAGTTTATCAATGTTTCTCTTGCATGGGGCTGAAACTGGTCACAGTATTCCAGCTATGGGCTAGCAAGTGCAGAGTAAAGGGGATAATCCCTTTCCTTGGTGTACTGGCTGTGTTCCTGTTTGTGCAGCCAAGGATGCTGATGGCCTTTGCTTGCCAGGGCACACTGCTATCTCCTGTCTGCCATGAACCCAGTGTCATTTTCTACAGAGCTGTTCCCCAACTAGTTAGTCCCCAGCCTGTGTTGGTGCAAAGATTTGTTCTTTTGCCAGGGACAGGTCTTTGTTCATGCTGAATTTTGGGTGCCCTGTTGGCCTAGCCCTCCAGGCTGGACCTTGCTATCAGTGAGTGGTCTTCTTGCCAGTTCCCTGCCATCTGCACGCTTGACAGGAGTCCATTTTTCACCCCATTTGGCTATCTGTTAAAGATGTGAAATGGGGCACATTCCATCACACACTTTTGTTGTACTCCCTTATCACCAGCATCTAGGTAAAGGTTGATCTGTTAGCCTCTGAGTCCAGCAGTTAACCAATTGTCCACCCATCTAGTTGTCTTGTCTGCCCATCTGGATCACAACTTCCCAACTCGAATACAAGAATGTTGTCAGAGACTGTTAACAGCATTGCTAAAATTAAGATAATTGACATCTACTGCTCTCCCCTCATCCATAAATTCAGTTTTTTTGTTATTTTTTTGGGTGGCTTGACAGTAGATGTGTATGTTTGGATCCACAATCGCATCCTGCCTCCATAGATGATACTGCAGCAATGGAAAAGAATAAATAAGAACCTACTATAAAAAAAAAAAAGGCTGAAAAGGAATAAGCCACTCAATCTCTGCTATCCTTGAGGAGAAATGCAGGCACCTTTGAAAGACTAGTTCTATGCATTTACATTTGTAACATTACTGAATACTGAAAATCACGGACTTAGCAGATGAAGCATTGGTTTTGCAAACAATGTATTTTCACTTTTCCTCCTCCATATTGCTAACCTATCCTTGTTGCGATCCTGTCCACATTCCACAGGTGAATTTGTCACAGGAGGCACAGCTCTAACATTTCTTCCCACTCCTCCATCTGCTAACATCACTTTTATTTCCTCCATAGATATTATCCACCTTTACTCTTAGGTGTACAACAAATTATTTAGAGCTGTTCTTCTCAGCTGATACTTAGCTTTGTTTTTCATTTTTGCAATGTTAAAGAAAGATTTCTGTGCCTGAAGGTACTAATGGGTTTTGCGTTTTTTTTCTTTTTTTTCCCCCTCTAAAATATGATGGTCGAATAAGATTATTTAATCTCTCCACACAGCTGTTGACTTGCTTATGTCCTTAGGCCATTGCAGCTACGGTAACACGTCTGCCATCAATGTATTGACCTCTTTTGGAAAGAGAGTTCACTCTTCTGTGCCATTTTCCCTAGCTGTGTTGTTCTGTTACAGAGCTGCACACAATGTACTCTGTCAATACACGTATCTATGTATTTATTTTAAAAAGATTTAGGCGGTAGTGTTGTAGAATGGACTTGGCTTTTATTAGAAAGATGGAGCTTTTTAACAGACTTCTTTTTCCAGAGAAAGAGATTTTCTCATTGAAAATGTGAGACTTCTGTAAGGAGGTAGACCTCATTTGAGAATTCACCATTTGTAGCAAAGATCTTTCCAGTTCAGAGAGAACCTTAATGAATTGGGGAACCTTTCCTTCCTGAAAATCCTGCTTCTCATGTTGCCCCCCTAGTTCTCTAGAGACTGTTCTAATGAGTCTACTCTGTTTGAATGAGTCTAGTCTACTTCACTGAGTGTACTAGACAAGTGGCTTGCGAAGAGATTAAACATCTTGGTCCTTCAGAGTAACTCTCGTAATGTAACCTGATTGTCCCAAATTCACCAAACTATGTAGTGAATGCAGCAGGAGTTGCACCATGTCCTGTTCTAGCACCGACGGTGGCTGGGGCCAGCCTCCCCCTTGCACATGTCTGCTTCTAAACACCCAAGCATGTAGAGCAGATGCTTGTGGAGCAATTGGCTGGGAGGTAAACCTGTCCGGTCAGTGGGATGTATTGATGCATATATTTACATGAAGCTCTATGTGAGCATACCATCTGGATACATATTTAGCGAATCGTGTGCTGTGTATTCAAGGAGTGATGTATGGCAGCCCTCTGCTTGGAGTTGCTGAGTAACATCAGCTAAAGAATGTCTTTTCTGGCTGCTGCATTATTGAAATACACGGGCATGGATGCTCTCTTCTCTTCTAGGTAGGGGATTTGAAACCCCAGTGCTTCTTTCACAGTAGTGAGCTGAGGCTCAGATCAGTTATTCATTTAGCCTTTTTGCCTCCTCTCTTGGATCAGTGCTCTCTTAGAGGGCTGGTCAATTTCATTGCCATGCTTTATATTAACCTACCTGGTCTTACCTCCCCAGGACCTCAGAATAGCTCTTGGAGGTTGGAGGGAGTGAGAGAGATCCGTGACTGTATTTCAGCTATTGTATTTTGCAGAAGGAGTAGCTAGAGATTAGCCTGTTTGACTTGGAGGATAAGAAGAAACATCAGTTTGTCCCAGAGGGGGCAATTCTGAGATCTCTGCTGGTGTGTGGCTCATCTCTTAGTCATGGAAGCTGCTGCATGCCTTTCTCCAACTAACTCCTCGCCTCATGCTCCTTTCTGAGGCAAGGTGGAGCAAGGCACTTTTGATGCTTTTGTCCCCAGCACAGACTGTACGGTTTTGTTTTCATGTTCTTTTTGTTTGTTTGTTTGTTTTGTTTTGTTTGGTGTGGAGGAGAGGGACTACAATACCTTATATTTGTTTTCATATGTAAAATTTTAACTTTGCAGCAGACTCAGCGTTATTGAGTCTTGTGTTACAGATGATAAATACCCCAGAGGATTGACTTTCCCTCTTAGTTCCAAATCACACACGTCCTGATTAATAGTAGGAAGGAGTATTCTTAGAAGAAGTGAAGTTATTTTCACAGTAGTCGAGGATTGTGGCTTAGTGTGATGTACATCAGAGTCCTGTTTCAGCTTGCTCGCCTGATATTTTAGGTCTGTCCCTTAAAACTGGAGTTGAATAGACCTGCCTGCATGGCTGAAGCAGCTCTGTGTGCTGGGTGTTAGGGACCCTGGATCTGTTGTTATTTGCAGGATGAGGTTTTTCACAGAGAACACCTTGTTTGTTTCTGTGATGAAGACGTTCAAAGGGCTGACTGCTTGAATCCAATAACTTCTTCCTGGATAACCATGACAATGTTATGAAATGTTCATGAGCTGCCTTTTTTAATCAGTATTCGTTCGGAATGAGCTCAGACATTACCAGAGACTCTTCTGCTTAATACCGTGTTACAATGCAGAGGTCTCTCAAGATGATGGTGCCTTCGAGAGGCAAGTTCTTCAGTCTTACTCAAGTGGAAGGTTAAAAAGTTTCTTCCACTTATCTTAAGAAATGGGGTGTTGCTTTAAATGACTTATTACATACTATGTAATTATGCGAATGCACATATAGGCCATTACTGGAGGGGGAAGACAGGTGAAATTAATGACCTGCAACACTTTAACTGTCTTTATTTCTTCCTGAAGTACATCAGATCAACTTGGGCACTGTTAATGGAAAATGTCAAACCACTGTTTTTTGGTTTTATTTAGTGTATAAGTTAACGTTCACTCTATTACTTGTTTTTACAAATGTGGATCACTTTTTTCCCTTCAGAATCATTTTAAAGACATTAAATGAAAGATATTATCTAGCTAATGTATTACACAATTCTGAATTTTCACAATATCAGTTTAATTACAGTCTAGATAAGTATTTTGTTTCTTCTTACTTTGGTTTATACCATAAAACAACAGTTAAACTCTGTGGTCGTCAGTATGGTCATTTTAGAGTTTCTTCTTGCATCTTCTGGAACTTCTGAATTTCCTAATGCTTATGTGGATAAATTCTCAGCCTTATTTGCTGTCAGTTGAATCTAATTTACAAATCTGAAAAATAATAACTTCTGTTTTCATATGGCTGTAACTTGGAGGCTTTCACCTATTCGAGGCTGATCTCTGACAAGAATTACTTGGAACAATGTCCTGGTTGTGAGCATGAACAGAGTCACTTCAACTGAATTGTATGAAAATGAAACTAATGTCCATGTTCCTGGAGATTGTTTTGGTAGAATAACAGACATTACAATGTAAAGTACTCTGTGTAGGTTGAGCTGTAGAACTTGGTCTTGGAATAGTTTAAAAAAGTCAGAAAAGAAAAAGACGAAGATAGGATTTCTTCTGGTCTTTGTGGGGAGACCCTAGTTCAGATCTCACACACACACAGTCCACTTGGACCCTGCCACTGGTCTGACTCTGTCCTGGATCTCAGAGTGAAAGCAGGGATATAACGCCCCCCAACAGCACCTTTCTCAGTGTGAGATTCAAGCCTCCAGCTTGCTTTCCTTCTTTATCCCTCCTCCCTCTGGAAGTCTTAATTCACTTCAGCAGCATCTGCTCTGCCATTGCAGCAGATGCCTGGAATATGAAAATAATTAGAAGGATTTATTAATGCATTTAGATACAATACAGCTAACCAGCTTGCCTTTTCCATGACTTTTTCAGGGATCCCTGTCATAAACAGATAACAATTTTGAGTCTGGAGAGCAATCAGATCTTACTTATCTAGGGATTTTGACAGACACTTAAAATGAAAAAGGAAGCAAACAAACAACAACAACAACAACAAAACATTGTGGGTGACTGTGAGCTTAAAAGGGCTTTAGGTAGAAGCCAGCAATTTCTGGCTTCTCACAGGGGCTGAAAGGGTGAGAAGTGGCAAGCAGTAAGCAGCATTGTTGCTCCTATTAGAAAGCACAGGGCTCTGTTGTTCTCATATCTTGAGGACCGTTTGGTGGATCCTCAGGAGAGGGGACTTAATACAAATTCACTCTTGTTTGTTTGATCTTATGAAATGCCGTATTTTATACCTGTCAGTCATAGTCTGACAGCTTTACTGGAGCCAGGCTTACCTTTGTGCAGGGCTGTTTCTATGTGGGAGCTCTTCATGGCATTCGAGGGCTTTCTTTTTTGGGTTGAGCTGAAGGACCACCCTAACCTGTGAATGCAAGGGTCTCTCTCTTTTGAGATGCAGGACTACCTGTGTTTGGCACCCTCAGTGTGTGCATTTCACATATCCTTCGATCTCCTATTTGTTTTCCCTTAATCCCTGAAGTATTTAATGTCACCCTTTGAATTTCATGTTGAGGGGAACTGAGTACAGAGGGGACCTGTTCTGGCTTACATTAGCATCTGAAGAGGGCATCAGCTTGCCTTCCTGCTTTCCTTTAGCAGTACTTCTAGCTAGTTTAAGTGCTTGTAGCTTATTGTCACGCACATTGAGTGAACAGGTGGATTATACATTCCCCAATGGAACCATAGGTTTAGGTTGGAAGGGACCTCAAAGCCCACCCAATTCCAGCCCCCTGGCCTGGGCAGGGACCCCTCCCACCAGCCCAGGCTGCCCCCAGCCCCATCCAGCCTGGCCTTGGGCACTGCCAGGGATGGGGCACCCACAGCTGCTCAGTGCAGCCTGGGCCAGGGCCTCACCACCTTCTGAGTGAAGAATTTCCTCCTAATATCTAATCAAAATCTAAGTCAAACAACTTTTACATTGTTGTTTTTTTTTTTTTGTTTTTTTTTTTTAAATTAAATAGTGATCATGTGTCTCTTCAGAGCTTGGTTGAGCTCAAACATTCCATGTATTTATTGGTAGCTTTCTTGCTGGTAAAGGCAGCTTTGCAAAACAATAATTGGCAGAGATCTCATATTCTTCTACTCATAAATGCAGATGTTATCCAAGAAACTTTTCATAGAGATTCTCCCATTATTTTAAGCTTTCCATCTTGCATTTGTATGCAAATCCTTAACTGAGTATTTGCAAGAAGCAGTTGTGCTCCACCTTGCCCTTTTCTTTATCTCCCTGCGCCACCGGCAGTGACAGTTTTAGAGCAAGGAGAAGGCTAGGGTACCTCTCTGTCTTCTACCGGCTGTCTTCCAGAAATGAGATTTCTTTCCTCTGCAGGAAAATTCTTAACATGTCTGCAGTTGGAAGATGCAACCAAAAATGCTGACTTCACATTCTTTTCTAAAAGCTTTAATGGAAACTGGGTGCCAGTGTGGTCAAGGTAAATGGTACCATGAGGATACTGTACAATTGTAGAGTTGCTTGCATGTTTTCTTTAACAGAATTCCTCAAAATAGCTTCATCATTGTTCTGTGGCACCTTTTGGTTTTGTCTGCCTCGCAGTAGGAGCAAAAAAAAGATTTTAGACATAAGATTGTAGCAGGAATCTCACCTTCCCCCCCCCCCCCCAACTGATTTTTTTGCATAAAGTGACTTAAATTCAAAACAAAATGTTCACTGTGTGACCTATCACAAGTAGGATCTATAGCATCTGATTATGAGCTTGAGGAATCTGGAGAAAGTTTACATTGAATAATTTAGTTTCACAAGGAAAATGTTTAACTCAAAATTTTAAAGCAAGAAAGGGGCTATTATTATGATCTGCTAAATCTGATTATAAGTTTAGTTATTTAATTTTATTGGAATTGAGAAGTTGAATCTTTATTGTTTGTTATAAAATTTCTATATCTACTTAAATACAGAAATAGACTGTTAACAGGACAAGTGTATGTTTCACAAATTATTTGTTGTCTTCCAAAGTTAATTATGTATTCTGAAAATTCACTTTGTTTGCCAACAGAAAACACTTTTTCTGTCCTGTCTGTAATTTGCTGCCATTCATATATATATCTAGTCATGCTGTCAACTATCTGTTTGTGTTGATCAATTAATTATGGATATTGATGTGAACTGGTACTTCAGCACTGGGAATTCAGCAGTGTTGAATTCCTTGACTGTGGCTTTAAAGTTGTTTCTCAGTGAGTATTGGTAATTAAAAATATATGTACCTGACTGGATAAAGCCCTAATCAACATGGTTGAATTTCATAGCTGACATTGCTTTGACCTTGCCAGAGGTCAGACTGGAGACCTGAGATCCCTTTCAGACTGACTTATTCTGTGATATTCGCGTGTATTTATATGTGTGAGCGTATAAATATATGTGTAATATATATATATGATTTATAGAGACACTTTTGAGTGATGTCAGATGTCATAGCTATAATAAATTTTTTTTTTCACTCTGCTGGTTTTCTTTGCCCAGTCTGCCGCTAAGAAACCTCGGAAGTCTCCAGGAGACAAAGTTCGTTTGGATGCTGGAGCCAGGGGAGCAAGTCGTGGAAGAGCTAATGGCCACCCTCAGCAGAATGGAGAAGGGGACCCTGTCACTTTGTTTGAGGTGGTTAAGCTGGGGAAGAGTGCTATGCAGGTAAAATAACTAATTGTGTTACACTTTCATCATTCAGTGTACCCTGACTGTAGGAGTTCATTCTGAGCTATGCTTTTGTAAACAGTTGGCTTTTTTTCGCAAGCTGTATTGGTCCAGTAGACTTTTATGTTTAACATTATCTTAGTCTGTATATGATAAAGAACAGAACGTGCTGTCATTGAGTTGGGGACTGCCACATGTTTCTGAAAAACGAGACAGATCAGAAAAGTCATGTATTTCAGTTGAATTCTCCATTATTTTGTCCATTGCTTTCAAATTGTAAATACATGTTGGTATTAATCAGTCCATTAAATGATAAGCTGTAGTAAGTTTTACAGGAAGAAAAAGTATAAGATGATACTATTGATGGATACAAAGCTTTCTTTCTTTTTTTTCCCCTTTTTTCTTTTTTTCCCTCAAAATAGCTGCTGGCTGAAGCACTTTTGAGTACTTCACACTGCAGCTTGCATTCTTGCTGTCCCCACCAGAGTTACAGATGAAGGCTAAACAAGTTGCATAGGCTTCCTCTGTGGCTGAGGGACAAAGATGGACACACCCTGAAGGCGAATTTTTCATTATAAGATAAATATCTAAGATAGCTATATTGAACCGCCTCTGGAGGTGTTTCTTACTCGTTTTAAGTTTTGATCAGTTACTGAGGTTTTAAAGCATTTATTGGGCCAGATGAGTCCCATCTCAAGAACCTCTGTAGATGATTGTTTCTGACAATATTTGTATGCTTTTTGTAAGTTACTGTGCTTCAGCTATTTGTTTTTGGCACTCAAAGGAGAAACGTGGGCCCAGAATATCAATAACCCATTGCAGTTAAAAGCCAACAGTGGTTCCTACTGAAGGGTTGTTTAAGCAAACTTCCTTTACTTTGCATTTCAACAAAAGGGAATCATACAATATCAGTTAGCATGTTTTGATTACATGGTGCCAACTGACGTGAGCAAAATTATAAATTAGGAAAATTAGGAGCAAAGTACCATTCTTAATGTTACTTTTGGTGTAGCATAAAACCTAGGGCTAATGTAGTCTTCCACATGAGTTCAAGCTATGGAATATTTTCTCTGAGCCTCAAATCTGAGATGTAGTTTTAAAGTACTAATAAGTAGGAAGAAAATATCAGTATTTTTGTTCTTCTTAGTGGCTGTTTTTACAGTTACACAGGATTGACCCTTCTTATCTAGTAGGTGAAGACAGAACAAATTTACTGCTAACAAAGCTACAGATTCTTTGTGCTTCTTCTTCCTACATGTTTTACATTGGGGTTTCCAACTTTCCTTGGTTTTCGACACATTTTCAAATTTTATTTTTGGCAGGATTTGAGGAAACATCTGGAGTCTATTTTCTGGTTTTACTGCGGTACTGAACATATATTATGCTTTACGTAGTATGTTTGTCTTAGAGTTATTGATATTTGCAGGCGCCAAATGAGAAGGAATGTGTGATTGCTTTGATATTTGATGACTGAGTGCGTGTGTGGAATTGACTTTGATACATTTCATCTATTTCAAAAGAGATGCCAACAGAAGTCTTCCACAAATGAATTTCTAAAAAGAAATAGTCTGCATGTTTGTAGTAAGAAACCTTTGGAATTCAAATTGAACTGAATTCAAAGGAATTGTTTTGAAAAAAGTACTATTTGTGTACAGATATATACATAAACACACCCCCCCCTATATACACATGTGCACACACATGCTTAAAATGCACTTAGCCTACATCTTGCTCAGATGAGAAAGAAGTAAATAGCTTGTTGGAAGCCGTTCCTAACAAGTAAACAAATAGTAAAAGAGTAGGCAAGTCTATTTGAAGGCCTGGGGCATAAATGCCCCATTTTTAGGGCCATATTTAGGAACCATAATCCTAAGTTCAAGAGTATGTGCCACTTGTGTACCTTCAAAAGTTTTACTATTGATAAAAAATAAAGAAATTGACAGATCTGTGTAGTGGGAAGCAAGATGCAATTATAATGTGATTAAATTATTTTTAACTTGAACTTCTGGATGATAATCCCACATTGAAACAAAGGTTCTATAAACCAAGTTTATTAGCATCTTTATATTTTTTTTCCTTATTAGCTTAGGGATCTTTATTTAACAATTAGGAATGCTTGGCATTTTTCTTACTCATAGTTTTGATGCAGGTTTTTTCTGGCCAATTTTAGCAATTTTGTCAGTATTGCCAATTTTCAGATAAATTACATATATCTGCATTTGTTAGAACCTCTTTTTTGTTGATATTCAGTTATTTCCCTGTAACATGTACTTAACTTTTTTCTGTAGTGCTCTTAAGTTTGCTTCCAGCAATGAAAAACAGAAAAGTTCATTTAATATATTTTGAGATTATGTGGAAATTTTACTTAATGTGCTTTCATTCCTGACCTGTCTGCTCCAGCTGCATGCTCTCAGAATATATTTTAGTTGTTAGATTTTTCTGTCTTTGTATTGCCAGCTCATGGAAGCCTGTAGCTGAATTCAACTCTCATTTCTTTAAGTTTGTCCTCTATTCTGGTTCTTATCGCAGGGTTCATTTACCTCTCTTCAGGCTTACTGCTGTTTAGTTCTTCCAGGGAAACAAAGTAATGTTAATATTTTGTTTTTCAAGTACACATGACTTCAAAGCTGCTCTTTGCATGTAAATCTTTGCTTCTGTTATGAAGTGTTAGTTGTATCCAAGCTAAGTCTCACTTGAACTCTGTAAATCAGTTTGGTGCCCGTATTAACCTAGTATTGGATTGTTGGCACTTTAAAAAAATTTGTTCTGTAACCTATTGTGTGGTTAGTTGCTTCGGAAGATTTTCTGTTGGCAGCTCTCTCTGTATGTAGTGCAATATGACCAACCTACCTTCCTGTTTTCTGCTGGTACAGTTCTTCAGTCTATCAAGATTGTTTGCAGAGCTTTTTAGGCACACATTTTTCTTTCTTAGGGAATTCATGACACTTTTCTGCTTTTTGTCATTTGTCTCTTTTTTTCACCTTGAATGTTTTTATGGACACAGCTATATCCAGTATATTTCCCCACTCTAAACTTCCGCAGGCAGAACAAACTGTATCATCATTTCTCATGTGCTGAACTGCCTGAGCTTACCCTGGTGGGAATGAAGGGCATGGATGAATCGCCACTCCTGCAGCTGAGCCCCAGTGCAGAGGCTGACTCGTAGCTTAAGCTTTCGTAGGCGCTTCTGTACTGGTCTCTGAGCCTGGCGTTAAGGCAGCAGTGAAGTAAAGAGCATGTGGTGGTTGCAGATTTTGTTTAGGCTTCAATCTGAAAATTTCTTGAGAGTTAATTATGTCCAATTAGCTGTAATAAAGTTTGTACTTCGGTGTTGCTCAAAACAAGCGTAATAGCATTTAGCTTTCTTGTGTGCAAAGGAGATTTGTGCCTCCCCCAGAAAATCGGAGATAATCATCAGTAGTCATACAAGGTATTTGATACCCAAACCTGAACAGATCTATGCCGAGATTACTCTGTATTATGTGCATAGCCAGTCATCCTTATCTGCAGTGAACTGCAAACGTCAATTTAGATGTTGATTTTTGAAATATTTGAACCCTCTGCTTATGCTCACCTAATAAAAGATACCATGGTTTAGAGTTAGACATGGTTCAGAGTAAATATGGCTCCATTATATGGCAACGTGCATTTAGGATCTGTATCCAAAGAGAGCTTTCTGGCACATTGAAATGGAATTTTTCATTGTGCTACTAGTTCTTTGTCTCGCCAGAAGTCAAGAATATACCTCAGTCCTCGCTCTTCTTGTCTGCCCATCTGGGCACACTTGAGTACTTTGAGATGCCCTCCGTGTTCAAGTTTAGCTGCCTTTGTAGCAGCGTAAGCTTACCCTGTCCCATGAGGAAGTTCTCTTGGTTTCCTAGTTTCAGTTCCTCACACATTATTTCTTCCTCGCACCTGGTGGGCTCAAGCTGGCTAACTGTGACGCTCATTCACGGTACCACACTGGCTAGAAAGTTCACGAGCATGAACTTTCATGAGCAGGAGGAATATCACGAGACCTTTTCTTTCCATTCAGTTACTTATCTGAAAGGATTAAAACGTGTCATTAATATTAATTTAAAATATTTCTGAAACGTTAACAGTACTTTCAAGACAATACTGATTTTCAGCATTTATCCGCCTGCCTTTGTTGCAGACTGTGGACTTCAAAATCAATACCTGCAAAAATAAAGGGTATGCATCCCTTACAATTACATGTTTGATCTGTTGGAAATAGTAAGAGAGAGGGAAAGCAAACACAGCTTTCAGCAGTGCTTTTTTTGTTGTTGTTCTGTATGCACTAGCAGCATACTGCATGATTGCCAGTTCCTTTTAATGTAAAGTACTAGGTTTAGATCAGGTTCAGTTACCAACATCTGTATCCAAAATAGTTTTCTGGTGGGAGTTGCCAGTACCTCCAGTATCTTCTCCTATCACTTTTAGATTTGATGACTTGTACAAGATAGGTAAGGTAATCAGTTCTTCCAGAAAGCTGATGTGGCTTATATATCTTGTTAATATGGCATATCCTCTACTGTTTAAATAGCTTTGGATATGCACAACGTTTGGGGCAGAAATAGACCACTGTGGTCTGTAAACTACCTCCTTGCATAGGTCAGGCTGTGGAATTGCACCCATTCCTGTGTTAAGTCAACAGATTCTTCTACGACCCCTTTTTTCTCTAGCAATAATAATCTTAGTTTCATTTAAGTACAAATTAGGGTGGGCCAACCTTAGCAGCTGCAGAGAATCAAAGGGTTGAACCTTACCCTTCCCCCTCAGGTCTCGCTGCAGAGGGTGCTAGTGGTGGCAGGCACCTCGGCTGTTGAGTGGGGAGCAGGAGGGGGCACTGCCTCGAGGCAGAGGCCCCCAGCACCACCCCACAGAGCCAGCCTGCTCCTCAGATGTGCTTTCTCCCTGAGAAGGAGGCTGACGGCAGGGCAACTGACTGCACAGCTTAATCAGCTGCTTCCCAGCACATTCAGCATGGATTAGATTTTGCTTTGCTTACTTCTCAACTGCCCGGAATTTTATCACACGGTTATTTTAATTACATAATTATTATGCAATATAGATAATCTCTATGCTCCTTAGTCCTCCCAGTGGTTCTAGTTAAGAAGAATTGTTATGTGCCTGCTTTAATCTTGCATGAACTAAGGCTGCTGTTGAACAGATTGGTCCCACCTTCTCTCACACCTACAGCTGTTGTTTTTTTACACCTTTCTTGTGTGTTTTGTAGTCACACCAAGAAATAAATTTAATTAGAACGTGACAGTTTGATGGATTTTTTTTCAGCTGGATCAGCTCCCTGATTCAGCTCATCTCTGGCAGCAACTCAGACTTATTCTTGATTGAAGTGACTGTATAACCATGACAGTAGCTACCTTCTATGGGAGAAATTGTTTTACATGTATGTCTTGTTACTCGAGCTCAAAAATTAAAGCCTGCTGTGTCTAACTGGATTATACCAGAAGTCCAATATCCTGTCTCTGACAAAGGCAGATAAGCAAGAGGGTAGATAAGAAGGTAAAATATAGTTCAGGAGTTCTCCCTACCTCTGTCTGTTTGTATCTCAGGGTGAATATGGTTTCTGTATAAACAGTAGCCTTTAATGGCTTTCTTTTTCCTGAATTTGTCTGTTCTCCCTACTAGAAGTCCTCTTCAATGGATAGTGTGTCTGCATCTACCTTGGCTATTTCAGTAAAGGTCTTTGCTGAAGGTGTAATAGTATACACACATGATATAAAGTATCATCCATATTTTTTATGTTGAAGGCATTTTTAGTTTAATTATCCTCTGTTGAATTCTAACAGTGCTGTATTCTCTGACTTGAAGGATGAATAATGACCTTGGGTTTCACTAAGCTGTCTCAGAAACTCCTCAGGAGTTTTAAGTACACATTCTGTAAAGCTTACAGGATAAAATAACTGCAAGTATTATTGTAATTTGAAATAGTATTTAGTTTTGATATTGCTAGATGGATTTCTTCTGCAGCCTAATCTTGCTTTGCTTTTGGTTATATGCTACTGGATTAAAAGGAAGAATCAAAACTAGGTATGCGTTCTCATGATTGTTATACTAGCAACAATTTAGCCACCAGATAAAACATGAATTAATTAAAGGGGCTTCCCTTAATACCAAATGAGTTTTTCTGTTGCTTCTCCCTTGTGTAATTCACAATTGATGATTTCACTGCTAAGGTATGCTGCTTGTATGCCAGTGGTGCAGCATGTGAAGACATTTATGCCTGAAAATACCCATTACGGTTAAAGCCAGAGAAGATTTTACTATCCAAAATAGAATCATTTTTTGAATTATCTGGGGTGATCCATGAACTCTTTCCAAATTGGGCTAGCAAAAGAATTTGAAGTATGGCGTTTAATAAATCGATGGGTCTCTTATTGGTATAACTGATTTTGTTTCTGCACTCCCTAAGGATTTTCAAAGCTCGTGCACAGTGTATATAACTGTTTTTTATGCTTTGTAGCCTCTCAGAACCATTCATGCCTGTGATTGGCTCAAGTTAAGCAGACACAACCCTTAAGAAATTGTGTAGTATGTAAATTATGAGAGATCAGCAGCTAACACCAAATCTGTACCATCGTAGGAAATTGACTTGGTATGAGGCCTTAGCATATTCCACATCTTTTCTGAGGACTTGGGTGAGGAAGTGCAGTTCTAAGTACTGCAGATGCGCTGCAACAAGAGTACTTCTCCTCAGTAGTTCTTACAATCTTAATCCATCTGCAAGGATAATTTTTCCAGTACGTTTTATGCACATAAGACTAATGCCATTTAAATCATGCCATTGTAGCACTCTGAGAACTAAATATTTTTATCTTTCCAAAGTGAGTTTTTTTCACCCAAATGTTTCCATGTAATGTGTTACAGTGATTTCCCTGCATAATGATAGTTCATACCCATTCTACTGCACAGAGGTAAGTTTTTTTGTGAAATGCTAAACACAAATAGGTCTGTATGGAGAGCATGGATTTCTTAGTTTTATTGGGAATAAGTTATTTTAAGATTTTATTCCTTCCCACTCTGTGCTTCAGGAAAAAAAGAAAAAGCTGTATAGATAGACACTGCATTAAGCAGATTTTCTTTTCTCTGCTTATGAAAAAGAGAAACAAGAAACAGGTACTGTTAAATTAAAGTAAGATTTACAATAAAGAATCATTTTCAGAAAATGCTCACTCGGAGTTAGCAAAGCAAGAACTCTCATAATTTAAAATGACCATCTTTAGAGGAAAAAGGATAAATTGCAGCTTTTCAATCTACAGTTCTGTTTTATTAACCTTATATTAGTTTTTTCAGTGGGTGTATATTATACTTGCTGTCTGCAATTTGGAATTCTACCAGTCATCTTGAGGTATAATGCAGAACGTGAAATTGCGTATCCTTGTACACGCTAGGGACTACCTTCTCCCCAGTAACTGTCTGTGTGATTACCTCAGTCTTCACAAAACTTGACCTTAAAAGATTTGTGTTATTAAAAAAAACACAAAACCCTGCGTAAATGAACTTAAAGAATTTTACACAGAGCATTACAAGTCTTTTGCTACTTCCATTTCTTACCTTATGTTCTTATTTTCACTGTTCTCTAAGTTATTCTCACCACCTGTTAAAGCACGTTTTTTAGCTTTTATCTTCTCTTCAGGGTGCTCTTTATACAGATAGTGGAAATTTTTTATTTCCCTGTGCTTTCCTTTCTTGTTTCAGTAAGCTTCAAATTTCATATTGGCAGAAGACATTAGTATGCCTTATATACTTTTATTTTGATTTTTTTGGTAACTTTTATATAAACACACTGTGCGCCTGTCCCAGTCATTTTTTGTCTGTTGTTTTCACTGTAAGTGAAGCATGTCCATGATCAGTTGTATGAAACGGCAAATTATTTAAATGTTCCTTAGCCTCGATTTGACTTAGTTTACAGTTGACTCAGATCTTACACTTCAACATATAGTGTCATTTGTTTTTACTTTGTTTTAGTAGCACTGCTGCCAAATTGTTACTTAATTTAAATTGTGAAATAGCTTTATGAAATGAACTTTCATTAATATTTAGCGAGACTGTGCTAATTTACATGAGCTGGCAAAGTATCATCTGCAGTTAGTCCCTGTGGTTCCTCCAGCACTGTAGTAATGTTCTTGCACTGAAGGAATATGAAATGGATTCATAGCTGAAAAGCCTCCAGGAGGTAATAAGATAACTAGTTTCATTATTTCATTCATTGCATCAGACTTCTGCTTTTACTGGCAATTCAGGCTGCTATTTCTCTTCAATACTAAAAAAAAAATCTGATTTATCTTTTAGCAGACTTGAGATGTGAAGGTCAGTATATCTGTAAAGTTTCCATGATTGGTTTTAAGCTGTTTATTCAGACTGTGGATCTATTTTGCTACTTCCTTAACTTTGTTTAAGCTTCTCATTTCTTGCCTATTAGGCATGTTAGATTTTGTCTTCCAACTGTGCTACATGGTAGTTTTTGAAGTAGAGTCATTGCAGAGTAAATTTCTGCGAGATTCTCTTGAAAGCTGTTATGGGCTTTTGAAAATCTCTGTGCTGACTATGTATTTGTACTATCTGTCATTTGCAGAAGATCTTGATTTTTCACTTAATTCTCATAAGAATAGAAGCATTTTTCAAATTTGAAAAAATAATGTCATTTATGTAGAATGTAGTTGTACGGGCTTGTCACAATGACTGACTAAGAGATGTGGTGCATCTCTGTATATATATGTATATCTATAGCTTATATAGATGTACATGCATGTATATATGTATGTGCGTCCATATATATATGTAGCTGCTTTCTTTTTTCTTTTCCGAGCAGGGAGTGAGAGGGAGTCGTGGGTGTTACTGGAGTAATTTTCATCTCTGTAATCGAGCTAGATAGTTTTTGACTTTTCTTAAAATTTAGTTACAGTACTCCTTGCCTTACTTCAAGCTGGTAATGACGATGAGAACCTCATGTAATTTCTCATTTGTTGTACTTCATAACCTTGTCGGGGCCCTTCCCCTGTGCACACTCACTGAATTTGGTAAATCCTGAAAGTGCTGGTTTCCTGCACCTGGGCAGAATACTGCAGCACGTGCTTCCTAGGAATGCTGAATTTATCACCTCTGTCATGCAGAGCATGTGAGGTGCCTATTTCCATATGATAGATCCATGCTCCCTACTGCATCTGAAGGTAGAAACATCTGGCAGCAGATGGGCACCACCAGAACAACTTGTGCAATCGAAGCGTGCCATCTTCCAGAAGCATTTTGCAGCAGTAGGCGAGAAGCCTCTCATTGGGATAAATTCTTCCGGATGGAGCTGGCTTGTAGCACTCTCCTTTCCAAAGGTCCTTCCCTCCTCCTGTCACTACATGTGCCTTCACCGCAGTGTCCATCCTGCATTTGGGACAGATGACAGGGAGGGGCCAGGGCAGGATGGTGACCAAATGTGGGCCACTGCTGGGAGAATTATTAAGGGAGTTTGCTGCTTGCTTGTGCCTGAGAAGCTCTTGAACATGGGGTGACTGGAAGGAGGGTGCTCACAAGATGAAATCATCTGGAAGGGTTTGTAGTAACCTGTGGGCTGTTGGCTAGATATCCTTGTTTTTAACAGGAGTCTTTTCCTCTATGCAAGTTTATGCAAAATTGTCCTTTTCTGGCAATGATTCCTCGCTGCACCCTTTGCTCTACTGTTGCCTGCCTGATTTCTTTTTCTCTCGTATTCAGCCTTTTTCCTGGTTTTTGGATTACGGCTGGATTTTTGGTTCAGTTGATATTTGTCTCTATTTTTGGTCTGATGTCTATCTTTTTATTTTTTCATCCTAATGTTTTCAGTTTTTATAGCTCTTTTCTGTTGCATCAAAAGTTAACAGTTTGATTAAGTTCCAACTGTTGTAGCATATGTAGTCTGGCTTCATTATCTCCTGTTGCCTTAAACTGTAATCTCTTTTAAAAAAATTACCAACAGGCATGCCAAATGTGCATGAGAGGTTGAATTCTGTAGATGTGTGGGTGTTACTTTGATTTTGATACACTGAAAATCCCCCCCCCCGCCTCGTGTTTAGGGGTTAGCAAATGGGATTTGTGTGGCTGGGTGGTGATGCCCACAGGTTGGGTGCCTCTGTGCCTTGTCACCCTCATCCCCCCTGAGATGCAGTGGATTCTACCTGGTGTAATCATGAGCAGGTTTAGGCAGGAGTTACCTTACCTCACAGTGCAGACGTGCTCTGCACAGATGAAGTACGCTGTCAACTCCACTGAATATTGGCTATATATGTGCATGTATGTATAGCGCACATAGACTGTTCAGTACAAAGGGAGCGACTGGCTGGCTGTGACTATGTGGGCTATGCGTGTAAAGCTAGGTGAGATGAATCGTACCCAAATATTAAAAATGTTAGCTAAAACTTTCTGTCAATCCTCTATTAGGTGCAGAGAATACAGGAGGCAGTCTTTGCCTGCTGTCCCTGCTCCAAACCTTCACTCTGGTTTTGCTGTTTTTATCTACTGCTGGTGCTAAACACTCTGCAGTGCCTCAGGTCTCGTCCGCGAGTCTTGAGATCAGCTGCTTGACTTCGTTCTTCTGTGAATTGCATCGGGGTTCTGGCTTGAAAAAACAAGTACTGTAGTAGGCGGGATGGAGTGGACGCTTCTTGCTCAAGGACATAGCATGTCCCTCACAAATTCTTTGTATATAAAGAGACCGAAAAATAGCAGAAGGTAGATGAGCTGAACTAATGCTCTGGTTTTGAGGTAGTACTGCAGAAAGCAATTAAATAACTGTTTAAAAGAAGAATCAAAATGGAAAGATCTTCGTACAGGTCTTCCCTCTGATCCTCCTCTTTTAAATCCAGATGGGTTCATTGACATAATTTATAGCACAGACCAGAATCATTTGCAGTGCTGTAGCTGAAGGGGCAGAATGTTGTAGCAAGAAACAGGAGCAAAACTGAATTTGGAAAGGAATCTCTCAGGCTAGCCTTACTTCTACAAGGAGTGCTTTATGTGAAACATATATAGGTAGAGCACAGACACTGGCTGAGAACTAGTTACTAAAAACAGAACTAGTTACTAGAAAAAACATTTGAGATTTTCCAGGCTTGAAGAATATAATAAACTTATTTAGAAATTATTAGAAATTTAGAAATTATTAGATTAGATTATTATTAAATTTTATTTAGAAATTATTAGAAAATGTTAAGAGATGTGTGACAAGGATGAACAAAGATAAGGACGCGAAAGTATTTCTGTGCAAGCCACGACAGCACAGAGTAGAATTCTTCTGCCTGAGAGATGCGAAGTGGAGAATATGCTGGAAACATGGAAAATGGAAATAGGTGCTGGAGGTTTGTGTTCTCTTCTTCCTTAAGAATTAGGTAGCATCAGATAGAACTAGCTATTGGCAAGTTTAAAACAAAAGTTGCACTTTTTTAAAGTGAGTATTTAACCCTTGAGACATACTGCTACAAGATGCTGTAAATGGTAACATTTTCTGGCTCACAGACACATTCATGAAAGGAAATATAACGTCTCTTGAACCATATTCACGCTCAGGAAGCTTCTGAGCTGCAAATTAAGAGTCTGGGAGAGTAACTGGGAAGTATTGGTATATTCTTGCCCTATTACGTTTTTCCCTACATGAAGCTCTGTGGGGCGGGACAACCTGTGGTCTGGCCCAGCACAGCTGCTGGTTTTTAGAGTGAAAAAATTTGCTGCTGGCAATTGTATGTTGCTCTGATATCTACACTAATAAAGCTGTTCAAACAAATGTTTTAAGTTGTCAGTACACCAGCAGGCTGGTCATTAAGCTTTGTCAATATTTGTTTTAGTAAATAATTTTTACATTTGGTTAAGTTTGGTTTTATGTGCTGTGGTGAATTCTATGAATGATTGATACTGACAGGAAGAGGGCTAAATTCGTGATGAAAAAATAGCGAAGCATTCTGGATAGTCAGTTTTGTGCTACTGCTTTATGTTTTCTCAACAAGATTAATTTGAGGCCAAGACTTTCTTTTTGATTTCTTCTAAGTAGCAGATGGACAGTGTTTTGTAACATTTCTTCTCCTACTGTGCATGCGAGTGTATTTGTAGACAAAACCTCTAAAAACTTATTTTTTTTTTGGTACTTTGAATGTGTAGAGACTCATGCTGGTTGTTGAACAACATGAGAATGCTGATAGTCTCATCCTGACTTGGGTTAGGAACAAGTATAGTGACCTGTGTTAAAGATGGAGCGTGTTGGCTCATTTCACAGAGGCTGTCGTTCCTAGTATGTACAAAACTGTTTTCTCTCTGCTTCCCTCTTCCAAACACTTGCTGAGGTCCTACTGGCAATCGGGAGATTTCATTTGGATAAGCTGGGAACTGCAGAGGGATGTTTCCAGAAGCTATCCTTATGTCTGCCAGTTCAGAAAGAGGCAAAATTTTTCCAAGAGGTTGAATTATTTGAATTCTGACCTTCCTATTCATTCTTTTTCCAGCTTGCTTGAGAAGCTGATTGAGGGGGATTAGGATTTTTAAATTTAATTTTATAGAAATGCATTATAAACCTGAACTCCCAAAAATCAAATAATCCATTTGCAAGGTGTGTTCCAATAGTATAGTCAGGCTAATCAAGCTTCTCTTAATGAATGCTATCACATACATGGAATGGTAAAGATTTTTTTTTCTCCTAATAAAATAAGTAAAATATATTATTTGGTTACATTAAATATGTACAATTCATTACCTTTATTGTGTATGTAATTGAGGAGGTCCAAATAAAGAGGTTTACTAATGCTGTACGTTAGTGACATGGAAGGAGGTCATACTTGTATTCCTTAAGTGTGAATTGGGCTGAAGAGGGACCTCATCAAACCGTCTTGCTCTTCTAGAACAGTTCTTAAAGCACTTCCATAGTTACTTTGCTTGCTTTGTCCTCATTGCTCCATTGTACTTACATCAGGAGTTTTAAAAATCCTGGGTCCCCCCGGCGCTGACGGGGTTCAATAGTCAGAATGTGCCTGTATGGGAAGCAGCTACGGGCTTTGCCATTCACTGTGTGGCTCCACATTCCTTTCGGCTGATGTACATCTGCCATTAACTCTTTCCAATGCTGTGACGTGATTGCACTTTTATGTTGACAGGCAAAATTCATTTAGTGCCATTTCTCATCATGCCACTGAAGCATGTACTGTGTCGCCAGAGATTAATACATGACAAATGACAAACCTTGACACCTGTCTGCTTTCTGTCCTCCTCCCTGCTATCCTTCATAATAATCACTGCATGCTATGCCTGCTTATCAGTGATTATAAAAATATCTCCTGACTATATATAGTTCTGAGTGCAGTTTGAAACCGATTCCACTTCATATACAGTGATTCAGGTGAATTATTGACTCCCAAACACTGTAAGACCAATTTCTATGTTTTGTATTCACAAAATAGTCTTCATTGCATTCTGTCTTCCTGAACTATGTACAGTGTTTATGAATGATTGATATACTGCTTAGACCTTTAGAAATACTGAGATGTGCATTATGTATGCATTGTAAATTCAGTTTTTATCCCAAAATGTTTCTATTCATTAGTTTTCTGGGAGTGTATGTTGGTCATTCTGTATGGAATTATAGTATTTGTTTTTTCAACACAACTGTGAAACTGTATAAATACTGTGAGTTTTGAGAAATTAAAGTGATTTGAATTTGAATCTGTGTTTATACGATTACAATACCAGAAAACAATGCATATAGTTCTGTTCTCTAACAGTATTTGTTCTGTCTCCACCTTAAAAGAAGGTGTATAGATTTCTGCATTTGCACACACAAGTTATGCAAAATAAATTCTCAGCTATAAAATTATATTCTGAAAAGAATAGTGATTGCCTTATAATAAAACACTTTTTAAGAGTGTCTGATAAGTATTCTTTTTTTCTTGACAGTCTGTGGTGGACGACTGGATTGAATCATATAAACAAGACAGGGACATAGCACTTCTGGATTTAATCAACTTCTTTATCCAGTGTTCAGGATGTCGAGGTACAGAACGTTGGATACAAGTTGTATAGAATAAATCTGACAGTCATACAAACGTGCGTTAGTGCAAATGCTGGTAAAGATGTGGGAGGCACGTGGATTGGTACTCCTCATATGCATGGTTGGTATAGAAATATTGTCTGCATTCAGGAATAATTTTATTTAAAGCTTGTTTGTCAAGGGCATACCCTTTCTTTTTCTCACTTTCTTGCCATCATCCTAAAGTGTACAAATCCTCCCAGAGATACTCTACTCGTCAGCAAAAGGAGACCAAAGATCTGTTAATCAAGGTAGGCGTATCTTTACTTCCCCTTTCTCTTTCTTCCCAAATATTTTCTTATTACGAGGATTAGTAGGTGTAGCTATGCTTCAACTGCTTTTTTATTCCTCTCTCTCTAGGAAAACAAGATTTTTTTCATCTGAAGAGGAGGGAGTCAAGCTTCAGTTGCCTTCAATTAGCAAGAGAAGATTTTTTTGGATAAAGCACCAATCTTACTTCTTCCTCTGCAATACTTTGTCAAGTCAGCGGCGTGGACAGTCTTTCATACCGTATTTAATCAGCCTCCATTACCTGGAATGGGCACTATTTCTAGCATTCCTTTGCCACATTGTGCTTTCTAACGAGTTTTTCATGTGTTGTTTTTTTACAGTTAACCTTGAAAACAGAGAGAAACAAAGCTCTACTCTCTCTGTAGCATCCAGAACCAAACTGTTGTTTGTTTCCTGATGCTTCCTATAATTTGCTTTGAGTATAATTGAAAATAACCTATAATTCAAAAATGCTTTTTCCCCATTTTGTAACTGACGTGCAAATACATCGTTAGACCATCAAATGATTTGGGTACAAGTCCCTTTTCTTCTTTCTTAACTATAAGGAGAAGTCCCAAGTACAGTTAAAAGCATCAGAGAAAAAGAAATATAAGCCATCAGTAGTAGCTTCAGCAAGCCTTTTTTTGTAGCTTAGGGAAAGAAACTTATTTTATGGATTATAGGAAAGACTGGAGCCGTGGAAGCATTCTGTGAAAGGGCTAAAGCTTAGGGTTTAGGTTATCAACCTCTGTCAATGTCTATACTGTTCACACAGATTACCTAAAATATTTTTCAGACTTGTTTTGCAGCTTGTGTGAAGATGGTTGCATTCTGTTTGCCCTTTTTTAACACCTTTAAAGGTGTACATTAAAAAAAAAAAAGAAACGTCTTTTCAAGAATTTGGGCAGCATTAAACCAAAGGGGATCCATGGCCATATGTTTTTATTCTTAATGGAAGCTTTTGGTGTAGTCATGTCATAAGTATATCTTCATTCCCTTGCTGTTCTCCTGTACTTTCTACTTCCTTTCTTTCTCCTTTTTGGAGAAAGCAGCAGTCTTAAAATCTCAGAAGAATCGTATTTTTTAACTTCGTTTCTGGTTGACACAGGCTGAATGCCAACTGTCAACCATATGCTATTGGAGCCATTGCTTCCCAGAAAAGCTTTCCATTATTGGCTGCAAAGCACAGCATTTTAAGTGGCTGATGTCGTTTACTTTTTTTCTTGGTGGTAGTTTTATGTTTTGTTGTGGTGTTTGTTTGTTTGTTTGTTTCATTTTTTAATAGTAACTTTCTATCTGTTTTCGGTATTCTGTTTTGCACCCACAGGAGTATCTCTCTGCCGAGCTCATGTTAGTGGTCCTCCGATTCTAAACAGCAATGATAGGAAAAAGAAAGCAAAAATGACTTGTCCCTTGACTTTACAGTGTGTTTTGAGGGATTTATTTCTGTGATGGAATTTTTGCAGTGAGTATGGTCACAGCTGTAAACAGGGTTAAAATCCTGGCAAACAGCTCTGTTCTTTCCTGTTCTCAGTTGCGGCTTTTCCCCTTCCCATTCTAGTAAACATGCATGCTCACTAGAATAAGTAAAAGCTTTTTCAGAAGAGAGTGGATAGGGTGAAATGCATAATAAGCTATCCTTAATTAAAATGAGGTATGGAAATTTGGGGATTTCCTCTGTTTTGTGAGGAAGACCAAAGTTTATTTTTCATGGCAAGAATATATGCTCTAATATATCACAGATAAAATTCCTCAGGGAACTTTGGAAGTGATGCTAGGTTTGATAAATCTAGTGCTTTGATAGTGCTTAAAAGCATTTGATATCTAAATCTATGTAAAATGCACTTAGCTTGACATTTCTTGCGACAGTTGTAAAATGGTGAAGAGCCTGTGCCTATTTTCTGACTTCAGTTAGATATTTTAGGCACAAAACTTAATAGCTTTACTTAGCAATAGTATTGACCCTGACAAAAATATCTTTATATTTAGAGAAATACAGATCTTTATGTATTTATCCCATTCTATTGGGCAGCGCATACACTTGAATGAACCTCTTAGCATCCTCTGGTTTTGCTTAGAGATCTTCCTGAAATTAGAAGTGATCTGTTGTAAATATAAATAAGCAGGCATGTTACATAAAGTATTTTAAAATGGAAAATTTATGTATTTTGCAGGCTAACATACAAGAACTGTGCAACTTTGAATAAATATTAACCAGATATTCAAGCATCTGTCTGTCCTTTGTCAGCTCTTCCGAGTATTTAATTAGTTACTCTCTATGTAATGTGTTCTGGTTCATACAATGACAATTAAAACACAAAAGATTTATTTTTAGCATGACTTCAGTTATCTTTCTTGTATTCTAAGGATCATTTAGTATAAATAAGAAGGTTGTACTATTGAACTACCAAAAGCATCTCATTCAATATCTGGATTTTCACTGGGGTTAAAATCACTTTTTATGCCATCTTTCCACTAGTTTTCGCACTCAATCTGTATGTTTGTTGCCTTTACTGATTTTGATTACCAAAAAAAAAAGTGAAAAGAGTTAAATTTTCCTTTATCCTGTCTTTTTTTGTTCTTTAAGAATATCTGCCTTTCACAGTTTATTGTAGTTTTCTTTGTGATGTAACATGGTGTTTCTGTGAGAGAATGGCTGACAAGGGTTGGTAAACTGACTGAAAATAAATTATGTTTTGTTTGTTTTGTACCATTTTAAAATGCATTGCATTTTCTAGAAGGAGGATCTTGTATTACATGGTACCTTAGAAAGGTTAAAAAGTTAGTGTTCAGTTTTAAAATAGCTTTTATTTTTGGAAAAAGAGCAAATAAATGCTGTTTACCATCGCAGGAAAAAGGTTTGTTTGTTTAGTAGGAGGTATTTTTCAGAGTATTCACAATCCATAAAGAAGGTGTTATTGTATTTGCCGCCTTCTGTGTCTGCCAGAAAATAAATTTAGGGTTTTGTATTTTTAGTGAACAGGGAACTTTCTTGAATTTAGGCTGTCATAATGATAAATGGATTTTTTAATTAACTTTCACATGGCTGGAAGGAGAAAGTGTATCCATACGACTGAGTTTTCCATTTCAAATTTTGTAGCTTGGTTTGTAGCAGTGCGGATACAGGCATCCTCCTCTCTTGCAGACAATTTGCTGATCAGTGTTCAGTTTTCTGTGATTTTTTTTGGCACTCTATTCCATTGCTTTCTTATTTGAAGGATTTTTTTTTTTTTGAATACTTGCATAAAGCACAGCGTAGTGTGTTTAGATCTCTGAGCTAGTTGCAAGCAAGCTGAAATGTCTAATCAGCAATATGCATGCGCAGGTCCCAGAAGCATTATAACTGTGTCAGTATGATGCTGCATCTGGGCTAATTAGCTGTGCCTCTCAGCCTGAGTAATTAGCTCAGGTATCATGCTCTGCTGCTATGACAACCAGGCTGTTTCCATTTCTGGAACTCCATGCATTTAGAGCTGCTTTGGGGATCTGCATTACTGTCTGCTTTTGCCTTCTGTTATTGATGTAAAACAAACAGAAAACTCCACAAGCACTCTGACCTTTCTGGATTTTAAAGCCTGAGAGCCATGCTTGTGGAATAAATATATATTTTTTCCTAACCAGAAGCAATTAGTGGTTGAAACAGCCTCTTAAGCTGTGAAGGACAAACCAACCTATCGAGTTCATGTAAGAAAAGAAGCTTTCTTTTGCAGGGGAAAAGGGTCTCTCACATGTTGAAGAGAACTACTTAAAGTACTTCAAGTACACAGTGAAATTATTCCCATTCTTTCTCTCGCTTTCCTCTCATTTCTTTTCTGATAGGTAAGCCAGAAACCTGTAACTTCTTAAGAGGATTTTCAGAAGTGCTTTGAGCTCTGCATCTTCTGGTAGCCTTGCCCTGTATTGGACAGCTTTAAGACCCAAGTTACTGGAGAAACAAAATTGGTGAAACTTCCTCATGGTTAAATTCTTAGCCTTATAGCCTTCTCTGGATTTTAAAGGGCTCTCCCTTAGAAAGTTTGTGATATGGCACGCTTAAGTTGATTTTAGGAGTAGTACTGTTGGTCAAGGAAATGGGTGGATTTCCTTTACATGAAGATTTTCTCATGTGTCACGTTCCACCTCAAAATCTTCACTATTATTTTTTGTTGTTGTTTGTTTGTTTTGAGGAATTAAATGTTAATGAATAAATATTCAAACTGCCATCAGTCAGCCGTTATTGCTGCTATTGTTTAGTGTTATTTTTTTAATTGCAAGTAAGCAGGAATCTGCATAAGAACTTTGTGCACAATATTGAAAGCTGAATGTTTTTTATTGACATTTTCCTTGTGAATTGGGCAGTTAGGGGTCCACGCTCTTTCAGCTTGAGCTTTGAATCTCTAGTTGTTCCTGAGACATTCTGGTAAGAAGTTCTGAAAAAGTCTGTGGTCAAATGGTACAGACAGAGTCAACAAGTGCGGGATTTATGAGCTAGCTTGTTTGAACACAAGACGCGTGCTCATTTTGATTTTTATTAATGTTCTGTGCCCTTAATTAAGGACATGGAGCAAGCTAATAGGTTTATGCTTTACCTAAGGAAATTGAAGGCTAAAACCAGGAAAAAGCACTGTGAAGTGGCCATTGTATGATTGGCAAACGAAATGAGCAAACAACTGCTTGCTTTGCTGTTGGGCAGGATTTCAGAAAGCAAATTAGTGAGGAAATAGCATTATTTACTTTGATTAATAATGTTTTAATAGGAGAATAATGTTGTAAATATAATAGTGTTTTGGTTTAAAAAGGACAGATTGGTTACTTGAACACAGTTTTGTTTGTGGTCAGTGGAATGATATTATTCTTACAGATGAATGCTATTGAGCACTGAAAGAAGACTGAATGACAAACGTAATTTCCTGCAAATGGTCCTTACATAAGGAACTGCAAAATTGTGAGAAATGTTGCTGGCTTTGGCATGTGGTAAAATGCTTCCTCTTCAGTCATTCATGTATTATTAAGTAATTGATAGCCTGAACATATTTAATATTTTTAACAACTTAGAAAACGAAGTTACTGATTGTGTTGGAGTTCACATTTTTATTATGGGTATAAAGCATAAAATGCACTTTCTCAGTTTGTTCAGTAAAACCCCTTTTTAGTGTGTGAGTATAGGGGAGAATTTGCAAAGTAAATGACTAGTGCACATTAAAAAAAAAATGATGCTTACCTGTACATGATTTAAGTTCTAGTAATGTCAAGGTTTTATAAAATATTCTGTATGCATAGTGTACAGAAATAAATATACATCCCCGATACCTTTATGAGGTTTTAAAAAGATACCGCTAACCACATTCAGAAATTGGCAGGTAAGACTGAAGGATAGAAATAACTCAATTTTCTTTTTAATTTCACATGTGGTGAAGATAAACCAGATCTGAACTTTCTACTTCTTGATTCTGAGCCCCGAGGTCATTTTTACAATGTGTTTATTTTGAAGTGAAACCTTACAACGTTCAAAGTGAAAATAAGATGCAGAATATTAACTGGCTTGGGTGGAAAATAAATTAGGTTACCAGAGCTGCATTAAATGTTTCATCAGTTCAGTTCTTTAAGTGAAGATAGATAAAGTTGTCATATCAAACATTTGACAAGTAATATGGTTATGTCCAAAGTGAATTTTTGTGAAAATTTGCATATGGATTCTTTCTGTTAAATTTCTTGAAGCTCAAGCTTTAATGTCAGTGGCTTTTAAATCAGAAAAGTTTTCCATCTTTCCTTCTGTTTTCTGCAGAATGGCCTCTATACTTTCGTCTCATGTACTTCTTCCTATCTTTTTCTATTCTTTAGCTCTTCAGAATTTGACTGTGGGAATAATAGCTACAAAACTCTGCTTTGTGGGTTCGTTTGTTTGTTTTCAAGCTTTCCACCTTTCTGACTTTTCTAGAAGCCTTGAAAAATTAAAAATAAAAGAATTCAGACATGAGAGTATGGAAAAGGTTTGAAATAGTACATCACAATCTTAAACACCTGTGAGCTGATGGCCTCTTTTTCCTAAAAGGTGCATCCTACTGCTTTCAGAAACCAGTAGAAAAAACTGCAGAAATCTGCTGACTGTGCAGTACAGCAGACATGAATGAAGGGCATGCTGTGGTTTCATAAATTGCTGAATGAAATACCTGCTGTTTTGACCTCTGACTTCAGTCCAAGAGTTTTCCCTTGGAATTGGTAACAGAAGCAACAGTAATTTAAAAGAAACATTTACTTTTTTTTTATTACTTTCTCCATGAATACATTGAAGTATTTGTATATCAAGTACAACCAAAAATAAGTGGGCTTAAAATCAGATACTAAATGTTTTATTAATGGAAATTAATTTAAAATTTTAATTTATGTAAAACAAATTTATTCAATTAATTGACAGGACTAGCAAAACCGGAATGTTTTAGAGCAGCCAAATGCATAAGGAAAGGCAAGCTCCCTTTGAATGTATAGTGAATAAAAGCAAGGTCTGCACTGCTGGTGCTGTATCATATGTTCAAATCTCTGCTAAAAATGAAAGCACTTGTAAGCATGGAACAAAGTTTGTGTTCTTCTTCTGTGTACTACTTAGTGAATTCATAGCTTGTAACATCATTTTTGGGACTGCTCATTGAAGATAAATTGTGTAAGGCTTTCACATATTGCCACTTGTTTTCCAGTGTGTTCAGTTAATTACATACATATCAATCAGGAAAATGGTACTACTCATGTGACTGTAAAGGCACTATTTGAGAAGTTTCTATCAGGTCTATCATGATGCTTTAGTGCTACAATTATTTGAAAAGAGAAGACCGATAAATACCCCTTGGTATTAAGGCTTCAGAATAATTGTGTTACAGGTCATATCTGTATAATTTCCTCTTTAGTTATGCTTGGTTTGTTTTTTATGTAATATAAATTGTTGTAGGAGGAACCCCTCTGTACTAAACAGATAAGGAAAAACATCAGTTTGGTGGGTTTTTTTGACAGTACTGCTCTAAGACTTATGGGCTGATTGTGCCTGCCTATGAGTTCATCTTTACCTATGCATTAGATAAGTTTGCTAGAATTTTTTTTTTTAGATGACTTAAAATGTACTTTCTGTGAAGACAGAAACTATTTATAAAAAGCCATCAAATACCACTAGATCTTAGTGCTTTCTAACTAGGTTACAGATACAATGACTTCTTGCCTCTCTTGCCTTTCCAAACATACAAATTCTGCTGGTGTTAGAGTCAGATTTTCCACACCAGGAGTAGGAAGTAAATTCTAAAAATGACTTTTTTTTTCAGGTAACACTGTAGTTGTGGTTCTCTTTTACATTAAGGAAACCATACTTAGTTTATTAAGTATAGTGCTAGTACACACTTCGGTTATTACTTTTGAAGAGAAAGTCAGGGATGATTAAGAAGGTCTGCATTCTAATGAAACAGCCTTATTCTCTGGCACAAAGAAAGTTGTTAAACCCAGTGTTACCTTAATCTGCAAGGATTCAATAGTAGCTGGATATAGAAGAAAAAGAGCAGCTAGGGTTTCAAAGAAGGTGCATCAGAATTGGGAAGAATAAAAAGCGGACTCTTACAGAAGCAGACACAATCCTCTAACATTCCAGTACTACTTACTTTATTCCCTATTTACATCAGCCTTCAGCCTCAGTCTTCTTCAGCCTGAACTATGACCAGACGAGCCTTAAAATTTTTCACCTCCTTTTAACTGGAAGTTATGACATTTCATGGTACTGTCAGGATCAAATCTGTTACAGGGCACACTGGTATATATGGCCTTTACCTCCATGTTCTCTTCTTTTCCTATATTTGCCTCAAGCAAGAAGCATGGTACAAATTCCTGGGATACCTGGAAGGGTGGAACAGGGTGTTGCACAAAAGTGCCATAAAATCTTGCAAAAAGAGGTTAGGAGCAACCTTTCCAGTACTCTGTATTTTTGCTTAAGTAAGCAAAGCTGAACTCAGTTTTTGGATAACTCATCAACTGAGAAGTGGGTACATAAGTAGAAATGTTTGGCTTCTCTTTCAGTTAGCATCATTGGCTTAAATGAAACTGGTATTCATATTTTCCATCAGTAGCATTGGTATTTCAGTTTGAAACTGCCTGATTTCATAAAGGGATGAACTCTACAGTTACAAGGTTAAAACACCTTTGACTGATGAGAAAGTCTTTTCTCTCAGAAGTAGTCTGCTGAGTTTAATAGGCACCATCTGTTGTGGAAGTAAACCTCTACAAAGTCATAACATGATCTTTCGGAATACCTTTCATATAGTCGTCAGATTTACCACAGTCCCTACTATTTATTTGATTTATTCATTCATTCTTGAAATGAGTCTAGATTGCTTGTAAAATGCTGTGACTTAGGAAAGCAAAATCATGGAAAAAGGGCCTAAAAATTTTTGCCACTTTTTGGAATGAAAACTTACTGTAGGTATATTTAATTATATAGATCGTAATATTGTTGTTCTTGTTGACCATATATAGATATAGCCAATAATGGTATTAGAAATAACCTTTTATTACAGTCAAGAGATTATCAGATCCCACAATTCTCAAGGGATTAACCCATTAAAACAGGTTCTGCTTCAGATCTAATTTAGTATGACAAGAATGCATTTGCTATTGATCTTGTTTATTCCCAGTACAGTCTCTTGGATAAAGAATATATAACCAGCTATATGAATTGAACTGTGAAGTAATGCAGGTAGCTCTATGACAAGAGTTAGAGGTCATACTTTTCTAAAATACTGCTAAAGAATGACATTGTTTTTAAAAAAGTCATTGACATTATGAAGTGATTTTCTTGAAATTTCTGCCTGGGTAATTGTGATTATTTTTGTAACTTAAATGCTGCACCTCAAACAGTTTTATTTTGGAGATTGAATTGGGCTTCTGTTTACACAACTATGCAAGGCAGTAAATTGGATCACCACAAAGCACCTCTTACCAAAGGTTTTTGTATCATCCAGATGTAGAATCAGATACAACAAAATACAGAACCAGCCCTACCTTAAACAACAAAAACAACTGGTCTATGTTGTACTAAAAGTTGTTTGGAAAGTAGAATCGCAAGTCTTGAAAAAGGAGATCATGAAGTAAACTAATGAAGTGAGAATCAAAAACTGATCAGATCACGCTCTTAGACTTAGAAACAATTTTGGAATAATATCATTAAACTACCAGAAAATTATGTAGTCTTCAGTTATTCTTCCAGAGAGACGACAGACTGGAGTTTTACATGGGCTTAATTTGTCTCTGGGGACAGAAGTAGGAGTAATACTTTAGAGCTCAGGCAGGTGGATAACAATAAAATTAATGAATGAAATAAGATAGAAAGTGGAAGATACTACATTCTATAGAAGAAAGCCACATTGTTTTAGCGTACTGGCATCCCTTAAGCATAAGAACAAAGTAATGTGGAAAAGCAGGTGTGCGCGAAAGCTGTTAAGAAAATTAGTATATGGCCATCTATTAAAAGAAAGGGCTAAATTTTCAATTTGGGAGACTAAAGCTTATTAGTAAGTACATCACATGGTTTATATAGGGAAATGGGAATACGTGGAGTGCCTTTAATTATGCTATAGAATAATGAGGAGATTTCTGAGGGACCTAGCAGCGCTGCTAAGTAGCCTTTCTTTTATTAAATTGAGAACTGTTACTGTATTTGATGATGGAAAAAAATACTTCTTTTCTAAATAGTTTAGCTGAGAATAGTTTTGCAGATTTTGTGGTGGTAGTGGAACTTTAAATTGTGGTGACCTGAGCGTGTGGCAGGTTTCTGTTTGGTTGATTCAAGCCATTTTTGCCCACTGTTTTCATCTTGTAGTTTTCAAGTCAGTTTAATTAATTAGCCAGTTAGGGTGACTCTGCTCATTGATGAAGAAGAGGAGGATATATTCAAGAAGAGCATCTTTGGAGCTTAACCAAAGATTGCTGTTATTCTTGTGTTCTTACTGGTTGCCTTTTAGCTATTTTTTTCCTAATG
Organism: Cygnus atratus; assembly: GCF_013377495.2. Lineage (NCBI taxonomy): Eukaryota > Metazoa > Chordata > Aves > Anseriformes > Anatidae > Cygnus > Cygnus atratus. The sequence continues at coordinate 9,713,224 of NC_066370.1, forward strand.
GTGGAGAAGACTAAAAAGGGAAAGATTTAGCACACCAAGCAAGATACGTTTCCACAGATCCCCGTAACAACTTGATTTATTTCTTCCAGTTAGAGCTGGTTTTATTGATTCCCTTTTTGTTTAAGTTATGATCCCAAAGAAATTGAGAATCTTTACAACTGGAGTTTATGTGAATTGAATTCGTACTGTACTAAGTGAGCGTGTGTACGACAGTGTGTATGTAGGGAGCTCCTTTGGTACCAAGGATATTGTTTATCCGACTTTTGTTTAAAGTGAACTCAACCCAAGTCCTCAAATTGCCTTCAGACTATTTTACAACCCCAAAAGGCATTGAATCCTATGTCATCCTAACTGCTTCTGTAAATCAGCCTCAAGGATCATGCGACATGTCAATTTTGGACTCTGAAACTGTCAGTGAATTATTAAATGTTAAGGAACTGACAATGGTTGCTGGGCCAGTCAAGTTACCAAGTGTCCTTTCTACCCTGACACCAAGTCTTGTAACAGAATTTCTTGTGTGGAGGTTTCAAAGTATAGAGTCAGCTGAAGATCTCAGTTCTTGTGAAGCAAACACCGGTGGGGAATGTAGTGGAAATCATTAAAATCCTTTCTTTCAAGTCTTTGAAGATGAGTTACTTCAGATCTGCAGTGAGGTGGTTCTTCTAGAACTGTGATTTAACAAAAAGAGAAAATCTGTTTTTTGCAGTCCAAAATAGAAAATCAAATGTACTAACATTTACTTTTGAAGAGAGAAGAATGTGAGTATTATGCCTGACTAGAAATCATAATTTCATACTGCTAGGTCACTGTTGGTAAAACAACAGTAAACCACATTCTCGTCAGCTTCAGAGGAAAGGTGTAAATTTGTTTTCGTATCTTGCTGTATTGTTTGGCCAATGGGTAAATGACCACTGTCAGAGTAGCTTTTTGCCTTGAATTTTAAGAAGATTGATATATGGATTGAGAGCACTTTGATTTATAATTTTCCTAGCAGCTGTTGAACTGTAAGTCTTTTCAGCCAATTACCACTGACTTTGCTTCCAGAAGATGAAGTCTTTTCCATTAATAGACAGAAGAAAATATATGCTAGTGCTGGTGCTACTTGTGGGTATTTCTGTAATAGATTGGAATTTTATGGCCTGATTAACAAAGGAACCATAAGGGATTCAAACTGTCTTGAATTCTTTATCTGAGTTACAAAGGGTTTAATCTTAATGGTAATGGTACAGGAAACATGCATGAGTTAATCTGCTCTTTGTTCTCAAATTATATATATATATATATATATATATATTATTTTTTTTACTGGACACACCAGTCTTCCAGTGCTAGTATTACAACCAACATAAAGAAGGTTTATAGTTGATCCAGAGATTTGACTTCTTGGTGAAGTATGCAAAGTATAGCTTATTCTCTGCCAACTTAACTCACATGATATTTCACTGAATAATATACTTTTTGACAATTTATAACGAAAGCCATGACTTACGTTTAATTTACAAAGTGTACATGGAGTTATAATAATGTCAAACTTTTTTTTTTTTGGGGTGGGGGGGGGAGTACATTGGAGCTCTAAAGATTTTCAAACACTCTAAATTATCATATCGTGCTTCTTTGGGGCAGAATATAAAAAACATACCAATAGGAAAGATACCAGCCCAGGCCTGTAACAAGCACTTGTCAGCTGTTTTGTCGAATAGCAGTGAAGGATGTTTTTACTCTCAAATGTGTCTGATACCTAATTTTCAACCCATTTTTATTTCTGGTTTCCATGGTAGCATGTAACAGTAGGTATTGTACTTCTGCTATGTGATACTTTTTTGCTATCATTGTTTTGCTTTCTAATACTTCACTGGCTACTTCCTTGGGATTTTTTTGGAGACATAATAAATTACTTAATGTATAGATAAAGATACAGATACTTTGTATAAATCATTCATAACTTTTGGGTTCCCATGTGGAATTTTGTAGAGACTTCTCATAACCATCTTTTCCCCACTTTTTCCATTCTATTCCAGTTATTCTTTGTATTAAAAATGCATTGGTTGAAATTAAAGAGTGAAACTGTATTGATACCATCTTTATGACAAAATCTTAGTTCACAGGGTTCTTATGTACTAACTTGACTGTCACAGCCAGCTTCTGTCCTACGTTTCTGGGATTTCTGCACTCAAATGAAGCTTAGATGTAAGCAGTGTGCTGATAAGGAGCCGTGGCTGGGTGCAGCAGTTCACAAGGCATTTCCAGAGTACATTTGTAACTGCTGGGTATGAACTTTTCCTTCTTGAGAAGGAAACGGTGGCCTATGAAAATTGGCAGTTGGTTTAACTTTGTATATTGCTTTATGGCTCTGATTGTCTGATACGCTGGCCAGTATTACTGTGTAGTGTTACTTGGCATATTATGTATAACACCACTATTGGTTTTTATACCTCCTTAATTAGGATATAAAATTAAATTTAGCAATGACTTAATGCTTTTCTGCATGAATGGTAACTTAGTAGATTTAACTCATTGATTGCAGAGGTGTTTAATACATCTTAGGGAGAAAGGGCAAAAATATAATCAGAGGTTGGGGCAGGAGGGAAGAATTTTGACGTTCAAAGTAAGTTAATAGATCTCAGCTATGTACTAGATTAATTTTAGTTTAGTACAGTGTAAATTAATACATATTAATATAGTACAGCATTTTAATAGTAAAGTGTATTTATTGTAGCATACAGTATTAATAGTAGAGATCACTTGCATTGGCTTTGCTCTGACTATGGTAGGTTATAAAATCAACAGAGATACTGTGGACCATGTTCAATATCCAAGCTGTGAAGATGTGAGACAAGTTACAGATAAACTGCAGGTATTGTATCTAGGTTTAACGTGCACAGATGAATGCACAGCTGGATATCCCGTAGCTTTCTTTCAGGGTAATACTCAAAGAATTGATCTTACTAAGTGGCTAATGTATCCCAGTGCTCTGAAGGGAGACTGACCAACAAGCTGCTTTTGGGAAAGACGACCATCTGCACTCCTCATCCCCTGGTAGTATTCCTGTCTGCCTACCTGTGTAAAGCAAAGCTTGCAGTTCATTCTGATTAGAAACAGTGAGAGACATTTCAGTGTTTTGAAAAATACATTTAACACTTAGGGATTTTGAGACTTTGATCTCATGGAAACAGTGTAAGGTGGCAGGCATTTTGAAAATGGGAAATGCTTTGTGCATTTCTTTTTGTTCTTATCAGCCTGCAATAACAGCAAAAAAGTACTAAAAATCCTAGGGAAAAAATATAATAATGTGCTGAGATCTCATTGATAGGGAAAACTCAAGGAGAAAGGGAAACTGAAACATCTGTTTCATACTTTCCTGTAACAGAGGAATGAAGGATGTAGAGGTAAACCTGTGAATTTAAATGCAGGGAAGTATAAAACCAGAGGAAAAAACGTTGGACTCCAAAACCTACAAGAAAAGAATGTGTTCCCTCAGATGAGTGTACATCCTGGTGGTTTAGCTCTGCTTCAGTGTCCAAAATAGCGGTAAACCCGTTTCATTTGATCAGTATGCTGTGGGGCTGCTTTACACTGTTGCAGAATGGTACAGCCAGAATATACTGCTGAACAGCACCATAAATTAAAAATGTAACTCAGTTTTTGAATAATCTTATCAAGTGGATGACCCATGATATAACATCCTTTGGTGCTTCTATTATGGATTTCAAGGAAAATTTCATGTAAGAAGGATAACAAAAAAATTGCTAGACATTGTCTATGTTTACACTGAGTTACAGCTGGAAGTGTCATTATGCCAAAAAAAATGATTTCAGCATTACAGTTGATCTTAAAAATTTGAGTGTATTATGGTAAAGACACCCTTATGTTAAGATTTCCAAACATCTTAAATTGATAGTGGGGAAGAGGGAGCACTGAGAAAACTAAAGGTTTGCCTAAAGTGCTGAAAGGCAAAAGGAAAAAAATTACTCTGAGTAGTTTGTTACAAGCTATTGTGAAAAATAAGTGCTCTTTGCAAAATCAGACATTAGCTGTAGGTTATGTTAAAATATTTTGCCCAAGCATTGCTTCATATATTCCCTCTTTAAATATATTTGCACCACTCTGTAAGACAGAACCAGCGGAGTAAAGTGACTGCTGTATTCTGTGACTGCATCAGTGGTGTCTTGCATTTGGAAATCTACAGAGAAATGCCCTAGCAGCATAGTAACACTTGATTATTTTCAGTGCCATTTTTAATTCAAGCCAAACACACCATTTCAACTAATTCTACTATTAATATTTGTAAGGTAGAGGGTGCAAAGCAATCTGAGAGGAGATTGTAAATAAGGATTTAAGCCATTTTCCAGATTAAACCTGCCTCACTTGCTGCGTTCCTTTGTGTTTTTGATCTTTTTCCATAGTGGTACTTGATTAATTTTTCCCCTTGAGTCCACCATCTTTGTGTTAATTAGTGTTCTTCATTTCTTCACTTAAGCTCTCTATTCCCTCTTGTATTTCATCCTTTGTTTATTGCTATCAGTCTTGCAGCACTCTCTATTAGTTACTGCTTTATCACTTACAATACTAGAAAAACAAAACTTTACATAACTTTACATCAGTCTTACTTTGTCTTCATTTTGCTCTGAAATAGTGAATCCTAGATATCTACTGTTGAGAAACAAGTTCTATGTTAACCTCTCATTTTTTTGCACCTCTTCCAAATTCCCACTTAAATTTGTTGTCAACACTGTTGTGATCTCTGTGTGTTTTCCAGTCTTTCCTCAGTTTGCATCTTCAGTTGCCACTCCACACAGTTTTTGATGACCTCATATTTGCCCTAGGATTGCTGTTCCTCCAGTCTTGTCATGAGAGCTGCCAGCAGTTTGTCTTTTCTCAGTTCAGAGGTGACAGGTCCCTCTTGCATTATATTTATCACCAAGCATATCCAGATTTTACTGATCTATGCTCTGGTATGTGCTCTTTTGTTCTCTTGCCCCTGCCAAAGTGTTTGAGCAGCTATTGTTAAGTTCACTTGGTGTTGCTTTAAGCTCACTTTTAATATGATGCTTTCTCTTATTTTTCGGTAGTAGCCCAATCCTTATGAGGAAAAAAAAAGAAACCTTTTTTTCTCACGGGCTTTTTTTTGTATAGGATTTCAACCAATTTTTATTTTTAAGTCCCTTTTAAATAAAGATACTGCCTCTCTTCTGTAACTGGCTAACACACACTGTCATTGATTAAAAAAAAAAGTTTTTGAGACTGCAAATATGATATCTGTACCACTCCCTGTGGGGAGTTTTTTCCAGATAACATACTAAATGTTTAAAGCATGGCTGTTACTGACTTCCTACTCCTTATCTTCAAATTGCTTAATGACTGGGCTCAGAGTACCTAGAAGATTTTGTGAAGTTCATGGAATGGAAACTTGAAGGTCTTAAATTTGTGGAACAGATAGATATTCCCAATAAGAAAAAAGCAGGACTCAAGCCCAGGCCCTTAGAATGTAATCTTCTCCAGTAAGGAAGGGCTAATGAAAGCTCTTCCTCTTTTTCTTTCTTTTTTTTTTTTTTTTTTACATACCCAAAGGAAGGTGTTAGTCAGTGTACATGCAGATACAGTTGTTTGTATGCTGCACTTTGAATTGATCCACGAGACTGCAAAGTAGATGCCTGGAAAATGAAGAGTGCGCAGTTACGGACCATTTTTGACATAGTTTAGATTGTCCAGACACTCATGGGAACTCCGAACAGTAAGAAAGTAGCAGTCTGCAGCATCCTGGTCAATTTCTCTTGTAAGACCACCCTCTTTCTTCCTGCATTTGCCTGCCAAGTTCATTGGCTGTAGCAAGAGCTGCACACAGCCAAGATACAATAATTTTACCTGCACAATCCCTGTTCATTTCCAGAACTGTCCTGTTCCCTGTGCTTAATGAGGCTAGACAGTCACAGTGCACACACATGGGACAAAATGAAGGTTGCAGAGAGCATCTTAATTCTATGATGTGCACAGATCATGCATATTTGCAGGTGGTTTCTCAATTTCTTATTATTTCCTTAGACAAGGAACACCTCCATACATGTGTTCAGATTTCCAAAAAGTATTGGAGTGAGCAAACAGATAATAGAAAATGGAATTTTTTCCTAGAAAAGAAGGAAAAACAGTTACATGAAAAAGGAAAATTTCACCTTGCATAGTTTTAAATGGGGAAAGAGGAAGATAAAGGCATTGCTTTGAGCCAGCTCTGCTAATTTTTGCATTGCATTTTCATAGATCATGGGCAGTAAATGCTTTTAGTCTTTAGTATACTGGAAACAAGTGATTTCAGGAGTAGCAGAAATAATGAAGAGTGATATCTAGTGTATCTGTGTTCATTGTCGTCTTCACTGAACTGTATAAAAACTGTTGAACATACTCATATAGTGTCAGATACTCTTGATGAGAGATGAAGTTCTGAATGCCATGTAATTCTCTCAGAAAGTTCTTGAAGCTTATAACTTTTTGGAAGCCGAATAAGCTATATAGCAAACACTAGTGTGGAAGAGGTTGGTGTGCTCCACTTGAAGCTTTTCTTGAAGAAGCAGTGGCATTCACAATGCTAGTGTCCCTGTATTTCTCCTGCTTCAGAGAGGTTTTTGGTGTCTTACCAGAGGCTGAGGTCATGGTTTGTAGCATCTTTGGCTTCTACTCAACTACCTGCTTTTGTAAAATTTATTGGAACCTTTTATATCTAAGATCTGTCAGATTGGTTGAAAGAAATGGTTCAGATTTCATTAAGCAGCATAATTACAGACCGAAATGCACCCATAAGTCTCATCTTCTTTTTCTAGAATAATAAAAAAAGCAGAGAAACATTTTCAGGCAGATGACGACTTTCATTTAACCAGGATAATCAAATATTTTAGACTTAAATTATTTCTGACATTTCTGTATCTCCAGTCTTGGCTTGTGAAGCAATTACTTTTTATGAAGTTGACTGTTCTTTAGCTTTCTGCTGCAAATCTGTTTTGCAGTGGTTACAGTGTCAATTTTACTGTTGTACTTTAACATATCTGCTTTTTTTATTTTGTTTTTTTTTTTTTTTCATCAGGTAAATGTTATGAGAAGGTACCAGCCAGTGCTTGACTGCCTGGTAACTCTCAGAGTGATGAATGAAGAATTCTGAAAAGCAAAGGTTGGAGTTAGAAGACTGGGAGGTGTTGTGGTCTCTTTGGTGGTGCTCTTGGCAGTATGACTTGTCACCATATAGATGCTGCAAATACAGACTCGTTTTTCTTATCCTTTTCTTCCATATATTGGAACGGCAAAAGGTTTAAGTAAAATTGTAGAGGATGTGTACCAAGTGTATTTCTTCAGAGCCATGCTTCAAAAGTTCTCATGCAGTTAACAGTGGCTTCCTTCTCTAAATAATAAGAGACTATGGAGACAGTGCAGCCAGATGCTTCTTGCAGATCCATAGCAGTGTGTCGACAATAAACCGATACAAGTTGAAGCATGGGAAATTTCAGTTTGACGTAAAGGAAAACATTTTTGCCATGAGGTAGTCGGGAACTGTAGATGTAAGGGGGAAGTTGTGGGATCCCTGTCCTTGGATGTACTCAAAATTCTTCGGGTCTAACTGGCCCTGCATTGGGAAGGGTTTGGACTAGCTGACGGCCAGGAATCCTGCCAGCCAAAATTATTCTACGATTCTAGATTTCTCAGGCAAATAAGTAGATGTAAGTTTGTCCCTGCATGGAGCAACTTTGGTAAAAATCACAGGAAATAAAACAGGAAAATCAGTCATCATCAGTTGTTAAATAATCATAATCTATTATTTTCCAAATTGGTGGATTAAAACTTCGCTATCTAAAAGAATGTATAATAAAGAATCTGTAGTATGTGAAGTGTGCTGGAACAAAGGTCTGTTATTTTTACTTTAAAGAGTATTTTTAAAACTGCTCTGGGGTTTATTGCGATTAGTAGAAAACATTGTAGATGTCACATGGACAGTATGGTGGCACATTGCGGGTACAGAATACTGGTACGAAGAAATTTATCTTAGCCAAAATCAGTTTATCAGACAGATTCTGTGTTTTCAAGGCCTTTGCTATTTATTATCCCACACTTCAACTGTGCATTATAACAGGAGACACCTGGTACCAAGCTGCAGTTCACACAGCAGGAGCTCCTCCCACGTTGGTAACTAGCCTAATAGCATGGGGCTTGTGCAGTTAAGATGCCTGTAGCCTGTTGTTAGCAATGGCAGTAATATTTCTACTCAGCCCTTGGCTACAGGAATGCTTACACAGTTACGCTCTGTTAGTGTGCTCTTGTTTGGTTGTCTGAGTCCTCTGTCGCTGGGCGCCACTGAGAAGCCTCTGACTCTGTTGTCATTGCACTCTCCCACCAGGTATTTGTACTTGCTGATAAGATCTGCACCCAGGAAGCAAGAGGAGCTCAGGTACATGTTGGGCCTCTCTCGTTACAGAGGGAAGCTTATGGTCCTGCAAGCTAGCAGTGCAGTTAATGTCCTGGATGTGAAGCCAGCCCTGATAAAAATACTCTCAAAGAGAGATATACCTAAATGGACTTAATTCAGATATTTATGTTGTTGTATCTTATCCTTAACTTTCAGCCCTTCGTCCAAACTACTGATGTTTCTGTCACTGGATTTGAGTAACTTCTGACAGCGTGAAGCCAAAGTTTGGTTCTGCATATGAAGTGAAGAGCTGTTTTGCTCTAGAGCCTGTTGTCACTGTGAATAATTAGGAAATGTAATCTCTTTGCTTGGCAGTGCTTTGAGAGGTGAAGTAAAGAATCAGAAATAAAGGACAAATTTATGTGTATAAACAAAGGAGTCTATCTTATAAACTTGCATCACATCTGCATCTTGAGCATTCAATGCATTTCTGACTATCCCACTTCCAAAAGAATATACATAATTAGAGAAGGAAAGAACCAAGCAATGGGAAAAAGAATGACAGGTAGAGGAACAATTATTCACTGTTTCTTGCAAAAAAAAAAAAAAAAAAGATCCCATGCTTATCAAATCAAATGATCAGGCAGCAGCTCTAAAAACAGAATGAGTTCCTTTCTTACGGAATATAGAGCTAACCTGCAGATTTCATTGATGCACAGTTTTGGGGAGATGAAAAGTACAAATAAATTCAGAGGTGATAGATCCACTAGCAGCATTAAATACAGTAGTCACAGTGTGGCTTAACAACCTGCAGCTCAGGTAAACTCTAAACTACTATCCAATGCAAGGTTCATTTATACGTGACCTGAACTTGCACTCCTAACACCTAGTGCCGATTACTGAGTACAGAAGTCCTTATGTTATTTTTTTATTTCATCAGATCCATGTAGAATGTTTCACTTAACAAATTTCCTTACAGCACATGTGCAGGACACTGCAAGAATGAGTAGTGCTCACAAAAAATGAACCGTAGAACCAGTACTAAGTAAGCAGGTGGAGAGTTTCAGAGGAGTTTAAACCCAGGAATACGTTGGAGTCAGTGCTTTCCCTCTCTCCTCAGGCATAAACATCCTCCTTGATCACAGACTGCTCGTTCAACCACAGTGAAGTGAGGCAGTGCAGGGCAGGATGCAGCTGCTGGAGGTCTGTAATTGTGAATGCTTCCAACATGTGTGTTAAGACATAATCAGAACAAAGCACTGCCTTTGGGATAGCAAAGGCTCCAGAGCTTTTACTCATGTTCATGTCATTTGCTGTTGTTTAAGTCTGCAGTTCTCTGACAAAAAGGTGGATGCCTTGTGAGAATTATTACTTCAAGCCAACAAAGCATGAAAGGATCCATTTTGTGAAGTCATTCACTACAAATACTACATTTAGTGGCTTTAGTTATTAATTAAATGGCTTCTATTATTCAAAGTCAGTGACGTTAACATTAAGATGAAAGCAGCTTACTGTTTCCAAATACAAATACTGTAGAGTTATACTAAAACAGTATTATCTGACTTAGACTCAGAGTGAAGAGGTTTCCTTTATCAAAATTTTAAGACATAAAGTGTGCTATTTCTGGATGCATTAAATTATGCAGGCCTGCTGCTTTTTCTAATAGTAGTTTGTGGAATTAGCATGCTTTTTTTTTTTCCTAAAGAGTATTATTTGCCATTTTTATCATTTTTGTTACTATTAAATCCTTTGGCAGTGCTGACTGTCAGCTTTACTTCTAGCTCTTCTAAATAATTTTGTTACTGGCAAACTGTGCCTGCTCCATTATTCATCCTTCCTTTGAAAGCACTTATATCTGCTGTTTAGCATGTTTCTATCAAAATCTGTGTTTAGAAAGATTTATTCCATTATGAAAACTGACCATTTTTTCCTATTATTGCTTTTTTAATCTTTTAATCTAAAACTAACTTTCTCTATTACTGCATGACAACTTCTTTAAAAACTAAGATAAGGGAGTTCATTATAGAATTTTGAAAATGGATATGTGTTGCATAAATGAATGACTTTTAGCTGCTTATTGATGCTTGTGGAGCTCTAAGGGATTTGCGAAGCATTACTTCACAAAAATAATATCAACCCATGAATAGGCCCAGTGGTTCTGTAGTACATAACCTTCTAGTCTGGCACAGTGATCAGATGTAGTAGTAGGTAGTTCTTTGCGTCACTGCTGGATTCCGTATTTTTTCTGTCTTTCATTCTCCAGACATTCAGGATACTTGTTTAAAAAGAAGCAAATTCTAACGCCTAACTAGGAGATTAGGAATTTCATAGGATTCAGTTTCTTTAAAATACACATCAAGTTTCTATCACTTTTTACAGTAAAAATTCATAATTATTTTTTCAGTCAAGGAGAAATAACTGGGTTGGCATTGACACAAATAATTTTCTTCTTTGTAACATTTTCAGGCAGACTTTGGTGTATTTCTTCCTGTACATGTAATGAAGGAATTGTTACCTTCACTGGTGTCTTCTGGATCAAATATCACTTACGTGTTTTTTTTGGAAAGATTTGAACAGAGTGTATGAATCACTAGTTGTATGCATGAAGTTACCAACTTCGTAATCTCATTCAGAACTTTGAACTTAAAAGTGTAACATAGAATTGTTCACTTCAAAAATGAAACAGCTATCCTTGAACACAGGTATTGGAAATAGCAAGCGTTTGATACTGAAATTCCACTGTTCTGTGCAGTGAACCCTATAGTAATGAAAAGCTTAGAAGTCCTCCCAGCTTTACGGTCCCTTTGACCACCTGTATTGATACTGTTTAAAGCTATAGTCACTATTACATTACTGGTTGTTTTAAGTCA